>NC_137130.1:31206425-31756425 GCF_949319135.1 Squalius cephalus
GTAACAAAAATCAGTACGTACATTGGTCTCATCGAGCCGGACAACTTTCTAATTTAAAGTAATTTGCTCCGACCAACAGGAAATCAGATATTTAGGTCTGAATGTGGATTTTTGGGATATTTTAGACTCTGAGTTTTTAGCTACTCCTCCTAACTGGTTTATTTTTTTCACACCAAACTTTTTCAACACGATGAAAATACATTAAAGATGCTAAATTGTGAACGGATATTAAATATTTCAAACAGTTTTGATATAGTGAGGGATTAAAGTAATGTACAAAAAGGAAACGCTAAAAGCCTCATCTTCTAAAAATGTAATTATACACCATTTATTTCTATATAAAAGTATACAAATATCACAACTAAATCCATTTTATTCTTTTTTTTTTCAATTTAAGAATTACTTATACGTTTAAAAATAGCAATTGTACTCTTTAGTCCCATAAAAGTCAAGTCATACATAGGGCTATACTGCCCTCTTGTGTTCAAAATCAGGTAGGCCTATTGTATCTATATAAAAATATACTAGGTATGTGACGGTGAGAATATTTTACCACCGGTTAATCAACGGGTTAATCAACGTTAATCAATGTTGTGGAATATTTTGAGTGTATCATAAAATCAGAATAAAGTAAGACAAGTAATATTTTCTGTCTTCTATATATATATATTAGGGGTGTAACGATACGCGCAGGGGCGGATCTACTGGGGTGGCACGGGGTGGCAGCTGCCACCCCTAGTAAAGGTCTTGCCACCCCAGCTGCCACCCCATTGATGTCAGCCCAGGCCGGCTGAAAATAAGACGACATTTACGGTAAAAACCTTCGTTTCCTGGGCGCCCCTAAACGCATCGTGACTTGAGTAGAAAATACTTAGCTACTACGTCCCTGATTCAAACGTGCAGAGCGGCATTCTGGCTCACACACAGCGAGTCTGCTGCGGTGCGGTGGCCCTGCAACCCAACTGGAGAGATTGAGCTGCCCCAGAGCATCTGAAGGTGAAGTGAGTTTCCCCAGGTGTAGTTTAAACACACGTTTAACTTAAAGTTACATTTGTAATGAATGTAGGCTATTGTATGCTAAAGACGATTCAGCATCAGCAAAAACAGCGAGTCTATAGCCTAACGTTAGCCAAAATCAGCGGTCAAATCGCTCCCTCGTGATTTGTAAGAGCACTCTTCCCTTTGATTAGTCTAATTTTGATTTTAGTAAAGACAAGAACAGCTTAATAAAAAATATAAAATATTGTTTGTATCCATAACGTTTACTGATGGTCGCCGTTACGCCGACGTTATTACAACACACAATAGCCTACTGTGCCAGAGATCGATCATTTGATTAGCTAAGCAGTCCTATTAAATCCAATTCCTCTCAGATATCACAGCAATGAAACCAGGTTACAACTGGGGAAATAACAAATACAATAGGATTAAGTAGGCTAGTCTAAACATAGGCCTAAAGTGTGTGCATGTGATAAATCTTTCTGATTTTATATTTGTTATTGAGGACAGAACTAAACATTCAAACGGTTACACTTTCTTTGATATTAAACTAATTTTATTTTAGATTTAGATTTTGGCTTCCAATGATTATAAAAAAGAATATATTTGAGGTAGCTTATACCATTAAAAACAAAAGCCGCATTCTCTCCAGCGCAACTTCCTTCCCTTCACAGAGCGGCGCGCTGTCATTTCTCCCTAAAACCCAAACATAACGTCGGAATCTGCACGATCGGTGATTGTTGTAAAATGTAGTCTATATTGTTGCTAAACTGATAATAAAAGGCTATTAAAAGAGTACCAAAATTGACGCTGTTCCAAATGCGGCGCGCGCTCCGAAACACACCGCAACGAGACAAGCAACGTATATTTTGGGCTTTGTGTGCACATCTAAACGATCAAATATGTCAAAATGGCTGTCTTGGAGATTCACTAAAACAGTTTATTCACTTAAATACAGTTTATGTCTTAAATGGGCGTTAATAGTTGGGAGAAAATATGATGCGTAATAATGATTAGATCTGCATTTGGTCTTAAAGAGGCAGCAGTCTAATAAACCTGCTGACGATTGCTCCATTAATGTGAACCAAACAACAAAAGGCAAAGAGAAAATCAGTCGCAGCTCTTGAATAAATAATTTTGGCTTTTATAAGCTTTAATCTATCTATGATAAACTATGCAGTGTTATTTTACATCTGACTTTATTAGGTGTCTTTTTAGCCCATATTACTCCTGAACAGTAATGTCAGTAGATAGACCAAGCACTGGGTATATCATTTGTATATTTGTTTTTGGGCTGACCAAATCACAACATTAATGTGAAGTATAGAAATTAGTACAAAACTAATTATGAAAGTTTCCTTTATTTTTCAGTGCATTTGTATTACAATATATGGCTATTACTATCATGGGATTAATATTATAACTATTAGTAGTAGTGTAGCTAATGTAGACACTAGACAGACACTGTTACTAAAAAAGGTTTGAATTTTTCTTTGTTTAATTTGCACACTGAATATGGGTTGGAGCTTTTAATTTTGAACTCTCAAAGTGCACCAGATTGATGAATTCAACATTAAAAAGCACAACATTTTCTTACGGGGGAGCATGCCCCCGAACCCCCCTAGAGGGACAGAGGTCCACTCAGCAGTGGATTCATCACTGTGAAGTATAGTTCAATTTTATTAATAAATTACAATTTTGTACTTAATTCATCTGTTAACTATCGCTCGTTCCTCACTCATTACATGGGACAGTTATTGTTTTTAATGCCAAAATTGTTGCTGCATACCCCTCTGACACTGGGTAGTTGCGCCCCTGGATATACCCATCCCTATTGGCAGCAACGAATTAAAAGTTATGGCCAATTTACCTGTGATTAAATTCAGTATACTTATGCCATATGTTGCCACCCCTCAAAAATTCCTGCCCCCCTCTCGCCACCCCATAAATATTTTTCTAGATCCGCCCCTGGATACGCGTATTCGTATCGAACCGTTCGGTACGAGGCTTTCGGTTCGGTTTTCGGTACGCGGTACGCATGGTCCAACGCATAGGTTGGACCATTTTTTCTGCCGACAAAAATTCCGTTATTTCAAATGAAGGCGCGTCGCGGGTGGCAAGCGCGGCGCGGCCACAACATCAACTGGCAAATGCAATGTAAGGAACGACACTGAGCTACTCTTATTGTGTTTGTGTGGACCGTTTATCAGTTTTGACCTGTGAAGCGGGACTCGCGAGCCCTATGCGTGAGCCTGATCAAGCAACACTACCAAACAGCGCTAAGAGATCCAGACCAGTAAAGAAAGCATTTGAATTTCAAATGCTTTTTGAATTTGAATATTACTGAAGTAATAACATCGCTGCGACAGCTAGTGCGAAACATGCACATTTCTCTGTTATTAACGGATCAAACAGCGCTGACGTGGAAACCAGGAAGAAACATCGTGCCATGAATGAACTGGCCGGTGTCAGATCAGCAACATTCACCGTGGAATGGATTTGCTGTAGTAACACTAACTGCAAGGTATGGAAGTTTGTCAGGAATAGTGGGCTATAATGCTTTCAAGTAACATTACGTCGGTTTTATTTTGACATTATGAATACAATTATTGCTGCCCTCAAATGTTAATCTGAACTAAAATAAACCTTTGTTTATAACTAGCCTACTACTACAATATTACATTTCATTTTGTCCAAGGAGCTGTTTTGTTTTATATGCTCATAAGAAGAGTCAAGTATAGCTCCATTATTGCTCAGTAAAAAAAGCAACAAAAAAAAAAATTTAATTAAAAAAATCATACTTTATGATGTTAGTTTCATTAAATAAAATAATAATAATAAAAAAAAAATTCAAGGAAATTTCTCTGGCATTTATTTATTTTTGCTGTATGGAAAACGTACCGAACCGAACCGTACCGAACCGTGACACAAGTGTATCGTATCGAACCGAACCGTGAATTTTGTGAACCGTTACACCCCTAATATATATATATATATATATATATATGTGTGTGTGTATATGTATGTATGTATGTATGTGTATATATATATATATATATATATATATATGTGTGTGTATATGTATGTATGTATGTATGTGTATATATATATATATATATATATATATATATATATATATATAAATATAGCTGCGAGCAGCGATGAAGGGCCAAAGCCGGCGGCACCGCCACCCCGGTGCCTTTAGGTAACTAAAGGCACCGGGGTTGCGGTGCCACCGGCTTGGGCCCGTAATCGCTGCTCGCAGCTATATTTAGGGCCCGAGCACCGATGGTGTGAGGACCCTCTTGGAATTGCTCTGTTTATTAGGGCCCAAGCCCTGAAAGGGCGAAGGCCCTATTGTTTTCGGTAGGATTATTGTTTATTATTATTATTATTATTATTTTTTTCTACTTCTCGGGCACTTTTGGGGCCCTTAACATGCTCAAAAACTCTTGAAATTTTGCACACACGTCAGAACCTGCGGCCATCAGGGCCGGACTGAAGCTGGTACCCGGGCGTGGCACGGGGGCTCGACAGCGCCCCCTGGAATTATGTCAGAAAAATTGGTCCATAAATCAAACACGCTTGCATGTAATAATATGAAACTCAGTACACATATAGATCTCATCGGGCCGAACAACTTTCGTGCTCTAAGTTTTACACCAGCCCAACAGGAAGTCGGTTATTATACGTTGTTTGGAAAATGCATACAATGGAATGTGAAATACTCCTCCTAGGGAATTCATCCGATCGCCACCAAACTAGGTGTGAATGAAGTCAAGACATTGAGGATGCTAAATTGCGAACGGATTTTTGATATCTCGAACGGTTTGGCCGTGGCGAGGAAACGAATTTATGGCGAATAATGGGACACAGGAAGTGTGTTATAACTTCTGCATACATTAACTGATCTTGATGAAACTTCAGCAGTGTGTTCGTTGTAAGAGGTCGATCACAAGGATGTGACTATTGTGAGTCAAAGTTATAGCGCCACCAACTGGCAGCAGGAAGTGTGTCACTTTCAAAATGCTTTGAAATCACTCTCTTATTTTTACCCGATTTGCTTCAAACTTTATGTGTATAATGTAGACACACGGCAGATGTAGACCTGTGAAAGGATTATTGATATCTTAGATACTGTTGCCATGGCAACGCATCAAACTTTATTATTCTTTTTTGATGCTTTTGAGACTCTTAACATACTTGAAATTGCATGAAACTCAACAGACACATCACACTTATTAGCCTGTAGACATGTGCAAAGTTTCAAAAACGGGCGTGGTGGAATGGCTCAGTAGCGCCACCTTTAGTCAAAAATGGGGCCTTAGTTTTGCCTAGAATCACCAAAATCGGTATGTATATTGTTCTCATCGAGCCGGACAACTTTCTAATTTACACTTAATAGCTCAAAGCAACAGAAAGTCAGATATTTTGGTTTGAATGTGATTTATTTGGAGAATTTTCTCTCTCTCTCTGTCTCTGAGTGTGTGAGGGGTGGGGGTGATTTGTCAGTTGAGTGAGATTTTACTTTTTCAATTGTTTTTCAAGGTTTCTGGGGCTTTTGGGTCCCTAAACGTGCTTGAAAACTCTTGAAACTTTGCACACAGGTCAGAACCCGCGGCCATCAGGGCGGGGCTGAATCTGGTAGCCGGGCGTGGCAGGGGGGCTCGACAGCGCCCCCTTGAACGGGGTTCTAAAACTTGGTCCATATATCAAACACACTT
Source organism: Squalius cephalus (assembly GCF_949319135.1). Lineage (NCBI taxonomy): Eukaryota > Metazoa > Chordata > Actinopteri > Cypriniformes > Leuciscidae > Squalius > Squalius cephalus. Next base: position 31,212,149 of record NC_137130.1, read on the forward strand.
GCATGAATTAATTTGAAACTCGGTACACATATAGATCTCATTGGGCCGAACAACTTTCGTGCTCTAAGTTTTACGCCAGCCCAACAGGAAGTCGGCTATTTAGGGTTGTTTGGAAACGCTTGCTGTGGAATTTAATGTACTCCTCCTAGGAAATACATCGATTCGCCTCCAAACTCGGTCAGCGTGAAGTCAAGGCATTGAGGATGCTAAATTGCGGACGGATTTTTGATATCTTGAACGGTTTGGCCGTGGCGAGGAAATGAATTTATGGCGAGAAAAGAGAGACACAAAGTGTTATAACTTCTGCATACATTAACTGATCTTGATGAAACTTCAGCAGTGTGTTTGTGATAAGAGGCCGATCAGATGGATGTAACTATTGTGAGTCAAAGTTATAGCGCCACCAACTGGCAGCAGGAAGTGTGTCACTTTCAACATGCTTTTGACAAAAGTGGGGGGGTTAGTTTTACCAACAGTTACAAACATGAGTATATATATTGGTCTCACCGAGCCGGACAACTTTCTAATTAACAGTCATTAGCTCAGAGCAAAAGAAAGTCAGATATTTTGGTTTGAATGTGGATTTTTGGGATATTTCAGACTCTGAGTTTTTAGCTACTCTTCCAAACTGGCTTATTTTTTTCACACCAAACTTTTTCAAAATGATGAAAATACATTAAAGATGCTAAATTGTGAACGGATATTAAACATCTCAAATGGTTTTGCTATAGTGAGGGACTGAAGTAATGTACAAAAATTAAACACTAAAAGCCTCATCTTCTAAAAATGTAATTATACACCATTTATTTCTATAAAAGTATACAAATATCACAACCAAACTCATTTTATTCTTTTTTTTAATTTAATAATTATTTATAAGTTTAAAAATAGTAATTGTACCATTTAGTCTCATAAAAGTCAAGTCATTCATAGGGCTATACTGCCCTCTTGTGTTCAAAATCAGGTAGGCCTATTGTATTTACATAAAAATATACTAGGTATGTGACGGTGAGAATATTTTACCACCGGTTAATCGACGTGTGACACCGCTGGGGGCTTTTGAATCGCAAACTTAAAAACGAAAGTAAAATATTTTCGTCCGCACTGACATTGATAGTGGTTGATAATAATAATAATAATTTGTTACATTTATATAGCGCTTTTTCTGAGACCTCAAAGCGCTTTACATAGATGGGGGGAATCTCCTCAACCACCACCAATGTGCAGCATCCACTTGGATGATGCGACGGCAGCCATATTGCGCCAGAACGCCCACCACACACCAGCTTACTGGTGGAGAGGAGACAGTGATGAAGCCAATCAGTATATCAGTACATGGGGATGATTAGGAGGCCATGATGGATAGAGGCCAAGGGGCAAATTTGGCCAGGATGCCGGGGTTACACCCCAACTCTTTTTCGAAGGACATCCTGGAATTTTTAATGACCACAGAGAGTCAGGACCTCGGTTTAACGTCTAATCCGAAGGACGGTGCTCTTTTGGCAGTATAGTGTCCCCGTCACTACACTGGGGCATTAGGACTCACACAGACCACAGGGTGAGCGATTGAGCGGGCGTTTCAAATGAATTCCTATGGAAGTAGGAATAAACTGAAAAACGTCCACTTTGTTCTGCTCGTTCCTTGTCGTGGATGCGCACCATGAATGCCCGTGCAGCCATGAGCATTTTAGTTTAATTTTAAAATTAGCGCCTTTCGGGGGGTGGATTGCTTGAAATTATTTTACAAAAGCACAATGTTGTGTCTTATTGCGACAGTACACAAATATAAGTTAACACTTTGCAGTTTGAATGTGCTCCTGTATAATGACGTATGTTTTTATGTGTCCACTGTTCCATCGCGCCCACGCCACACACACACACACACATTCCAGCATTGCAATCTTGACATCGCAGCCTGTTCATTATAGCCGTGTATATATATATATATATATATATATATATATATATATATATATAAATATAGCTGCGAGCAGCGATGAAGGGCCAAAGCCGGCGGTACCGCCACCCCGGTGCCTTTAGGTAAAGGCACCGGGGTTGCGGTGCCATCGGCTTGGGCCCGTAATCGCTGCTCGCAGCTATATTTATTATTATTATTATTCTTCTCCGCATTGAATTGCATTTTTGAGGGCCTAAACATGCGCGAAAACTCACGAAACTTTGCACACGCGTCAGAACTGGCGAAAATTTACATCTGATATAGGTTTCAGAATTGGACGGGGCAAAATGGCTCGATAGCGCCACCTATAAAAGTTCAACGGAGTGCGCCTCCTGCAACGTTCCACGTACGTGCACGAAATTCGGTACATACGTGTAATGACCTAATACCTACAAAAAAGTCTCTTGGAGCATAGCCCTAAACACAACAGGAAGTCAGCCATTTTGAACTTCCTCTCAGATTTTTGTGCAGTTTTTGCCATTTTCAGGCCTCGTACTTTAACGAACTCCTCCTACAGTTTTAATCTGATCATCTTCAAATTTGGTGAGTGTAATCTTAAGGCCTTTGCGATGTTAAATTGCGAAGATCTTGAGTTTTCGTCGAAGGGCGGGTCCTCGGCGGCCTTACAAATTTCGATGTTTCGCCATGAAACAGGAAGTTGCTGTAACTCAGGCATGGAATGTCCAATCTCCCCCAAACTTCACACGTTTGATAAGAGTTCTGTCCTGAACACATGGCCATGCTCATATTCAGTTATAGTCATAGCGCCACCTGCTGGCAACAGGAAGTGACATGTTTAACACTGTTATGGACTCCTAATAACATATAAAAAAGTGCCAGCAAGTGCGAAACATGCTAACAACATACTAGAAGCATGCTAAAACATGCTAGCAAACTCTTAGCTAAGTGCTAAAGCATGCTATTATTGCAATTAAATAGGAATTTGCTGTAACTCAGGCATGGAATGTCCAATCTGCCCCAAACTTCACACTTTTGATAAGCGTTCTGTCCTGAACACATCTACATGATAATATTCAGTTATAGTAATAGCGCCACCTACTGGCAACAGGAAGTGTCATGTTTAACACGTTGATGCCATTCTAGCAACATGTTAAAAATGCCATTGAGGTCTAAACATGCTAGAAACATGTTAAAACATGCTAGCAATACTTAGCTAAGTGCTAAAGCATGCTAATTCAATGAAACAGGATGTTGTTGTTACTCAAGAAGGCAATGTCCAATATGCGCCAAACTTCACACTTTTAATAAACGTTCTGTCCTGAACACATGACCATGCTCATATTCAGTTACAGTCATAGTGCCACCTGCTGGCAACAGGAAGTGACATGTTAAACACTGTTGTGGACATATAAAAACGTATAAAAAAAGTGCCAGCAAGTGCTAAACATGCTAACAACATACTAGAAACATGCTAAAACATGCTAGCAAACACTTAGCTAAGTGCTAAAGCATGCTATTGCTGCAATTAAATAGGAATTTGCTGTAACACAGGCATGGAATGTCCAATCTGCCCCAAACTTCACACGTTTGATAAGAGTCATGGCCTGAACACATCTACATGAGAATATTCAGTTATAGTAATAGCGCCACCTGCTGTCAACAGGAAGTGACATGTTTAACACTGTTGTGGTCTCCTAATAACATATATAAAAGAGCCAGCAAGTGCTAAACAGGTTAGCAACATACTAGAAACATGCTAGCAAACACTTAGCTAAGTGATAAAGCATGCTATTACTGCAATTAAATAGGAATTTGCTGTAACTCAGGCATGGAACGTCCAATCTGCCCCAAACTTCACATGTTTGATAAGAATCATGGCCTGAACGCATGCCTATGCTCAAATTCAGTTATAGTAATAGCGCCACCTACTGGCAACAGGAAGTGACATGTTTAACACGTTGATGCCGTTCTAGCAACATGTTAAAAATGCCATTGAGTTCTAAACATGCTAGAAACATATTAAAACATGCTAGCAATACTTAGCTAAGTGCTAAAGCATGCTAATTCAATGAAACAGGACTTTGTTGTTACTCAAGAAGGCAATGTACAATCTACCCCAAACGTCACACGTTTGATAAGAGTTATCTCTTGAACACATGTCCATGCTCATATTTAGTTATAGTCATAGCGCCACCTGCTGGCAACAGGAAGTGACGTTTAACACTGTTCTTGACTCCTAATAACATATAAAAAAATGCCAGTAGGTGCTAAACATCCTACCAACATACTAGAGACATGCTAAAACATAATAGCAAACACTTAGCTAAGTGCTAAAGAATGATATTACTGCAATTAAATATGAATTTGCTGTAACTCAGGCATGGAATGTCCAATCTGCCCCAAACTTCACACTTTTGATAAGCGTTCTGTCCTGAACACATGACCATGCTTATATTCAGTTACAGTCATAGCGCCACCTGCTGGCAACAGGAAGTGACATGTTTAACACTGTTGTGGACTCCTAATAACATATAAAAAAGTGCCAGCAAGTGTTAAACATGCTAACAACATACTAGAAACATGCTAAAACATGCTAGCAAACTCTTAGCCAAGTGCTAAAGCATGCTATTATTGCAATTAAATAGGAATTTGCTGTAACTCAGGCATGGAATGTCCAATCTGCCCCAAACTTCACACTTTTGATAAGAGTCATGGCCTGAACACATCTACATGAGAATGTTCAGTTATAGTAATAGCGCCACCAACTGGCAACAGGAAGTGACATGTTTAACACGTTGATGCCGTTCTAGCAACATGTTAAAACATGCTAACAATGCTTAGCTAAGTTCTAAAGAATGCTAATTCAATGAAACATGACTTTGTTGTTACTCAAGAAGGCAATGTCCAATTTGCACCAAACTTCACATGTTTGATAAGAGTTCTGTCCTGAACACACATCCATGCTCATATTCAGTTATAGTCATAACGCCACCTACTGGCAACAGAAACTGACATGGTTAACACAGTAATGCAGTACTAACCACATAATTATTGTGTACTAAGCATGCTAGAAACAGACTGAACATGCTAGCAACACTTAGCTGAGTCATGAAGCATGCTATTATCACCATTATACAAAACATTTTGTAACTGACTTTGACATACTCTTACTATATATACCTCCTTAAATGTACATTTCCCAACCATGCTCTGCCTTCCTAAAGCCACCGAGTGTTGATGGCACGGGTGCGAGGGCCCTTTCATCGCTGCTTGCAGCTTTAATTATTATTATTATTATTATTGTTGTTCAAGGGTTCGGGGGCTTTTGGGGCCCTTAACAGACTCAAAAACTCATGAAACTTTGCACACGGGTCAGAACCCGCGGCCATTAGGGCCGGGCTGAAGCTGGTACCCGGGCGTGGCAGGGGGACTCGACAGCGCCCCCTGGAATTGCATCCAAAAACTTGGTCCATAAATCAAACACGCTTGCATGTAATAATATGAAACTCGATACACATATAGATCTCATTGGGCCGAACAACTTTCGTGCTCTAAGTTTTACGCCAGCTCAACAGGAAGTTGGCTATTTAGGGTTGTTTGAAAAACACATGCTGTGGAATTTAATGTACTTCTCCTACAGAATTCATCCGATCCCCAGCAAATTCGGGCAGCTTGAAGTCAAGACATTGAGGATGCTAAATTGCAGACGGATTTTTGATATCTCGAACGGTTTGGCCGTAGCGAGGAAACGAATTTATAGCGAGAAAAGAGAAACAGGAAGTGTGTTATAACTTCTGCATACATTGACTGATCTTGATAAAACTTCAGCAGTGTGTTCGTTGTCAGAGGCCGATCACATGGATGTGACTATTGTGTGTCAAAGTTATAGCGCCACCAACTGGCAGCAGGAAGTGTGTCCCTTTCAAAATGCTTTGAAATCACCCTCTTATTTTTACCCGATTTGCTTCAAACTTTATGTGTATAATGTAAACACACGGCTGATGTAGACCTGTGAAAGGATTTTTGATATCTTTAATACTGTTGCCATGGCAACGCTTCAAACTTTAATATTCTTTTTTGATGCTTTTGAGACTCTTAACATACTTGAAATTGGATGAAACTCGACAGACACATCACACTTATTAACCCGTAGACTTGTGCAAAGTTTCAGAAACGGGCGTGGTGAGGGGCTCAGTAGCGCCACCTTTAGTCATAAGTGGGGGGGTTAGTTTTATCAACAGCAACAAAACTTGGTATGTGTATTGTTCTCATCAAGACGGACAACTTTCTAATTTACATTAACGATCTCCGACCAACAGGAAGAGAGATATTTTGGTTTGAATGTGGATTTTCTGAAGAATTTTCTCTCCCTCTCTCTGTGTCTCTGTGTGTGTGAGGGGAGGGGGGGATTTGACTATTGCTTTTATATTGTTTATCAAGGTTTCAGGGGCTTTTGGGGTCCTTAACATGCTCAAAAACTCTTGAAACTTTGCACACAAGTCAGAACCCCCTGCCATCAGGGACGGGCTGAAGCTGGTACCCGGGCGTGGCAGGGGGGCTCAACAGCGCCCCCTTGAACGGTGTCCTATAACTTGGTCCATAGATCAAACACGCTTGCATGAATTAATATGAAACTCGTTACACATATAGATCTCATCGGGCCGAACAACTTTCCCCCGGTCAAGTTTTACGCCAGCCCAACAGGAAGTCGGCTATAATGGGTTGTTTGGAAAACGCTTGCTGTGGAATGCGAAGTACTCCTCCTAGATAATTCATCCAATCCCCACCAAACTCGGTGTGCATGAAGTCAAGACATTGAGGATTCTAAATTGCACACGGATTTTTGATATCTCGAACGGTTTGGCCGTGGCGAGGAAACGAATTTATGGCGAGAAAAGAGAAACACGAAGTGGAATAACTTCTGCATACATTAACTGATCTTGATGAAACTTCAGCAGTGTGTTCGTGGTAAGAGGCCGATCAGATGGATGTAACTATTGTGAGTCAAAGTTATAGCGCCACCAACTGGCAGCAGGAAGTGTGTCACTTTCAACATGCTTTTGACAAAAGTGGGCGGGTTAGTTTTAACTACAGTAAAAAAAATAATAGTTTGTATATTGTACTCATCAAGCCGGACAACTTTCTAATTTACATTCATTAGCTCCAGCCATCAGGAAGTCAGATATTTTGGTCTAAATGTGGATTTTTTTGCAAAATCAGCCTCTGAATTTTTAGCCACTCTTCTTAAACTATTTATTTTATTCCCACCAAACTTTTTCAACATGATGAAAATACATTAAATATGCTAAATTGTGAATGGATAATAAATATCTCAAACGGTTTTGCTATAGTGAGGGACTAAAGTAATGTACAAAAAGGAAACTAAAAGCCTCTTCTAAAAATGCAATTAAAAACCATTTATTTCTATATAAAAGTATACAAATATCACAACTAAACCCATTTTATTCTTTTTTTTTTCAATTTAATAATAATTTATAAGTTTAAAAATAGTAATTGTACTATTTAGTCCCATAAAAGTCAAGTCATACATAGGGCTATACTGCCCTCTTGTGTTCAAAATCAGGTAGGCCTATATCTACATAAAAATATACTAGGTTTGTGACGGTGAGAATATTTTACCACTGGTTAATCTATGTGTGACACCGCTGGGGGCTTTTGAATCGCCAACTTAAAAACGAAAGTAAAATATGCTCGTCCGCACTGACATTGATAGTGGTTGAGCGAGCGTTTCAAATGAATTCCTATGGAAGTAGGAATTAACTGGAAAAAGTTCACTCTGTTCTGCTCGTTCCTCGCCGTGGATGCGCACCGTTATGAATGCCCGTGCAGCCATGAGCATTTTAGTTTAATTTTACAATTAGCGCCTTTCGGGGGGTGGATTGCTTGAAATTATTTTACAAAAGCACAATGTTGTGTTTTATTGCGACTGTACACACATATAAGTTAACACTTTGCAGTTTGAATGTCGTCCTGTATAATGACGGAGTATGTTTTTATGTGTCCACTCTTCAATCGCGCCCACGCCACACACACACACACACACACACACACACACACACACACACACACACGGTTTACTATCTTTGTGGGGACTCTCCATAGACTTAATGGTTTTTATACTGTACAAACTGTATATTCTATCTCCTCACACTAACCCTACCCCTAAACCTACCTATCCCAGAAAACCTTTCTGCATTTTTACATTTCCAAAAAAACTCATTCTGTATGATTTATAAGCTTGTTTACCCATGGGGACCTCTATTTAGGTCCCCACTGTGACACGAGTCCCCATGAGTCTGTGTGCATTCAGGTTGAAGTCCCCACCGGGATAGAAAAACATGAACACACACACACACACACACACACACACACACACACACACACACACACACACACACACACACACACAAACACACATTCCAGCATTGCAATCTTGACATCGCAGCCTGTTCATTATAGCCTTAATAAAATATAATAATAAAATAGTTAACCTAACATATAAAAATTACACTGCTCTAAATAGTCAGTAGTAAAATTCGTACATTCACAGTAAGCACCGCTCCACTGTGATGTTTCAAGCACATTTTTGCGCGTGTGAAGAGGATGATTTTTTCCGTCGATATTGGAACACGAGTGAAGAACAAAGCCTATAATAAAGAATAGTTTAGCATCCAAATACATCGCAAATGCTGAAACATTTTGATTCTAATGAGAGGGTTACGTGAGCCCAACAGTGCTTACTTTCGTTTTTATTTTTACATTAAATTTAAAAGATTTGTTGTGGAATATTTTGAGTGTATCATAAAATCAGAATAAGGTAATAAGGTTTCTGTCTTTTATATATATATATATATATATATATATATATATATATATATATATATATATATATATATAGCTGCGAGCAGCGATGAAGGGCCAAAGCCGGTGGCACCGCCACCCCGGTGCCTTTAGGTAACTAAAGGCACCAGGGTTGCGGTGCCACCGGCTTGGGCCCGTAATCGCTGCTCGCAGCTATATTTAGGGCCCAAGCCCTGAAAGGGCGAAGGCCCTATTGTTTTCGGTAGGATTATTGTTTATTATTAGGGCCCAAGCCCTGAAAGGGCGAAGGCCCTATTGTTTCCGGTAGGATTATTTATTATTAGGGCCCAAGCCCTGAAAGGGCGAAGGCCCTATTGTTTTCGGTAGGATTATTTATTATTATTATTATTATTATTATTATTATTATTATTATTTTTCTGTCAACCTTTCGGGCACTTTTGAGACCCTTAACGTGCTCGAAAACTCTTGAAACTTTGCACACGGGTCAGAACCCGTGGCCATCAGGGCTGGGCTGAAGCTGGTACCCGGGCGTGGCAGGGTGGCTCGACAGCGCCCCCTTGAACGGGGTCCGAAAACTTGGTCCATAAATCAGACACGCTTGCATGTAATAATATGAAACTCGGTACACATATAGATCTCATCGGGCCGAACAACTTTCGTACTTTTACTTTTTACGCCAGCCCAACAGGAAGTCGGCTATTATGGGTTGTTTTGAAACGCATGCTGTGGAATTTAATGTACTCCTCCTAGAGAATTCATCCAATCGCCTCCAAACTCGGTCAGCATGAAGTCAAGACATTGAGGATGCTATATTGCGGACGGATTTTTGATATCTCGAACGGTTTGGCCGTGGCAAGGAAACGAATTTATGGCGAATAAGGGACACAGGAAGTGTGTTATAACTTCAGCATACATTATCTGATCTTGATAAAACTTCAGCAGTGTGTTCATGGTAAAAGGCCGATCACATGGATGTGACAATTGTGAGTCAAAGTTATAGCGCCACCAACTGGCAGCAGGAAGTGTGTCACTTTCAAAATGCTTTGAAATCACTCTCTTATTTTTACCTGATTTGCTTCAAACTTTATGTGTATGATGTAGACACACGGCAGATGTAGACCTGTGAAAGGATTATTGATATCTTAGATACTGTTGCCATGGCAACGCATCAAACTTTAATATTCTTTTTTGATGCTTTTGAGACTCTTAACATACTTGAAATTGCATGAAACTCGACAGACACATCACACTTATTATCCAGTAGACATGGGCAAAGTTTCAGAAACGGGCGTGGTGAGGGGCTCAGTAGCGCCACCTTTAGTCAAAAATGGGGGCTTAGTTTTACCTAGAATCACAAAACTTGGTATGTATATTGTTCTTATCGAGCCGGACAACTTTCTAATTTACACTTATTAGCTCAAAGCAACAGAAAGTCAGATATTTTGGTTTGAATGTGATTTTTTGGAGAAATTTCTCTCTCTCTCTGTCTCTGAGTGTGTGAGGGGTGGGGGTGATTTGTCAGTTGAGTGAGATTTACTTTTTCATTTGTTTTTCAAGGTTTCTGGGGCTTTTGGGTCACTAAACGTGCTCGAAAACTCTTGAAACTTTGCACACAGGTCAGAACCCGCGGCCATCAGGGCAGGGCTGAATCTGGTAGCCGGGCGTGGCAGGGGGGCTCAACAGCGCCCCCTTGAACGGGGTTCTAAAACTTGGTCAATATATCAAACACGCTTGCATGAATTAATTTGAAACTCGGTACACATATAGATCTCATCGGGCCGAACAACTTTCGTGCTCTAAGTTTTACGCCAGCCCAACAGGAAGTCGGCTATTTAGGGTTGTTTGGAAACGCTTGCTGTGGAATTTAATGTACTCCTCCTAGGAAATACATCGATTCGCCTCCAAACTCGGTCAGCGTGAAGTCAAGACATTGATGATGCTAAATTGCGGACGGATTTTTGATATCTCGAACGGTTTGGCTGTGGCGAGGAAACGAATTAATGGCGAGAAAAGAGAAAAACGAAGTGTTATAACTAATGCATACATTAACTGATCTTGATGAAACTTCAGCAGTTTGTTCATGGTAAGAGGCCGATCAGATGGATGTAACTATTGTGTGTCAAAGTTATAGCGCCACCAACTGGCAGCAGGAAATGTGTCACTTTCAAAATGCTTTTGACAAAAGTTGGGGGGGTTGTTTTACCTACAGTAGCACAACTCAGTACGTATGTTGATCTCATCGACCCGGACAACTTTCTAATTTAAAGTCATTAGCTCCGACCATCAGGAAGTCAGATATTTTGGTTTGAATGTGGATTTTTTGCAAAATCAGCCTCCAAAAGGCACTAAAAGCCTCAAATCTTCTAAAAATGTAATTTTATACCATTTATTTCTATATAAAAGTATACAAATATCACAACTAAACCCATTTTATTCTGTTTTTAAAAAGAATTTTATTCTAATTTTATTCTAAATTTTAAAACAGTAAAGTAAAAAAAAAATTCAAGTCATACATAGGGCTATACTGCCCTCTTGTGTCCAAAAGGACATCAAAATAATATATAAAACTTTTTACCAGCTAGGCCAATAATGTATTTAAATATACATTTATTAGGTATGTGTCTGAGGATATTTTCCCACCGGTTAATCGACGTGTGTGACACGAGCGGGTGCTTTTGTATCGCTAATATAAAAGTGAAAGAAAAATACAGACGTCCGCACGGACATTTATAATGGTGCACACACAAATCACACACACGTTGGAAAGAATTATGCTTTTAAACAACACTAAACCGCCATTAGATGTCGCCAAGTGACCGTCTTAATGAGCGAGTCATTGATTCATTCGTTCAAATGATTCGTAATCCATAACATACAGATCCATAAACATGGATCCATAAACATCCAATCCATAAACATAAACAGATGTTTATGGATTGATCATTCAATCTTTGAGTCAACCAATTCGTTCAAAATGCTGAATCATTCAGTTATGAGAAAACACGTTCCTGTGAGATGCGTTCTTCTGTGATCTTTGTTTAACTATTTCCGCTGCTGAAACAGAACAAAAACAGTCAATATTGCATCTAAAATGTAAATGACTTCATTTTAACTGTTAATAACCTGTTGTATGAAATCAATGTCACAGTTTCAATAGTGATTGTATTCAGGAAAAGTTAGGTACGGAGAGCGAGCGATTTCAACGAAATCAGAACTAAACCCATTTTATTCTTTTATTATTATTATTATTCAATTTAAGAATTATATTTGAGTTTAAAAAAAGCCAGAATGTTTTAGTCCAAAAAATAAATAAATCATGCCATGGATTGCTTGAAATTAATTTTTTTTTATTATATTTATTTTTTCGTTTTGGCTTTGTTTATAGTTTATTTTTAATTTTTTATTCTTGTTCCGTTCTGAATATCATTACATTTAAAGGATTTGTTGTGGAATATTTTGAGTGTATCATAAAATCAGAATAATTCTCTCGATTTAGTGATCCCCTACTTATTATTTTATTTAATTTTTTTCTTTGTTCTAATTAGGTCAGGCAAGTAAAATTATCTGTGTCTTGTCCCTTAAATTTATATATATATATATATATATATATATATATATATATATATATATATATATATATATATATATATATATATATGTGTATGTGTGTGTGTGTGTGTATATATATATATATATATATATATATATATATATATATATATATATATATATAAATATAGCTGCGAGCAGCGATGGAGGGCCAAAGCCGCCGGCACCGCCACCCTGGCACCAGGATTGCGGTGCCACCGGCTTGGGCCCGTAATCGCTGCTCGCAGCTATATTTATTATTATTATTATTATTTTGTCAACCTTTCGGGCACTTTTGGGGCCCTTAACATGCTCGAAAACTCTTGAAACTTTGCACACGGGTCAGAACCCGCGGCCATCAGGGCCGGACTGAAGCTGGTACCCGGGCGTGGCAGGGGGGCTCGACAGCGCCCCCTGGAATGGTGTCCGAAAACTTGGTCCATAAATCAAACACGCTTGCATATAATAATATGAAACTCGGTACACATATATATCTCATCGGGCCGAACAACTTTCGTGCTCTAAGTTTTACAAAAGCCCAACAGGAAGTCAACTATTATGGGTTGTTTGAAAAACGCATCCTCTGGAATTTGAAATACTCCTCCTTGAAAATTCGTCCAATCGCAACCAAACTCGGTGTGCATGAAGACAAGACATTGAGGATGCTAAATTGCGGACGGATTTTTGATATCTCGAATGGTTTGGCCATGGCGAGGAAACGAATTTATGGCGAGAAAAGAGAAACAGGAAGGGTGTTATAACTTCTGCATACATTGACTGATCTTGATAAAACTTCAGCAGTGTGTTCATGGTAAAAGGCCGATCACATGGATGTGACAATTGTGAGTCAAAGTTATAGCGCCACCAACTGGCAGCAGGAAGTGTGTCACTTTCAAAATGCTTTGAAATCACCCTCTTATATTTACCCGATTTGCTTCAAACTTTATGTGTATAATGTAGACACACGGCAGATGTAGACCTGTGAAAGGATTATTGATATCTTAGATACTGTTGTCGTGGCAACGCATCAAACTTTAATATTATTTTCAGATGCTTTTGAGACTCTTCACATGCTTGAAAATGCATGAAACTCCACAGACACATCACATTTATTATCCAGTAGACATGTGCAAAGTTTCAGAAACGGGCGTGGTGGAATGGCTCAGTAGCGCCACCTTTAGTCAAAAATGGGGGCTTAGTTTTTCATAGAATTACAAAACTTGGTATGTATATTGTTCTCATCAAACCAGACAACTTTCTAATTTACAGTTATTAGCTCAGACCATCAGAAAGTCAGATATTTTGGTTTGAATGTGGATTTTCTGGAGAATTTTCTCTCTCTCTCTCTCTTTGTCTCTTGTGTGTGTGTGTGTGTGTGGAGGGGGTGGGGGGGATTTGTCTATTCCATTTAATCTTTGTTTTTCAAGGTTTCAGGGGCTTTTGGGGCCCTTAACATGCTCAAAACTCTTGAAACTTTGCACACAGGTCAGAGCCCACGGTCATCAGGGCCGGGCTGAAGCTGGTACCCGGGCGTGGCAGGGAGGCTCAACAGCACCCCCTTGAACACGGTCTGAAAACTTGGTCCATATATCAAAAACTCTTGCATGAATTAATATGAAACTCGGTACACATATAGATCTCATCGGGCCGAACAACTTCCGCACTCTAAATTATTAGCTCCGCCCAACAGGAAGTCTGCTATTATGGGTTGTTTGAAAAACGCATGCTGTGGAATTTGATGTACTCCTCCTAGAGAATTCATCCACTCGCCTCCAAACTCGGTCAGCATGAAGTCAAGACATTGAGGATTCTAAATTGCGGATGGATTTTTGATATCTCGAACGGTTTGGCCGTGGCGAGGAAACGAATTTATGGCGAGAAAAGAGAAACATGAAGTGTTATAACTTCTGCATACATTAACTGATCTTGATGAAACTTCAGCAGTGTGTTCATGGTAAGAGGCCGGTCAGATGGATGTAACTATTGTGAGTCAAAGTTATAGCGCCACCAACTGGTAGCAGGAAGTGTGTCACTTTCAAAATGCTTTTGACAAAAGTGGGGGGGTTACTTTTACCCACAGTTACAAAAATCAGTACGCATATTGGTCTCATCGAGCCGGACAACTTTCTAATTTACAGTCATTAGCTCCGAGCAACAGGAAGTCAGATATTTTGGTTTGAATGTGGATTTTTTGGATATGTCAGACTCTGAGTTTTTAGTTACTCCTCCTAAGTGGTTTATTTTATTCACACCAAACTTTTTCAACATGATAAAAATACATTAAAGATATATATATATATATATATATATATATATATATATATATATATATATATATATATATATATATAATATAGCTGCGAGCAGCGATGAAGGGCCAAAGCCGGCGGCACCGCCACCCCGGTGCCTTTAGGTAACTAAAGGCATCGGGGTTGCGGTGCCACCGGCTTGGGCCCGTAATCGCTGCTCGCAGCTATATTTATTATTATTTTTTTTTTTTTTTCTGCTTCTCGGGCACTTTTGGGGCCCTTAACATGCTCAAAAACTCTTGAAATTTTGCACACACGTCAGAACCTGCGGCCATCAGGGCCGGACTGAAGCTGGTACCCGGGCGTGGCACGGGGGCTCGACAGCGCCCCCTGGAATGGTGTCTGAAAAATTGGTCCATAAATCAAACACGCTTGCATGTAATAATATGAAACTCAGTACACATATAGATCTCATCGGGCCGAACAACTTTCGTGCTCTAAGTTTTACACCAGCCCAACAGGAAGTCGGTTATTATACGTTGTTTGGAAAATGCATACAATGGAATGTGAAATACTCCTCCTAGGGAATTCATCCGATCGCCACCAAACTCGGTGTGAATGAAGTCAAGACATTGAGGATGCTAAATTGCGGACGGATTTTTGATATCTCGAACGGTTTGGCCGTGGCGAGGAAACGAATTTATGGCGAATAATGGGACACAGGAAGTGTGTTATAACTTCAGCATACATTGACTGATCTTGATGAAACTTCAGCAGTGTATTCGTTGTAAGAGGCCAATCACATGGATGTGACCTTTGTGAGTCAAAGTTATAGCGCCACCAACTGGCAGCAGGAAGTGTGTCACTTTCAAAATGCTTTGAAATCACCCTCTTCTTTTTACCTGATTTGCTTCAAACTTTATGTGTATAATGTAGACACACTGCAGATGTAGACCTGTGAAAGGATGATTGATATCTTAGATACTGTTGCCGTGGCAACGCTTCAAACTTTAATATTCTTTTTTGATGCTTTTGAGACTCTTAGCATGCTTGAAATTGGATGAAACTCGACAGACACATAACACTTATTAGCCAGTAGACATGTTAAAAGTTTCAGAAAGGGGCGTGGTGAAATGGCTCAGTAGCGCCACCTTTAGTCAAAAATGGGGGCTTAGTTTTTCCTAGAATCACAAAACTTGGTAGGTGTATTGTTCTCATCAAGCCGGACAACTTTCTAATTGACAGTTATTTGCTACGACCAACAGGAAGTGAGATATTTTGGTCTGAATGTGATTTTTTGGAGAATTCTCTCCCTCTCTCTCTCTGCCTCTGCGTCTCTGTGTGTGTGAGGGGTGGGGGGATTTGTCTTTTGAGTGAGATTTGTTTAAAATTCCTGTTTTTCAAGGTTTCAGGGGCTTTTGGGGCCTTTAACGTGCTCGAAAACTCTTGAAACTTTGCACACAGGTCAGAACCCGCGGCCATCAGGGCCGGGCTGAAGCTGGTACCCGGGCGTGGCAGGGGGGCTCAACAGCGCCCCCTGGAACGGGATCCGAACACTTGTCCATAAATCAAACACACTTGCATGTAATGATATGAAACTCGGTACACATATAGATCTCATCGGGCCGAACAACTTTCGTGCTCTAAATTTTACGCCAGCCCAACAGGAAGTCGGCAATTATGGGTTGTTTGGAGAACGCTTGCTGTGGAATTTGAAACACTTCTCCTAGAGAATTAATTAAATCGCCACCAAACTCGGTGTGCATGAAGTCAAGACATTGAGGATGCTAAATTGCGGACGGATTTTTGATATCTCAAACGGTTTGGCTGTGGCGAGGACACGAATTTATGGCGAGAAAAGAGAAACACGAAGTGTTATAACTTCTGCACACATTAACTGATCTTGATGAAACTTCAGCAGTGTGTTCGTGGTAAGAGGCCGATCAGATGGATGTGACTATTGTGAGTCAAAGTTATAGCGCCACCAACTGGCAGCAGGAAGTGTGTCACTTTCAAAATGTTTTTGACAAAAGTGGGGGGGTTAGTTTTACCCACAATTACAAAAATCAGTACGTATATTGGTCTCATCGAGCCGGACAACTTTCTAATTTATAGTCATTAGCTATGAGCAACAGGAAGTCAGATATTTTGGTTTAAATGTGGATTTTTTGGATATGTCAGACTCTGAGTTTTTAGCTACTCCTCCTAAGTGGTTTATTTTATTCACACCAAACTTTTTCAACATGATAAAAATACATATAGCTGCGAGCAGCGATGAAGGGCCAAAGCTGGGGGCACCGCCACCCCGGTGCCTTTAGGTAACTAAAAGCACCGGGGTTGCGGTGCCACCGGCTTGGGCCCGTAATCGCTGCTCGCAGCTATATTTAGGGCCCAAGCCCTGAAAGGGCGAAGGCCCTATTGTTTTCGGTAGGATTATTTTTTTCAATTATTATTATTATTTTTCTTTTTGACTTTTGGGCACTTTTGGGGCCCTTAACATGCTCAAAAACTCTTGAAACTTTGCACACAGGTCAGAACCCGCGGCCATCAGGGCCGTTCTGAAGCTGGTACCCGGGCGTGGCAGGGGGGCTCGACAGCGCCCCCTGGAACAGCATCCGAACACTTGTCCATAAATCAAACACACTTGCATGTAATAATATGAAACTCGGTACACATATAGATCTCATCAGGCCGAACAACTTTCGTGCTCTAAGTTTTACGCCAGCCCAACAGGAAGTCGGCTATTAAGGGTTGTTTGAAAAACACATCCTCTGGAATTTGAAATACTCCTCCTAGAGAATTCACCCAATAACCACCAAACTCAGTGTGCATGAAGTCAAGACATTGAGGATGAAAAATTGCCAGGGGATTTTTGATATCTCGAACGGTTTGGCCGTGGCGAGGAAACAAATTTATGGCGAGAAAAGAGAAACAGGAAGTGTGTTATAACTTCTGCATACATTGACTGATCTTGATGAAACTTCAGCAGTGTGTTCGATGTAAGAGGCCGATCACATGGATGTGACCTTTGTGAGTCAAAGTTATAGCGCCACCAACTGGCAACAGGAAATGTGTCACTTTCAAAATGCTTTGAAATCACCCTCTTATTTTTACCCGATTTGCTTAAAACTTTATGTGTTTAATGTAGACACACGGCAGATGTAGACCTGTGAAAGGATTATTTATATCTTAGATACTGTTGCCGTGGCAACGCATCAAACTTTAATATTCTTTTCGGATGCTTTTGAGACTCTTCACATGCTTGAAAATGCATGAAACTCGACAGACACATCACATTTATTATCCAGTAGACGTGCAAAGTTTCAGAAACGGGCGTGGTGGAATGGCTCAGTAGCGCCACCTTTAATCAAAAATGGGGCCTTAGTTTTTCCTAGAATCACAAAACTTGGTACGTATATTGTTCTCATCAAGCCGGACAACTTTCTAATTTACAGTTATTACCTCAGACCAACAGGAAGTCAGATATTTTGGTTTGAATGTGGATTTTCTGGAGAATTTTCTCTCTCTCTCTCTCTCTGTCTGTGTGTGTGTGGGGGGGGGATTTGTCTATTCCATTTAATCTTTGTTTTTCAAGGTTTCAGGGGCTTTTGGGGCCCTTAACATGCTCGAAAACTCTTGAAACTTTTCACACAGGTCAGAACCCACGGTCATCATGGCCGGGCTGAAGCTCGTACCCGGGCGTGGCAGGGGGGCTCAACAGCACCCCCTTGAACACGGTCTGAAAACTTGGTCCATATATCAAACACGCTTGCATGAATTAATATGAAACTCGGTACACATATAGATCTCATCGGGCCGAACAACTTCCGCACTCTAAGTTATTAGCTCCGCCCAACAGGAAGTCGGCTATTATGGGTTGTTTTAAAAACGCATGCTGTGGAATTTGATGTACTCATCCTAGAGAATTCATCCAATCGCCTCCAAACTTGGTCAGCATGAAGTCAAGACATTGACGATGCTAAATTGCGGATGGATTTTTGATATCTCGAACGGTTTGGCCGTGGCGAGGACACGAATTTATGGCGAGAAAAGAGAAACACAAAGTGTTATAACTTCTGCACACATTAACTGATCTTGATGAAACTTCAGCAGAGTGTTCGTGGTAAGAGGCCGATCATATGGATGTATCTATTGTGAGTCAAAGTTATAGCGCCACCAACTGGTAGCAGGAAGTGTGTCACTTTCAAAATGCTTTTGACAAAAGTGGGGGGGTTACTTTTACCCACAGTTACAAAAATCAGAATGTATATTGGTCTCATCGAGCCGGACAACTTTCTAATTTACAGTCATTAGCTCCGACCAACAGGAAGTCAGATATTTTGGTTTGAATGTAGATTTTTGGGATATTTCAGACTCTGAGTTTTTAGCTACTCCTCCTAAGTGGTTTATTTTATTCACACCAAACTGTTTCAACATGATGAAAATACATTAAAGATGCTAAATTGTGAACGGATATTAAATATCTCAAACGGTTTTGCTATGGTGAGGGATTAAAGGAATGTCAAAAAGGAAACACTAAAAGCCTCATATCGTCTAAAAATGTAATTGTACGCCATTTATTTCTATATAAAATTATACAAATATCAGAATTAAACCCATTTTATTCTTTTTTTTTTTCAATTTAATAATTGTTTAAGTTTAAAAACAGCCAGAAAGTTTTTTTTAGTCCAAAAAATGAATAAATCATGTCATTCATAGTGCTATACTGCCCTCTTGTGTTCAAAATCAGGTAGGTCTATTGTATCTATATAAAAATATACTAGGTATGTGACGGTGAGAATATTTTACCACCAGTTAATCAACGGGTTAATCAATGTTAATCAGTGTTGTGGAATATTTTGATTGTATCATAAAATCAGAATAAGGTAAGACAAGTAATGTTTTCTGTCTTTTATATATATATATATATATATATATGTATATAAATATAGCTGCGAGCAGCGATGAAGGGCCAAAGCCGGCGGCACCGCTACCCCGGTGCCTTTAGGTAACTAAAGGCACCGGGGTTGCGGTGCCACCGGCTTGGGCCCGTAATCGCTGCTCGCAGCTATATTTATTCTTATTTTTTTGTCAACCTTTCGGGCACTTTTGGGGCCCTTAACATTTTTGAAAACTCTTGAAACTTTGCACACAGGTCAGAACCCGCGGCCATCAGGGCCGGGCTAAAGCTGGTACCCGGGCGTGGCAGGGGGGCTCAACAGCGCCCCCTGGAACAGCATCCAAAAACTTGGTCCATAAATCAAACACGCTTGCATGTAATAATATGAAACTCGGTACACATATAGATCTCATTGGGCCGAACAACTTTCATGCTCTAAGTTTTATGCCAGCCCAACAGGAAGTCGGCTATTCAGGATTGTTTGAAAAACGCATGCTGTGGAATTTAATGTACTCCTCCTACAGAATTCATCCGATCCCCACCAAACTCTGTGTGCATGAAGTCAAGACATTGAGGATGCTAAATTGCGGACGGATTTCTGATATCTCGAACGGTTTGGCCGTGGCGAGGAAACGAATTTATGGCGAGAAAAGAGAAACAGGAAGTGTGTTAGAACTTCTGCATACATTAACTGATCTTGATAAAACTTCAGCAGTGTGTTCGTTTTCAGAGGCCGATCACATTGATGTGACTATTGTGAGTCAAAGTTATAGCGCCACCAACTGGCAGCAGGAAGTGTGTCACTTTCAAAATTCTTTGAAGTCACCCTCTAATGTTTACCCGATTTGCTTCAAACTTTATGTGTATAATGTAGACACACGGCAGATGTAGACCTGTGAAAGGATTTTTGATATCTTTAATACTGTTGCCATGGCAACGCTTCAAACTTTAATATTCTTTTTTGATGCTTTTGAGACTCTTAACATACTTGAAATTGGATGAAACTCGACAGACACATCACACTTATTAGCCCGTAGACTTGTGCAAAGTTTCAGAAACGGGCGTGGTGAGGGGCTCAGTAGCGCCACCTTTAGTCATAAGTGGGGGGGTTAGTTTTATCAACAGCAACAAAACTTGGTATGTGTATTGTTCTCATCAAGACGGACAACTTTCTAAATTACATTAACGATCTCCGGGGGGGGGGGGGGGTTTGACTATTGCTTTTATATTGTTAATCAAGGTTTCAGAGGCTTTTGGGGTCCTTAACGTGCTCAAAAACTCTTGAAACTTTGCACACAAGTCAGAACCCCCTGCCATCAGGGACGGGCTGAAGCTGGTACCCGGGCGTGGCAGGGGGGCTCAACAGCGCCCCCTTGAACGGTGTCCCAAAACTTGGTCCATAGATCAAACACGCTTGCATGAATTAATATGAAACTCGGTACACATATAGATCTCATCGGGCCGAACAACTTTCCCCCCGTCAAGTTTTACGCCAGCCCAACAGGAAGTCGGCTATTATGGGTTGTTTGGAAAACGCTTGCTGTGGAATGCGAAGTACTCCTCCTAGAGAATTTATCCAATCCCCACCAAACTCGGTGTGCATGAAGTCAAGACATTGAGGATTCTAAATTGCGGACGGATTTTTGATATCTCGAACGGTTTGGCCGTGGCGAGGAAACTAATTTATGGCGAGAAAAGAGAAACACGAAGTGGAATAACTTATGCATACATTAACTGATCTTGATGAAACTTCAGCAGTGTGTTCGTGGTAAGAGGCCGATCAGATGGATGTAACTATTGTGAGTCAAAGTTATAGCGCCACCAACTGGCAGCAGGAAGTGTGTCACTTTCAACATGCTTTTGACAAAAGTGGGCGGGTTAGTTTTAACTACAGTAAAAAAAAAATAGTTTGTATATTGTACTCATCAATCCGGACAACTTTCTAATTTACATTCATTAGCTCCGGCCATCTGGAAGTCAGATATTTTGGTCTGAATGTGGATTTTTTGGATATTTCAGACTCTGAGTTTTTAGTTACTCCTCCTTATACATAGGGCTATACTGCCCTCTTGTGTTCAAAATCAGGTAGGCCTATTGTATCTATATAAAAATATACTAGGTAATATGTGACTTTGAGAATATTTTACCACCGGTTAATCGACATGTGACACCACTGGGGGCTTTTGAATCACCAACTTAAAAACGAAAGTAAAATATGTTCGTCCGCACTGACATTGATAGTGGTTGAGCAAGCATTTCAAATGAATTCCTATGGAAGTAGGAATTAACTGAAAAACATTCCTCGCTCGTTCCTCGCCATGGACGCGCACCGTTATGAATGCCCGTGCAGCCGTGAGCATTTTAGTTTAATTTTAAAATTAGCGCCTTTCGGGGGGTGGATTGCTTGAAATTATTTTACAAAAGCACAATGTTGTATTTTATTGCGACTGTACACAAATATAAGTTAACACTTTGCAGTTTGAATGTCGTCCTGTATAATGACGGAGTATGTTTTTATGTGTCCACTGTTCAAACGCGCCCACGCCACACACACACACACACACACACACACACACACACACACACACACACACGGTTTACTATCTTTGTGGGGACTCTCCATAGGCTTAATTTTTTTTATACTGTATAAACTGTATATGCTATCTCCTCACACTAACCCTACCCCTAAACCTACCTATCACAGAAAACTTTCTGCATTTTTACATTTCCAAAAAAACTCATTCTGTATGATTTATAAGCTTGTTTACCCATGGGGACCTCTATTTAGGTCCCCACTGTGACACGAGTCCCCATGAGTCTGTATGCATTCAGGTTGAAGTCCCCACCGGGATAGAAAAACATGAACACACACACACACACACACACACATACATTCCAGCATTGTAATCTTGACATCGCAGCCTGTTCATTATGGCCTTCATAAAATATAATAATAAAATAGTCAACCTAACATATAACAATTACACTGCTCTAAATAGTCAGTAGTACAATTCATACATTCACAGTAAGCACCGCTCCACTGTGGTGTTTTTGCGCTTGTGAAGAGGATAATTTTTCCCTTCAATATTGGAACGTGAGTGAAGTACAAAGCCTATAATAAACAAAGCATCCAAAATGTAATAATAATAATAATAATAATAATATATATATATATATATATATATATATATATATATATATATATATCCCCTATTTTTAAGAGGACATAGACAACTCAGCTCGTACAATAGGGGTTTATTAACAAAATGATATAGACATAACGATAGGAAAATGAACCGGGGTAAGACACAACAAGAGAGCACACAGAACCCCCGCCCGTCACGCAGGTTTGGCCACTTAGACTTCTTATGCCAAACATACAGGATCCACAGGTGCCGGCAATCAGTCCCTAATAAAACAAAGACACAACATACTCGCCCCCTAGAGGACAAACAGATCGTAACATAAAACAAACGAATCACAAATACATGAATATGTAACAATATATATATTGCCGGTGACACCGCCACCCCGGTGCCTTTAGTGTAACTAAAGGCACCAGGGTGGTGGTGCCACCGGCTTGGGCCCGCAATCGCTGCTCGCAGCTATATTTATTATTATTATTATTATTATTATTAGGGCGTGAGCACCAAGGTGCGTAGACACTTATTGTATTCGTTGGTGTTCTTATTATTCTTCTGTTTCTTCTTCTTCTTCTTCTTCCGCTCTGTCAATGGCAGCCCATAGAACTGTATGGTAAAAAGTTATGCCAAAGAAGGTCTTTCTGAGTGAGTCAGTCAGTAGAGAAGACTTTTATATTGAAGGCACTGAAACTTGTGAACACGGAGCAACACGCAACTGATAAATGCTTTGACTAGCGCTGTCAGTGTCAGAGCACAGGAAAAACCCTTAACTGTTAAAAGGACATGATATCGCAGCGGACATTCAAACAGATGTTTTTATGAACATAGGACTGACCTGAAGGAAAATACTAAATCTGAATGCATTCTCTTGGTCCCTCAATCTCTCTCTCACAATACTCTTCTACATAACAAAGCAAGCTTCAATGAGAACAAACAAATGTTTATGTTGCTAAGAGTAGTTGCTAAGGGTGTTGTGCAGTGATGGACAGAACCATTGGGTGAAGCAGTCATAGTCTTTGATAGTTTTATCGTGAATAAAATACATCTATTGACCAATCAGAATCAAGGACTGGAACTAACCAAGTTAAAATAACTTGCCTCCCTTAATTAAAGGTGCTCTAAGCGATGTCACGCGTTTTTTAGGCCAAAACATTTTTTATCACATACAGCAAACATCTCCTCACTATCCGCTAGCTACCTGTCCCCTGAACACACTGTAAAAAAACGCGGTCTCTGCAGACACCACAGGCTCCACAAATGGCAACAAAAACAAACTGGGCTAACCCACACCACGAAACATAACAAACTGTTCCATCCAATAACCGACAAGAAGGATTTGGGGTGGGGTTTGGGGAGTTAGTGCGCGGATGAGGAGGAGGGAGGGTCTAGCTAGCCTACGTTTTGTTTGACAATACTTTAAACGTCAACAAGAAGTGACGTCACCCAACATCACTTAGAGCAGGGGTTTTCAAACTGGGGTCCGCGGACCCCAGGTGGGCCGCAAGAGAGCGCTAGGGGGTCCGCGAAAAACTTGGCAGAAACAAAAAATGATTTAGGCTACGAGATATTTTTTTTCCAATCCTAAAATTATTAATGACCAAATCTATATATAGTTTTATGATTTATATAAGTGGATACTTAATTGTAATGTGTTTATCCCAAAATCCTTTGCGCTCTTTAACGTTTTGCATACAGTTGAATGGACGGAGCAATTAGCGGCTGTAAGTACAGTACAGATGATGGAGAGATTTTTAAAGAATCCCGCTCCCGCAAGCAGTTCATGCAAATCTGACTTGGCGAATGCTAAGGCAAAAACCAGAAAATATGACAAATCTTACATTGCGTTTGGTTTTACCTGCATGTTAAAGCAGGGAGTCGATAGACCCCAATGTGTTCTTTGTCAAGAGATTCTCTCCAACGAATGCATGAAACCATCCAAGCTCAAGCGCCATCTACAGCAGAAACATCCCAATGAGGCAGAAAAATCGACTGACTATTTCAAACATCAGGAGCTGTGTTTGGCCCGGCAGGCTAGTATTTTTCGGCAGCAAGCATCAGTCCCTGAGAGCTGTTTAGAAGCGTCATATTTGGCATCACTCCACATCGCGCGTGCTAAGAAGCTGCACACAGTTGGCGAAGCATTATTATTACCAGCTACCAAAGACATCGTCAAAGAGTTATTTGGAGAGGAAGCGGCACGA
Source organism: Squalius cephalus (assembly GCF_949319135.1). NCBI lineage: Eukaryota > Metazoa > Chordata > Actinopteri > Cypriniformes > Leuciscidae > Squalius > Squalius cephalus. Next base: position 31,236,991 of record NC_137130.1, read on the forward strand.
AAGGTAGATTGTGTGCCTTTGTCAGACAACACAGTAAGCAGACGCATAGGTGAGATGGCCGATGATATTTCATCACAACTTTTAGAACAGCTGCAAGCCAGTGAATACTTTTCACTTCAGTTGGACGAAAGTACTGATATAGCGAATCAAGCACAGCTAATGGTCTACGTACGTTTTCTCGGTAAGGACAAATTTATTGAGGAACTTCTCTTCTGTAAACCCCTTGAAGGCAGAACCACAGGTCAGGACATATTTAATATGATGGATCAGTTCATGACGGACAATTCAATAGACTGGTCTCGGTGTATTGGAGTGTGTACCGACCGTACTGCCGCTATGACCGGTAAGCACAGCGGCGTCGTGACTCTGATAAAAGAGAAAGCCCCCAACGCCGTTGGCACACACTGCATGCTTCACCGTGAGGCTCTTGTGGCCAAGCGCATTGAAGATGACTTGCATCAAGTGTTGAAGGATGTAATAAAGACTGTGAACTATGTAAAATCACGCCCATTGAAACACAGACTCTTCCGTTTACTCTGCAAAGAAATGGGTGCAGATTACGAGGGTTTGCTGCTCCACTCAGAGGTGCGCTGGCTTTCCCGCAGCGCCGTGTTAAGCAGCGTGTACGCGCTGCGCAAAGAGCTGAGAGAGTTTCTCTCTGATGAAAACCTAGAACTTGCCAAATGTTTTGAAGATGACACTTGGATACTGAAGTTGTCATACATGGCAGATTTTTTCCAGCATCTCAGTGTCCTCAATCAGAGCATGCAAGGACACAATGTTCACATACTGAACGCACAAGACAAGGTGCGTGCATTCATGCAAAAATTATCCCTGTGGGAAAGCAAACTGCAAGAAGGAGTAACAGAAATGTTTCCTCTCTACAACCAGGAGCGCATCTCCTCCACTGCAGACAACATCACACCCATAATTCAGTCTCACCTGTCACATCTTCAGGGCTATTTTAAACAGTATTTCCCTGATTTGAACAACAACCACCTTGACTTTGTAAGGGACCCATTTGCACCAGGGGTTGGCACTTATCTGGATCTGGCAGCCAAGGAGCAACTGATTGACTTGTCAAATGATGGCGGGAGAAAAACAAGGTTCCCATCTCTTCCTCTATCAGAGTTTTGGATGTCTGTGAGAGAGGACTACCCTATGTTGTCAGAGAAGGCAATAAAATGTCTTTTACCTTTTGCCACAACTTATTTGTGTGAAGCTGGATTTTCAGCACTGAAAGTACTTCAATCAAAGCACATCGCCCGTCTGGAGGTTGAAAGCGACATGCGTCTGGCTCTCACTAAAATGAAGCCACGTTATGACAAACTATGTAGAAGCCACCAAGCTCATCCGTCCCATTAGGAGTTTTGAATCAGTGAATGATTCAAACTGGTTTGATTGTGTTTGTAATGCAAATGCTGTTCTTCAGGTTTAACTTGTCACATTATAATGCTGTGAAAGAAGGCTCCTTTTTCACTTATAGCAAAATATAGCAGCAATTTAGCAGTTCCTTAATTAGAAAAGGTACCCAGTTCAATGTAAATATTTTGCAGTTTTCCATAAATACAAGACAGGGAAAAAAAACTACAGAAACTACAAATATTACAAATGTCCAGGTTTAACTTTTCATCCACCAGTGCCTTATTTAGAAAAGCTATCTTGTTCAGTTAATGTACATTTTTTTTATTTTTTTTTTATTTTTTTTATGAAATATAAAATAATTGTGAGAATCATTTTGGGCTATAGTGAGTTGCCAACTAATAAAATAAATAGTTTTTAAAACAATACCATTTTGCATGCCTTTGAAATACGAATTATAATGTCTTTACGTTATACAGAATTTTAGTTTACATATTTATACTTGAAATACATAAGTGCCTTTAAACTTTAGGCAAAGGGGTCCCCTGCAAGGAATCATCATATTTGGGGGTCCCTGAGATTAAAAAAGTTTGAAAACCCCTGACTTAGAGCACCTTTAATAAACTTTATTTAACATAACAGCCATTAATGCACAAATGAAATATGCACACATGAGATATGTTACATAAATGCTTGTTATATAGTTTAAACTTAAAATGGACACTGAATCACGGTCATGTAATCCGTCAAGTCATGTCCCAATAAAGATGTAACTATAACAGCCATGAATGAATGCATGTCGGAAATAAAAGTGCTGAATTTAATTCTCTCTCTGTTGTCTATGCTCATCATTAATCTCGTGAAGTCACGTTCATACTGCCACTCACTCACCGGGTTGATGCTTCAGCTTGGCCACCGTATGCAGATTTTAACATAATCCTCTCATTTAAAACTCCTTGAGTGTTATATAATAGATGTTAATATAATTTATTTCACTAATAAACTAAATAATTACAGCTCTGTGGAAATTAATTATCCCCGCAAGAGAAGTTTTGTGTAAATGCATAGACAAAAACAGCACTCTGTCATAATCTAGACCGACAAAAACATTATTAATAATTCTGATAACATGCCATGAGATGGATTCGGTAATTGTGATGATGTATTCACTGTTTTTTTATTTAGTGTTTGCGTTTTCCAGCGAATAGTCCAGCGTCTTCCATTCTCTTCACTCTTTAGCCTATCAAACAACACATAAACCTTTTAAAACAAATGTTTATATTTATGCTTATATTTATAGGGAGTTGATAGACTCCCCTGTCATTTGAAAACATTAGCCTTTGTACATTTATTTTGCCTGTTGTTAATATGCTCTTGTTATATAAAAAATGCAACTTTATGTGCATATGCATTTATGTTTTATGTATAAAAAAAGTTATGTTATGTAGGCAGTTTAGAATGTTTTGTTTTTTTATTTATTTAATTTGTTAGAATTATTTTAAATGCTATATTCATTACCCTCTGTTTACCTTAACAAAGATTTTATTTAAAAAAGACAATATAGTGACAGTGCATTATACAGTACATGTGCGACTGTTTTTATGAGTGAGTCAGTAGCAAATACTTTTGTATTGAAAAGGACTGAAACAAGGTTGTAAACAAGGACATTATTTTCTACTTTAAACAACACCTTATAAGATGCAACCGACAAATGCATTGACTAGTGCTGTCCTCAGTGGACATTCAAACTGATTTTTATTATGAATATAAGATTGACCTGTTTCGCTGATTGTTTTCTTTTGGGTCAGTGATAATGTAAGTGATAATGTCTGTTTTTTTTTAGGTCTATAATGTTGAGCAGTAAGATGATTCAGTTGTTGGTGGTTGTGTTGGCTTCACCTGCTGCCTGTATGGAAGGTAAGACTGACACACTGTTGATTCGGGGATAGTTGTCATGTATATTTTCAAATATAATGAGTTCTAGGCTACGTTCACACTTTTAATTTTTGGAATTGACACCCACATTTACTTACAGGTGTAAGTCTCGAAATTTCCTGTTTAAACAGCAACTTACAGTAGCGTCTCGAATACTGTCTGTATGAACATGTAATGGGAGTCAAGCCTGTATTCTCTTACCAGTAACCATAGTGACAGTGACCAAAATAAAATCAAAGAAGTTGACGTCCATAAAAATGAAAAAGTCTTATCAATTTTGAAATGACAAGAGTCCAGTCGTGCCAAATCTTTCGAGTTCATCTGCCAAGTCCGAAAACACGAAACACACCATAGACACGCGTTTTTGCAGCGCAGTGCAGAGTTCCTCTCTAGCACTGTATGACGTGATGCGTGATAGACAGCGAATTTTCCAGAATCCTGTTCACACAGTGCAGGTTTTCTGAAAATGCAGTTGTGAGTCCTGTGTGAGAACTGTGTGTGAACGTAACTCAGTAATTCAGTATCAACTCATATAGTCAGCCTACTGGTGCACAGCTTAACCCTCTGGGGTCTGAGGGGTTTTCTGGGCCCTGGAGGTGTTTTGACATGCTCTGACATTTGTGCTTTTTTCAGTTATTTATAAACATGTTAATGGCAAAGGTGTAAATTCACTCTATATAGCACAAACAGGGCTACCATAATATGCGAGCAACATGCATGTATATGTTTTAATTTTTAAGAGAATAATGTTTATGCGTGGTTATTGAAAAAAATAAAAATGAAAGTTGCTGAAATAAGACCACAAAACACATACTAAATATGTGTCAACAAGACTTTTGACTAATGAATGTTGTCGCTTCGAGTTCTGGCTTCAAAATGATGTGAAAATCATCCTGCCGTTCACACACAATTTAAATCAATGTATTGTTTTATAAGACAGGTTTTGCTTGGAAAGCCAATATGCGAGGGGGGCGTGAACGAGGAGTGGTTTACTCCTGAGAATACAATGTCCCACCCAGTATGCGTAATGACTCTGCATAATGAGCCATTCATTCAGGTGTGACACTTCAGCCACAAGAATGAATGCAAGGACAAAAGATATATTTAGAAGAAGAATTATATTGACCATTTAAGATTTTACTTACATCTATCTTGTAAATATGTTTTGCTATTTTATTAAAAAGGTTACAATTACAACAATAATTACAATTTCAACAATATTTCAAGTGTAAACTCTTTACTCTTTCTTTGTAAAAAAATGATTATAGGCCTACATTTTATCATATGTATTCATTAGTTTGAATATAGCCAACACTGGAACAGCTAACATCTTAGTTGATGACTTTATTTTTGACAAAAATAGTATGTTATATATATATATATATATATATATATATATATATATATATATATATATATATATATACATGTACATATATACACTGCTCAAAAAAATAAAGGGAACACTTTTTAATCAGAGAATAGCATCAAGTCAGTTAAACTCCTGGGATATTGATCTGGTCAGTTAAGTAACAGAGGGGGTTGGTAATCAGTTTCAGCTGCTTTAGTGTTAATGGCATTAACAGCAGGTGCACTAGAAGGGCAACAGTGAGACAACCCCCAAAACAGGAATGGTTTTACAGGTGGAGGCCACTGACATTTTTTCCCTACTCGTCTTTTCGGACTGTTTTTCACCAGTTTTGCATTTGGCTAGGGTCAGTGTCACTACTGGTAGCATGAGGCGATACCTGGACCCTACAGAGGTTGCGCAGGCAGTCCAGCTCCTTCAGGATGGCTCATCAATACGTGCCATTGCCAGAAGGTTTGCTGTGTCTCCCAGCACATTCTCAAGAGCATGGAGGAGATTCCAGGAAGACAGACAGCTACTCTAGGAGAGCTGGACAGGGCCGTAGAAGGTCCTTAACCCATCAGCAGGACCGGTATCTGCTCCTTTGTGCGAGGAGGAACATGATGAGCACTGCCAGAGCCCTACAAAATGACCTCCAGCAGGCCACTGGTGTGAATGTCTCTGACCAAACAATCAGAAACAGACTTCATGAGGGTGGTCTGAGGGCCCGACGTCCTCTAGTGGGCCCTGTGCACACTGCCCAGCACCAGGGAGCTCGATTGGCATTTCCCATTGAACACCAGAATTGGCAGGTCCGCCACTGGTGCCCTGTGGTTTTCACAAATGAGAGCAGGTTCACCCTGAGCACGTGACAGACAGGAAAGGGTCTGGAGAAGCCGTGGAGAATGTTTTGCTGCCTGTAACATCGTTCAGCATGACCGGTTTGGTGGTGGGTCAGTGATGGTCTGGGGAGGCATATCCATGGAGGGATGCACAGACCTCTGCAGGCTAGACAATGGCACCCTGACTGCTATTAGGTATCGGGATGAAATCCTTGGATCCATTGTCAGACCCTATGCTGGTGCAGTGGGTCCTGGGTTCCTCCTGGTGCACAACAATGCCCGGCCTCATGTGGTGAGAGCATGCAGGCAGTTCCTGGAGGATGAAGGAATGATACCATTGAAGGGCCACCACGCTCACCTGACCTACATCCAATAGAACACCTCTGGGACATTGTGTTTCGGTCCATCTGACATCACCTGGTTACACCTCAGACTGTCCAGGAGCTCAGTGATGCGCTGGTCCAGATCTGGGAGGAAATACCCCAGGACACCATCCGTCGTCTCATTAGGAGCATGCCCCGACGTTGTCAGGCATGCATACAAGCACGTGGGGGCCATACAAACTACTGAGTACCATTTTGAGTTGCTGCAATGAAATTTCAGCAAAATTGACAAGCCTGCTGCATCATTTTTTCACTTCTGCATCACTTTTTTCATTTCTGGGGTGTCTTTGAATTCAATCCTCTGTAGGTTGATCATTTTCATTTCCATCAAACGATGTAGCATCCTTTCGTTCATAACACATTACCCAGTCCATATTAGTATAGATATCCAGCATGATATTTTTCCCCATTGAGATCTGATGTGTTTTCAAAGTGTTCCTTTAATTTTTTTGAGCAGTGTATATATATATATATATATATATATATATATATATATATATATATATATATATATATATATATATATAAAACATATGAGCAGAAATTGCTAAACAAAAGCTTATTTGATGTGGCAGTATATTCTACAGTAAAAACTGTACCCAAATCTAGTCAACAAAATGTTGTCTTTCATATTTCGCCTGACTGTAACGTTGTTTTTATGAAATATTAGGGCATATAAATGTTAATTTGCAGTTTAATACGTTGCTTATACAAATAGCCTACATTTTATTTCAACATATTTCAGTCGATTTTTATAGCAATACAGTATACAGTACAGTTTTAGCTATACAGTATAGCAATACAGTTTGCTAAAACATCATCATTCATTCACACACAGAAACACAATTTAAATTTAAACTGTCTTTTTGCGAGCTGTGGTAAACAGCGCGCATCTCTGCCATTCGTTCGTTCATTCATTCATTCACGAACAGAAACGCGATTTACTTGAGAAGGAAAAAAAACTTACTACAGTATTCCTCAGCTCAGTCAGATCCTTGCTCCTCGAAATACCCACACTTCTGGGGTACATTTTCCATTATTATTATTCCTCACAGCGCTGCGAGACGGTGTAAACAAGTAGGCTACAATGATCTGATTAAACTTGTGTTTTCTCGAGCTGAAATGTGGGCATTCACAGGTTTGCGTGGATTGCCTCAGTCATTTGCGTTTGAATAGCGCGCGCTCTCCGTGGGCGGAGTCACATTAAAAATAATTAGATGAGATGAGAACGACTGACATCTCGCTCTTTTCTTACAGATTACATGAACTGAGAATATTTGTTTTTTATATAAATTACTTCATTTAAAAGAAGAGAATTCAAGCTTCATGCCTGTGTGTCTGTATGTCTGTTTGACTGAGTATTCGCTGAGTTATTGTTCATTTTCGGACGCGTTTCAGAATGGACTACACTGACAGAGAGAAGGCAGAACTCGCTTCGTGTTTATTTTTCTTTATTTGGCAAAAAGCACAACACTTTCTTTTTATTGTGAGTATACACAAAAATAATACACATTTAACAGAATCAATTGATGTATGAAACTTGTTTGTAATATCAAAGTCAACAGAGCAAAATTAATCTCTTTTGAACTGATAAAAAAAAAAGCGAGCCTATCGCGCCGGCGCGATTGTCGACCTCAGGGGGTTAAGCAATCATGATTTTTTTTTTTTAACATGTATGTGTGCATTAAAAGTACAATTTCGGTAACGAGAACGATGCTGAGCCAAGTGAAGAAAAAGATGTGTTCTGGCGACTGGCGTGTTTATTGAACCAATCAGATAAGAGTAAAACGAGAGTCAGTGAGAAACTCATTTGATTGGCTACATGATGAAGATGGACCCGCCCTCCTCTTCTATGGCGAAAAATCAATGATAAAATTAATGGAGCGCACAACTGTTGCTGGCGCACACAGTAAATGACATTCGCAAAGAGGATAACAGATCTACACATGAGCAAACGGGAACTCGCAAGCTCATTCAAACCCTGCGCGCTCGCATGACATCTCCTCTGCACGCAATACAAGCTATCGCGCGCATGATCATTCCCCACGCTCTCGCGCTTGATCTCCTCTTGCCTGCTGCTTTTGCTCGCTCGAACACTTTTATTTTTGGCAGTCGAGGGGCGGGACTTACTTTTTTAATAACCTCAAATGTCACTGGTTACTTCCCCTTTTCCGGAAGTCAGTTGTGATTGGACGCCGCGGCCTTTCCAATGACCTGTAATTCACTTGACTTCAGACATGATATGTTTTATTTATTTATATTAATTTGTAATGTGATTTAATGCACTGGTAATATAGAATAGATTCTTACCAGATACTTTATTAACAGAAAGTCGTACTAGTGATTGCATTGTGTTGTTTAGAGATATTTACAGACTGTAATGATGCATTTCCATGGTTATTAGCATTGTAAATCTACCAAAATTCTTATACATTTTTACATTTTATATTTATAAAACTATGATTTGTGTTATTGGCATTAAAATATCTATAATTAAATGGGAATGCAAAGTCATATTTGCTGTAGTTCACCTCTAAATTACCACTATACTCCCATTCACCACTATTAATGTTTACCCAACCAAAATTATATTGAATCTGAGAACCTCAGAAATGTAAAAAGTGTCCATTAAATAGTTGTAAATATAACAAGGGCTTTGGATTAAAGATACATTACTTGTTTATATCAATAAGCAAGAGTTTTTGTTTAAGCTTTTTGTTATCATCCTATATATTACTATTATGTCAATTTTGAGTGGTTCATTATATTTTCTATTAAATGTAAAAGGAGTTATGGCAGCATAAATGTATTTTTAATTATTATTTTTTTTTTGATATTTTATGTTCAGATGGGGTGTAATCATTCATGATGTGTACTACTTGCCTCATACTTTCTCTTATTAGGTTACTCGCTTACAAAAAGTTAGATGATTAAGATCACTATAAATTGTTGTAATATCTACTTTGCTGGGTTTAAGATGGGTTTAATAATTTGCTGTGTTTAATTTTGTTCCTCTGTATTCTGTAGCAAATTGTGAAAAGGACTGTAAGCTATAATTAATGCTGTGTACTGTATCTTAACTTGAGAAGCCAGAACCCCTTTTACATTTAATAGAAAAAATAGTGAACCATTTATATTACGTAAAAATTTATAAGAATTTTGGGTAGATTTACAATGCTAATAACCATGGAAATGCGTAATTTCAGTCTGTAAATATCTCTTAACACAATGCAATCACTAGTAAGACTTCCTGTTAATAAAGTATCTGGTAAGAATCTATTCTATATTAACAATGCATTAAATCACATTACACATTAATATAAATAAATAAATAAATAAAACAAATGAAGTGATGTCTCATGTCTGAAGTCAAGGACAGACGTACAATGACATTGTAACCAATGACATTTGAGGTTATTAAAACAGTAAGTCCCGCCCTTCGACTGCCAAAAATAAAAATGTTAGAGCGAGCAAAAGCAGCAGGCGAGAGGAGATCAAGCGTGAGAGCGTGGGGAATGATCATGCGCGTGCGCGAGGACTTGTATTGCGTGCAGAGGAGATGTCATGCGCGCCTATGGCAAGCCAAAGAATTCATAAACGCCTGGTCGGGCGTCTGATTGCACACTGACGGTGTGTTCACACGGGGCGTCAGCGTCAACGCTTCCCATTGACTTTGAATGGGTGACGTCAAGCGTTGCCGAAAAGAATTGTGGATCCGTCGGCGGCGCTTCACTGGCGTTGCTCGCGGCAGAAGTTGAGAATTTTTCAACTTCTGCCGCGAGCAACGCCAGTGAAGCGCCGCAGACAGAAGCGTCAGCCAATCAGGATCGCTCTATGCAAATACAGTAGCCAGGCGGCAGCCAATCACGTTCATCCTGTTCAAGAGCAGCAAACTGAGGATAAATTTGAGTTCCTGTCTAATTTCATTGGCTGACGCTGCTATGACCATGGCGTCAGTGCCAAACTTCAGCCACGCCTTCCGTCAAGCGTTGACGCTGACGCCCCGTGTGAACACACCGTGACACGTCAAAAGCGTGCGTTTCGACCGCCAAACTTTTCGATTTGCCATAAAAGCGCACGTTCTTAACGCGCGCTTTGTGGTCACGGAAAACGCGCGTCACAAACACGCGGTTTTAGCATCAAAACGCGCGTCCTCGACGTGTGATCTGCCATTTAAAACGCACGTTTGCAACGTGCGCTTTGGGGTCACCGAAAATATATAATAACAAAAATGGGCGTTGAAAACGTGTGTTTTGACTAGGACAAAACGCATGCTTTTGACGTGTAAACAGTTAACCCAAACAGGCAGTACAAACGAGTGTGAAGTTTCCAACCAGGCGAAAAGTACGCGTGAAATACGAGTTAAAATCAGTTTGAACGGGTCAGTGTCATTGGCTGCTGAAGGCTTGGGTCTAACCATTTCTGTGGGCTTAGGGGGGTTTAGCTACTGTTCATAGACTAGGCTACCACCATTTAACATGCCATAGATCAGGTTATTCAGCCTATCTATTTTGTCCTTTTTTGTAGAACTTATAGAAATAATATATTTAAATTGCAGTTTTATCAAAATTTAGATACAAATAAAATTGCCTTGTTTTTCTTCGCTCTTGCCTTTGTCCCTATGTGGTTTTGGTCTCTTGTATTATCATTAAACCCAAGCAAAACAGCATGGAATTATCGATGGCAAATTTTACAGAGGGGATTATAATTGGTGAGTTATTATAATCCAATAGTTATCATTTAAGTTAAAAAAAAGAAAGAGAGAAAAAACACCGTTTTTTTATTTTCCAATTGTAATTTTGGTAACATTTTACAAAAAGGTTTCATACATTAAGTACATTAGTTCACATGAATTAATAATGAACTGCACTTCTACATGTTAATTTCAAATTTCATTTCAACCTTTACTAATATTTATTAAAATCAAAAGTTGTTGTTAACATTACTTAATGCACTGCAAACTAACAGGGTACTAAAAGGGTACACTTCTCAGATTAGTAAAGTAAAACAGTTGTTAAAGTAGTTTAAGTTTATGAACATTTTAAATGTATACAATACATAATGTTGTTTATATATATATATATAAAACATTTTCAACCCTAAAACTTCAAGAAAATCATTGTTAAATATCTGGACAAGTTCTGGGCCAGATTTTAGGTTGATGTCTCAATAAATGAGCTTTAGGAAAGATTGTATTGTGCGCAGTCCCAAAATTTTCGACTAGATGACATCCAGACTCCACCGATGAGATCTTCGACTTCCATGTATGGTTTTTAGTGATCTGAACCTTATTTCCATACTATTGGAGTAGACATCCTATTCAGAAATAGTTAGGGCAGTAATGTTAATATTTGATTTGAATTCAATCTCTAAAACACATATAAAAATGTACGGAAAGAATCAAAGCCCGAGTTATAGTTTGCCTCCACATCACAAATGAAGAATCTATTGGTATTTATCTACTGCTGTCATTTCTTTTGATAATTACTTGTTTGGGGTGCTCCATTTTTAATTTAATTTAATTTTAATTCTGTAATGGTAATGTATGTACAGTATTTCAATGTACGTCATATTACACCTCTTTAGATGCTATCTTCAGTCTAAAAATGTATTTAATCAAGTAAGAATATTCAAATATACAGAAATACAATCTAGATATACATCAAAATAACTTGAAGGTTGCAAAAAGTAATGCAAGAATGATTTAATGTAATTTCAGAACCGTTCTGAGATAGTATTTTTCATGTCGTGTATGTTGACATTTAGTAGGCTACACTATGATTGCCCAAAGAATTCACATTTAACTTTTTAATGTTAACAAATGTATAGTTAATGCAGAGGAGTACTGTGTGCTTTGCAGCATGCTGCAGACGAACCCAACGAATTGAAATGGTATACAACTTACAATACACACACCCAAAAATCATTAGTTTAACTTTATGTGCCATGTTTTTAGGGCCCAAGCCCTGCAAGGGCGAAGGCCCTATTGTTTTCGGATTGATTATTTTTAGGGCCCAAGCCCTGAAAGGGCGAAGGCCCTATTGTTTTCCTTAGGATTATTTATTATTATTATTATTATTATTATTTTTCTTACGACTATTCAGGCACTTTTGGGGCCCTTAACATGCTCGAAAACTCTTTAAACTTTGCAAACGGGTCAGAACCCGCGGCCATCAGGGCCGGGCTGAAGCTGGTACCCGGGCGTGGCGGGGGGCTCGACAGCTCCCCCTGGAACGGGGTCCGAAAACTTGGTCCATGAATCAAACATGCTTGCATGTAATCATCCGTTTGAACGGGTCACAAATGAGACAATGAGCAAATTTTCTGTAAAAAACAAGACATAATAACAAAGCCAGTGTTACTTAATGGTCAAGTAGTTGAAACAGTGCAGTAACTTTTAAGTACTTAGGTACGGTTCTCGATAATCACCTGAGTTTTATAGAAAATACAGATTTTATTTACAAGAAATGCACACAACGTCTAAGTCTGCTCAGAAAATTGAACTGTTTGGTTGTCAGTACTAAGATTATTGAGCTTGTGTATATCACACACATTGAAAGTGTCTTAACTTTTCATCTTTCTGCTTGGTTTGGCCATTTAAACTGTAAGCGTAAGAAAAAGCTTAACAGGATAGTGTTAATGGCTAGTAAGATAGTAGGAAAACCACAAAAACAATTGACTGAAATATACATTGACAGAATGAGTAAAAAGGCAAGAAAGATCACAATAGATAGTACTCACCCCCTCTGTAGTGAGTTTGAACTTTTGAAGTCCGGGAGGCGCTTCAGAGTGCCTCTGGCTCAAAGTACTTTAAAAAAATCCTTTATTCTGAATGCCATTAGTATCCTTAATCAAATTAAGTGACAACAACAAATGAGTTAACTTGATGTATTTAAGTATATTTATCTTCATCATGATTTTTTATATTGTATCTTTTATTTTTTAGAAATATTCTCTCTTGTACGAGTTGTTGTTTGCATGTCTCTTGTATTTGTCGAGAATAAACAGGGATCTTGGAGTTTTCCGCCGTCGCTGGAATAATCACGGCCTGCGCACTGAGAGATTTAGCCACTTTTATTTGAAAATAAACCTATCTATCGATCTAGATGTAGATGACTATCCATCTATCTAGAGATGTAGAGATGGATTATCCATGTTAATGGGTTGACTGGTTTTATTTGGTGCTAATTGAGGTGAAGACTTCATAACATAAGCCTCATATCATATAAACAGTATTTATTTATATTTGAAACCTGGTAAGATGCATCACATTTGTAGAAAATAAATTGGATAAAAAATATAATTGATTGATCCCAGGATAAAATGTATCAAAAAGCATATGTTAAATCTAAAAAATTAGGATGACTTGTGCATGTTTGAAATAACATGAGGGTGAATAAATGTAGACAGAATGTTTTGAATTTTGAGTGAACTATCGGATGTTTCTGTAATTTGGTCCCTGTAAAGCATCTTGGTGGCACCCTGCTCGCAATAGTGATACATTTTATAGTCATTATATCTATCTATCTATCTATCTATCTATATATATATATATATATATATATATATATATATATATATAAGGTTATGTTGCTTAACAAATTTTCATTACAACTGCATCGATCAATAACCACATCTGTACGCTTTTCCCCAATCAAATGTTAACTTTTAAAGTTTGAAAACTTGAGGTATAGATATACAGCTAGAATGGTATTAATGTGCAAAAGAAGGCAATCTTATCTTGGTAAAAAAAAAATGTTTTCATAAAATTGCAATCAAGATATTTTCTTTGGCCTATACACAAGAAAAAGAAAATGGAAAAAATACTGTATAGGGACAAATTAAGTTCTTATATATGTCCTGCCCTGAGCACAAGCTCTCATTCTAATCCTGTAAGTCTTAAATACTTCTATAAAGTATAAAATACCCTATTTAAACACTAAGTCTTAAAAAAATTAAATGGATAATATCACCTCTGTACTTAATTACTGTTTGTCTGTGTTGAGCGCACAATATTTGAACAAAAAGGTTTCAATAAGCGCCACCTGCTTGTGATACCTTCAAATGTAAGCACAACAAAAGTCCACGTTGTTCTCTAAGACTTACAGGATTAGAATGAGAGCTTGTGCTCAGGGCAGGACATATATAAGAACTTAATTTGTCCCTATATTTTTTCCATTTTCTTTTTCTTGTGTATAGGCCAAAGAAAATATCTAGATTGCAATTTTATGAAAACATTTTTTTTTTACCAAGATAAGATTGCCTTCTTTTGCACATTAATACCATTCTAGCTGTATATCTATACCTCAAGTTTTCAAACTTTAAAAGTTAACATTTGATTGGGGAAAAGCGTACAGATGTGGTTATTGATCGATGCAGTTGTAATGAAAATTTGTTAAGCAACATAACCTTTATATATATATATATATATATATAAAATGACTATAAAATGTATCAGCGAGCAGGGTGCCACCAAGATGCTTTACAGGGACCAAATTACAGAAACATCCGATAGTTCACTCAAAATTCAAAACATTCTGTCTACATTTATTCACCCTCATGTTATTTCAAACATGCACAAGTCATCCTAATTTTTTAGATTTAACATATGCTTTTTATTTATTTTCTTAAATGTGAGCAATTGTAACAGAACTAATTTACATCCTGGGATCAATCAATTAAATTTTTTATCCAATTTATTTTCTACAAATGTGATGCATCTTACCAGGTTTCAAATATAAATAAATACTGTTTATATGATATAAGGCTTATGTTATGAAGTCTTCACCTCAATTAGCACCAAATAAAACCAGTCAACCCATTAACATGGATAATCCATCTCTACATCTCTAGATAGATGGATAGTCATCTACATCTAGATTGATAGATAGGTTTATTTTCAAATAAAAGTGGCTAAATCCCTCAGTGCGCAGGCCGTGATTATTCCAGCGACGGCGGAAAACTCCAAGATCCCTGTTTATTCTCGACAAATACAAGATTTATCTTCTTCTCCATGAAGATAAATATACTTAAATATATCAAGTTAACTCATTTGTTGTTGTCACTTAATTTGATTAAGGATACTAATGGCATTCAGAATAAAGGATTTTTTAAAAGTACTTTGAGCCAGAGGCACTCTGAAGCGCCTCCCGGACTTCAAAAGTTCAAAATCACTACAGAGAGGGTGAGTACTATCTATTGTGATCTTTCTTGCCTTTTTACTCATTCTGTCAATGTATATTTGAGTCAATTGTTTTTGTGGTTTTCCTACTATCTTACTAGCCATTAACACTATCCTGTTAAGCTTTTTCTTAAGCTTACAGTTTAAATGGCCAAACCAAGCAGAAAGATGAAAAGTTAAAACACTTTCAATGTGTGTGATATACACAAGCTCAATAATCTTAGTACTGACACCCAAACAGTTCAATTTTCTGAGCAGACTTAGACGTTGTGTGCATTTCTTGTAAATAAAATCTGTATTTTCTATAAAACTCAGGTGATTATCGAGAACCGTACCTAAGTACTTAAAAGTTACTGCACTGTTTCAACTACTTGGCCATTAAGTAACACTGGCTTTGTTATTATGTCTTGTTTTTTACAGAAAATTTGCTCATTTGTCTCATTTGTGACCCGTTCAAACGGATGATTACATGCAAGCATGTTTGATTTATGGACCAAGTTTTCGGACCCCGTTCCAGGGGGGCACTGTCGAGCCCCCCGCCACGCCCGGGTACCAGCTTCAGCCCGGCCCTGATGGCCGCGGGTTCTGACCCGTTTGCAAAGTTTAAAGAGTTTTCGAGCATGTTAAGGGCCCCAAAAGTGCCTGAATAGTCGTAAGAAAAAAAAAATAAAAAAAAAAAAATAATAATAATAATAATAAATAATCCTAAGGAAAACAATAGGGCCTTCGCCCTTTCAGGGCTTGGGCCCTAAAAATAATCAATCCGAAAACAATAGGGCCTTCGCCCTTGCAGGGCTTGGGCCCTAAAAACATGGCACATAAAGTTAAACTAATGATTTTTGGGTGTGTGTATTGTAAGTTGTATACCATTTCAATTCGTTGGGTTCGTCTGCAGCATGCTGCAAAGCACACAGTACTCCTCTGCATTACCTATACATTTGTTAACATTAAAAAGTTAAATGTGAATTCTTTGGGCAATCATAGTGTAGCCTACTAAATGTCAACATACACGACATGAAAAATACTATCTCAGAACGGTTCTGAAATTACATTAAATCATTCTTGCATTACTTTTTGCAACCTTCAAGTTATTTTGATGTATATCTAGATTGTATTTCTGTATATTTGAATATTCTTACTTGATTAAATACATTTTTAGACTGAAGATAGCATCTAAAGAGGTGTAATATGACGTACATTGAAATACTGTACATACATTACCATTACAGAATTAAAATTAAATTAAATAAAAAATGGAGCACCCCAAACAAGTAATTATCAAAAGAAATGACAGCAGTAGATAAATACCAATAGATTCTTCATTTGTGATGTGGAGGCAAACTATAACTCGGGCTTTGATTCTTTCCGTACATTTTTATATGTGTTTTAGAGATTGAATTCAAATCAAATATTAACATTACTGCCCTAACTATTTCTGAATAGGATGTCTACTCCAATAGTATGGAAATAAGGTTCAGATCACTAAAAACCATACATGGAAGTCGAAGATCTCATCGGTGGAGTCTGCATGTCATCTAGTGGAAAATTTTGGGACTGCGTACAATACAATCTTTCCTAAAGCTCATTTATTGAGACATCAACCTAAAATCTGGCCCAGAACTTGTCCAGATATTTAACATTGATTTTCTTGAAGTTTTAGGGTTGAAAATGTTTTGTAAAAAATAAATAAAAATAATTATATATATATATATTTTGTAGAACTTATAATATAATAATATATTTAAATTGCAGTTTTATCAAAATTTAGATAAAAATAAAATTGCCTTGTTTTTCTTCGCTCATGCCTTTGTCCCTATGTGGTTTAGGTCTCTTGTATTATCATTAATCCCAAGCAAAACAGCATGGAATTATCGATGGCAAATTTTACAGAGGAGGGGATTATAATTGGTGAGTTATTATAATCCAATAGTTATCATTTAAGTAAAAAAAAAAGAAAGAGAAAAAACACAGTTTTTTTATTTTCCAATTGTAATTTTGGTAACATTTTACAAAAAGGTTTCATACATTAAGTACATTAGTTCACATGAATTAATAATGAACTGCACTTCTACATGTTAATTTCAAATTTCATTTCAACCTTTACTAATATTTATTAAAATCAAAAGTTGTTATTAACATTACTTAATGCACTGCGAACTAACAGGTTACTAAAAGGGTACACTTCTCAGATTAGTAAAGTAAAACAAAGTTGTTAAAGTAGTTTAAGTTTATGAACATTTTAAATGTATACAATACATAATGTTGTTTATATATATATATATATATATATATATATATATATATATATATATATAAACCATATATATATATATATATATATATATATATATATATATATATATATATATATATATATATATATATATATATATATATAAACCGTTCTGGGCCAGATTTTAGGTTGATGTCTCAATAAATGAGCTTTAGGAAAGATTGTATTGTGCGCAGTACCAAAATTTTCCACTAGATGACATCCAGACTCCACCTATGAGATCTTCGACTTCCATGTATGGTTTTTAGTGATCTGGGGTCTCATTTATAAAACTGTGCGTAGGAACCTTACTAAAAGTGTACGTGCGACTGAAAGCCAAAAATGACGTACGCAAAAAAATATTCAGACTTATAAAACCGTTCGTACGCCAGAACCTGCTCAGAATTCACTTTATAAATCCCAGTCAGCGGAAGATTGTGCGCACATGCGTCTACACCCGAAATAACCATATATGGAGCTTTCAACGCCTAGTTTTACTATGCATACCCTCATCTGCATATCATTTGCATATGATTATTCATCCACGTGATAACATTTAACGGTACAAGACACATTACATTAATACAAATAATGTACTTGCCTATCCTTGTCTTGTTTTTGAATACATAAATCAAATAGTGTAAAATACATTTCATCTTTTCCACTGGCCGAATTGTATTTTTAATTGTTTATATTTTTAATGGAAACAGATAGGCCTTGGGCATTATTTGCACGAAACTATTTTCTCAGACAATCTTGTATTATCATGATAAGAAATTATCTCTGTGGTTAAAACATTAAAACACAGCACGCTACAGGAAAAGTGTTCAAAAACATCGCATCCACAACAAATATTTATATTGATTGAATTTGAATATAAAAAATGTTGTAACTTCTCAGTAATGATTTCATGTTTAAGTGTTCTCCATTAATTTGAATGGCATATTTAATCTAAATGTTTATATCAGAAGTAAAATCATTATTTTAAATCATTATTTTATTTATTTAAACTGCGTCAGTTTCACTAAACGGCCCAACGCGCTCGCTGGCGCGGACATTTAAGAAGGGATGGATATTTGCTTTAAGTGACAGGCTTGGTGAGTGAAATTATATTTGTATTATCTTTCTGTATTATGTTTAATTTTAATTCTAAAAGTGACCAAAAAGACATTTAACTCCAACTCACCATCGGTTTCGCCAAACTGCTCCGTCTCCAAAATGTTCGTACGCATGGGTCAGAGTTTGCGTGCAGGTGCGCAAATTTTCCCGTCAAGTTTGTTTTTATAAATCACAACTTATGCGTCGGAAGTGCCGTACGCCTCTTTCAGGGCATGTTTTGTGCGTACGCAACGGTTATAAATGAGGCCCCTGAACCTTATATTTCCATACTATTCCAAATATGTATGAAGTAGACATCCTATTCAGAAATAGTTAGGGCAGTAATGTTAATATTTGATTTGAATTCAATCTCTAAAACACATATAAAAATGTACGGAAAGAATCTAAGCCCGAGTTATAGTTTGCTTCCACATCACAAATGAAGAATCTATTGGTATTTATCTACTGCTGTCATTTCTTTTGATAATTACTTGTTTGGGGTGCTCCATTTTTAATTTAATTTAATTTTAATTCTGTAATGGTAATGTATGTACAGTATTTCAATGTACAGTATGTCATATTACACCTCTTTAGATGCTATCTTCAGTCTAAAAATGTATTTAATCAAGTAAGAATATTCAAATATACAGAAATACAATCCAAATATACATCAAAATAACTTGAAGCTTGCAAAAAGTAATGCAAGAATGATTTAATGTAATTTCAGAACCGTTCTGAGATAGTATTTTTCATGTCGTGTATGTTGACATTTAGTAGGCTACACTATGATTGCCCAAAGAATTCACATTTAACTTTTTAATGTTAACAAATGTATAGGTAATGCAGAGGAGTACTGTGTGCTTTGCAGCATGCTGCAGACGAACCCAACGAATTGAAATGGTATACAACTTACAATACACACACCCAAAAATCATAAGTTTAACTTTATGTGCCATGTTTTTAGGGCCCAAGCCCTGAAAGGGCGAAGGCCCTATTGTTTTCGGATGGATTATTTTTAGGGCCCAAGCCCTGAAAGGGCGAAGGCCCTATTGTTTTCCTTAGGATTATTTATTATTATTATTATTATTATTATTATTATTATTATTATTCTTACGACTATTCAGGCACTTTTGGGGCCCTTAACATGCTCAAAAACTCTTGAAACTTTGCACACGGGTCAGAACCCGCGGCCATCAGGGCCGGGCTGAAGCTGGTACCCGGGCGTGGCAGGGGGGCTTGACAGCGCCCCCTGGAACGGGGTCCGAAAACTTGGTCCATAAATCAAACATGCTTGCATGTAATCATCAGTTTGAAAGCGTCACAAATGAGACAAATTAGCTAATTTTCTGTAAAAAAACAAGACATAATAACAGAGCCAGTGTTACTTAATGGTCAAGTAGTTGAAACAGTGGGAACTTGTAAGTACTTAGGTACGGTTCTTGATAATCACCTGAGTTTTATAGAAAATACAGATTTTATTTACAAGAAATGCACACAACGTCTAAGTCTGCTCAGAAAATTGAACTGTTTGGCTGTCAGTACTAAGATTATTGAGCTTGTGTATATCACACACATTGAAAGTGTTTTAACTTTTCATCTTTCTGCTTGGTTTGGCCATTTAAACTGTAAGCTTAAGAAAAAGCTTAACAGGATAGTGTTAATGGCTAGTAAGATAGTAGGAAAACCACAAAAACAATTGACTCAAATATACATTGACAGAATGAGTAAAAAAGCAAGAAAGATCACAATAGATAGTACTCACCCCCTCTCTAGTGAGTTTGAACTTTTGAAGTCCGGGAGGCGCTTCAGAGTGCCTCTTGCTAAAAGTACTTTTAAAAAATCCTTTATTCTGAATGCCATTAGTATCCTTAATCAAATTAAGTGACAACAACAAAGGAGTTAACTTTATGTATTTAAGTATATTTATCTTCATCATGATTTTTTATATTGTATCTTTTATTTTTTAGAAATATTCTCTCTTGTACGAGTTGTTGTTTTCATGTCTCTTGTATTTGTCTTTTCAGTCTGGTGAGCCAAAGAAAAATTTCCACTTCGGTGGACAATAAAGATTTATTCTATTCTATTCTATTCTATTCTATTCTATTCTATTCTATTCTATTCTATTCTATTCTATGAAACTCGGTACACATACAGATCTCATCGGGCCGAACAACTTACGCACTCTATGTTATTAGCTCCGCCCAACAGGAAGTCGGCTATTTAGGGTTGTTTGGAAAACACATACAGTGGAATGTGAAAGACTCCTCCTAGGGAATTTATCCGATTGCCACCAAACTCGGTGTGAATGAAGTCAAGTCATTGAGGATGAATTATTGACAGCAGATTTTTGATATCTTGAACGGGTTGGCCGTGGCGAGGAAACGAATTTATGGCGAATAATGGGACACAGGAAGTGTGTTATAACTTCTGCACACATTAACTTATCTTGATGAAACTTCACCTTCACCAAAGGCACCAGGGTGGCTGTGCCCCCGGCTTGGGCCCACAATCGCTGCCTGCAGCTATATTTAATATATATATAAAAAATATACACAAAATATACACAATCTATACACAAAAATATAGCTGCAAGCTACCCTAATCCATTTGTAGAAAATAAATTGGATAAAAAATATAATTGATTGATCCCAGGATGTAAATTAGTTCTGTTACCATTGCTCACATTTAAGAAAAGAAATAAAAAGCATATGTTAAATCTAAAAAATTAGGATGACTTGTGCATGTTTGAAATAACAGGGTGAATAAATGTAGACAGAATGTTTTGAATTTTGAGTGAACTATCGGATGTTTCTGTAATTTGGTCCCTGTAAAGCATCTTGGTGGCACCCTGCTCGCAATAGTGATACATTTTATAGTCATTTTATATATATATATATATATATTAGAGGTGGGCATAGATTAATTTTTTTAATCTAGATTAATCTAGATTAATTTTGAAATTAATCTAGATTAATCTAGATTAAAATGGCTCATTTGAATTCTGCCGAAGGCATTCAGAGTATGTGTGCTACCCAAATAATGACTATAAAAGTAAGTCTTTGTGAGCGGGTTTCTCAAGCCAGGTGGCGCATTAGACCAGGTGCTCATCTCCTGTTTCCAAAATGCATCACAAACTGCTTGAGAAAGCTGTTCTACTCATAGACTGTAAAAGGTTACTACTGTACTGTTACCGTCCGTAGGCAACATTAGGTAGGCCTATGTTATTATCAACTACTATAGGCTATCAATTAGGGATGGGCGATATGGCCTAAAATCCATATTGTGATATACATTGCAGCCTCTTGTGATAACGATATTATAATAAAACCATTTCAGAACAGGTTACACAGGCCCTGCTAAACAACTGCTAAATGTATTTATTTATTTTATTTTTATTTTTTTGAAAGGGTGTATGTAGTTTTGAGAACATATATTGTGCAAAACTGTAAGTATACAACATCATTTTGCAGATAAATAAAATGTAAGTACACTAGCTGCAGAGACTTAAGTAGGTCTAATGTTTATTATGGCTTGGAGCTTATGAAACCCCAAATTTAAAATTAGGATATTGTCTAACTGATGTCTTTTCAGTTAAAAAGAAACACAACAACGATTCTTAAAATCGGGCGCTTTTAATAAAAAGAGATTATGTGCTACACCACTCACTAAGATATATTGGGAATAATACGCGCGCGCTGGTATTCAGTGATGTGTTTCGTTTTGAATTTGAGGTGGTAGAACGGATTAGTCGTGTGTTTAAAACTTACCGAAATGTTACACCACACAGTCTACGTCGGACGGCTTAAATACAAACCAAGTCCAAATAATGGATGTTGCACCGATCTTTTACACCAGCTTTCACTTTCAGCCGTGTTTACTTAAGATGACGACGAATATAATGCGTTCCAGCCGGGTGTTCCTCGCGGCCGCGGGTAGATTGCGTCATCATAGCTTGTGTAGCTTGAGCCAGCTCCCAACCCAACTTGGAGAATAGATTAACGGCGATATTTTTTTTATCGCGCGATAAGAGTCTCGCGTTAACGCAGCGCGTTAACGCCGATAACGGCCCACCACTAATATATATATATATATATATATATATATATATATATATATATATATATATATATATATATATAAAAGGTTATGGTGCTTAACAAATTTTCATTACAACTGCATCGATCAAGAACCACATCTGTACACTTTTCCCCAATCAAATGTTAACTTTTAAAGTTTGAAAACTTGAGGTATTGATAAACAGCTAGAATGGTATTAATGTGCAAAAGAAGGCAATCTTATCTTGGTAAAAAAAAATGTTTTCATAAAATTGCAATCTAGATATTTTCTTTGGCCTACACAAGAAAAAGAAAATGGAAAAAATATAGGGACAAATTAAGTTCTTATATATGTCCTGCCCTGAGCACAAGCTCTCATTCTAATCCTGTAAGTCTTAAATACTTCTATAAAGTATAAAATACCCTATTTAAACACTAAGTCTTAAAAAAAAAATTAAATGGATAATATCACCTCTGTACTTAATTACTGTTTGTCTGTGTTGAGCGCACAATATTTGAACAAAAAGGTTTCAATAAGCACCACCTGCTTGTGATACCTTCAAATGTAAGCACAACAAAAGTCCACATTGTTCTCTAAAGACAGATATTGATTAACCTGCATTAATTGCTTACCTCCACCGTAACTGATTTTCCCACACAAATGTTAATGATTTAATGTTAGAGCTAGAATGACCACTAATGTGTTTATTTACAAAAAGGCATGAGCGAAGAAAAACAAGGGAATTTTATTTTTATCTAAATTTTTATAAAACTGCAATTTAAATATATTATTTCTATAAGTTCTACAAAAAAGGACAAAATAGATAGGCTGAATAACCTGATCTATGGCATGTTAAATGGTGGTAGCCTAGTCTATGAACAGTAGCTAAACCCCCCTAAGCCCACAGAAATGGTTAGACCCAAGCCTTCAGCAGCCAATGACACTGACCCGTTCAAACTGATTTTAACTGGTATTTCACGCGTCCTTTTTGCCTGGTTGGAAACTTCACACACGTTTGTACTGCCTGTTTGGGTTAACTGTTTACACGTCAAGTTTTGTCCTAGTCAAAACACACGTTTTCAACGGCCATTTTTGTTATTATAAACGCGCGTCAAAAACGCGCGTTTTCGGTGACCCCAAAGCGCATGTTGCAAACGTGCGTTTTAAATGGCAGATCACACGTCGAGGACGCGCGTTTTGATGCAAAAACCGCGCGTTTGTGACGCGCGTTTTCCGTGACCACAAAGCGCGCGTTAAGAACGTGCGCTTTTATGGCAAATCGCGCGTCAGGGACGCGCGTTTGGCGGTCGAAACGCACGCTTTTGACGTGTCAGTGTGCAATCAGACGCCCGACCAGGCGTTTGTGAACACTTTGGCTTGCCATACAAAACACACGTTTTCAACGCCCATTTGAACGCCCAACGCAGGGACGTGCGTTTGGCGGTCGAAACGCACGCTTTTGACGTGTCAGTGTGCAATCAGACGCCCGACCAGGCGTTTATGAATACTTTGGCTTGCCATACCCGCAGGGTTTGAATGAGCTCGCGAGTTCCCGTTTCCTCGCGTGAAGATCTGTTATCCTCTCGCGAAAGTCATTTACTGCGCGCGCCACTATCAGTTGTGCGCACTGTTAATTTTGTCATTGATTTTACTCTTTTTAATCTTCACCTTGCAAAACTCAACGAGTGAGAGAATCGTGCCAAGACTGTAAGCACAGCACAGCTAAAAGAAGACACAACTCTATTAATCGGGTTATTTCGGGAACTTGTTTGCCTCATGTGCACAAGTTATTTAGACATTTGCAACAGTTCATTTTTTTACACAAATGTTGATTTTACGCGACCAATCTGTTTTGCAGAAGTTTCCTGACTGTTGTTTTCGGTTGCAAATTGCTGTTCACAGGCTTGCAGTGGGTATTTGTGCGAAAACAAAACAAAACAAAAACGTGCCAAAAGTGTAGGCGCGGAAAAATGGAAGTCAGAAGAATCCAGATCATATTTATTTTGTCTAAGCATGAAACTGCAGTTTCACAATACGTGCATTACACTTACGAATAACAGTACAATGCTGCTGCTGCAAAAAAATTAAATAAAAAAAAATCTTACACTTGAAAGGCGATTTACACCTTTACAAATCTTCTCTTGAACATGCAAATTTTATTTACGCTTGCAATCTTATGTACACTTTAACAAATCTTACCCTGGGCATGCGATTCTTTATGGCATCATATTACCTTCATAGGGAGGTCTTCACAGGGGAGTCTTTTATCACGGTATTTGGTATTATCACGATATTGAAATAAGTTGCAAAAATTGTTGTCATACTATAACTGGTTTAATAACTTTTTTATTATAACAAAAAATAACACATAAATACATATATGAACATATAAATACAATAAAGCAATACACAAAACATGTATAAAACAAATGTTTCGAACAGATTAAAGATTAAAAGGCTTATAAAGAACAATAGGCATCCCTTTACAATAAGGTCCTATTAGTTAATGTTAGTTAATGCATTAACTAACATTAACAATAAGCAATAGCTACATTTGTTACAAAAGTTATTTTCATATTTAAAAAATACAACTGACCATTTTTAGTTTCTCACGTTCATTAAATAATACAATTACAACTTTTGATTTTAATTATGTATTATTAAATGTTAACATTAAGTATATTTCATTGTCAGTTTAAGTTAACTAATAAATTAACTAATGTTAACTAATGGAGCCTTATTGTAAAGTGTTACCAAACAATAAAGACTCATAACATTTTCAATCAGTATGGCATGTTGTAGTCCAGATTCAAATATAAAAATGTTTAAGTTTGAAAATAAGCCTATTAAGTGTTTACGTATTCTGTGCTGTGATGAACATCATTGTGAATACAAAAATCTGAATGGATGTTTACTCTTCAGAAACCGAAAGTAGTGCAGCAGCTTGGTTTACGGGGTTGTTAGTGTAACGGTTGCATTTCTGCTGTTCAACAAGCACCATCTGCTGGTAGACAGCGAATGTGCATTTTCATTCAGCACGTCTCCTTCACTCGTTCTGCCACGTGCTGCTCGTGCCTGTTGGGCTTGTTTATGTCAGATTGAGCGCATGTCTCTTTGACTCAGCATACACCAGTGTTGTGCATTTTAAACAGTTGATAGGAAAAGTATTCTTTAAAAAAAATTGGAATAATTTGTGATAAATAATTATTCATAATATTTTGAAGTGCCCACGATAACAATATCATACATGTTCATTATCGTGATATATTATATTACCGCATACTGGCACGTCTAATATCAAATTATATAAAGAGTCCACATAATTCATACATTTATGCACACCAAAGCACACACAAGAAAAAAAACAAACAAAAAAAAACATTACAGAACAAAACTTTTCAGAATTCAGTGTACAGTGCAGCAGCAAATAGCTTATTTAGTGCTCATTAGAGCTTGTTTATATTTTAGACATGTCAAGTTGCCATACGGAACAGGATCACATGGACCCCCCCAAAAAAGCCTAAACCAACCACCTTGACCTGACTGCATTATATGCCTATTACAGTTCACGGATTCATTCAGAATGACTAAAAACAGCAACATACACATAAAAACATTATCCTGAATGTGTGTGGAAACAACATGAATGTACTGAAATGTGATCAGGTTGTTTGAATGAATTTCACTTACTGGAAAATTGCACTGAAAACTTTCCCGGAGTTTAGCGGCGTAAAATTATCTGATCTCAAGCAGAGAAGCAAATTGGGGTTATGGGGTTAGACTATGGAATTGTCCCTAATCATTAGGCAGGTGGAATTTTGTAGTACTACTGTAGCAGTGTAAATACTACTTTGTAATCTTGATGAGCCTGCTACTGAGAAGTAATCATACTAATAATATATGGCCTGCTGCTGAGTTTGGAGGAGGAGGATGATGAGGATACATACACAGAACACTGAGAAATAAGTAGTTAAGACAAAAAAAAAAAAAAAAGCATGAAATAAACGTTAAAAGATATAGTAAAATATTTCCTTGGTTATACCATCATATAATAGATTTTGACTTTATTCTGTATGTTAGTTTTAATAATCAACCTCTGGGACATAAAAGTGACCATAGTTGAAGAAATAGAGATAGCCATGTTTCTTGGCTAAGCATCTCATAATTGTAGATAGAAGGGAAATGTCTTTCTTATGTGTGTGTGTGTTCTGCAGATAAAGGCAGCACTGGTGACGTTGAGTGCGTGTGCGAGGGGTTTTCATGCAGTGATGTCCAGCGCTGTTTTGGCCTGCAGTGTTTCTCCTCACTGTCCTTCGAGAATGGGACAGCCTTACAGCAGAAAGGGTGCATTGTGGGTAGTGAAGAAATGGCAGTGCGCTGCAAAAACTCCCAGTCAGTGGACACGCTGGTGTACTGTTGCCAGGAAACATTGTGTAATGCAAATGTTACCGTGGAGATGCCAAATACAGGTGAATCATTAATTGAAGCAATAATTTATCCTTTTTATTTAAACCTCACACCTTAAATGTACCACAGTGTAATGATGAAAGTAGTCCACTCATGCTGGGTGAAAAATTGTCAAAAACAAAAGAAAAAGTATTTTTGCATTAATACAATGAAACCTATTTCATAGCCTTCTGTTTCATGATCTTTTTAAAAAATGATTAAATATGACTCTGACCATGTAAGATTTGTTTAGATATTTAAAATATTGCAGGTTGGTATTAAAGTAACTATATCTTGCATAAAAATGAATTAATCTTAAGCTACTTAAATTTAAAAATTAAATTTAAGATAAAATGACTAAAAACAGCAACATACTGCATACATACATATATACAACATACATACAACAAAATTTTAAGATAAAATTAATCATTAGCTACTTTTCTGTCGGTCCAGTGTGAGCCAGTGCTAAAAATGTGCTGGGCAAGGCCAATAGCCTCGGACCTCAAGCACTGAAGCCAAAATCAATCAGGCCAGTAGCCCTGCAGTGCTACCCTAAAACACACACTTAACACGCCTGCATAGAACGACGTCATGCAACATCACCAATTCACCAGCATGGGGGAGCTAGCTGACTGAAAACTAGCTAGATTGCAATAAGAGCATGACATTTGGACTTTACTTAAAGACTTAAGACTAAAAAGAAAAAGTAACGACAGTAATATATTAATCTTCTTCTTTCCAGATGCAGAGTTAATGGCAGCCCCTACAGAGCACGAGTGTGTGTGTGAGGGCCGGTCGTGTGTAACGGGGGACCGCTGTATGGGTCAGCAGTGTTTCTCCTCTTTGACTCGGAGTGATGGAATGCCAGTGTCTCAGAAGGGCTGTTTTAAGGTGTATGAGCAGGGCAGGATGACCTGCAAAACTCCTCCATCACCTGACCAGATTGTAGAGTGCTGTCAGGCTCATCTGTGCAACATGAACCTCACTGTGAGACTTCCTGTACGAGGTAATGCTTACACATACACAAACTAATAAACTGCTTCTTCTCAGGTTTAAATGGACATAGTTTTATATTGATTGGTTGCCATGCAATTGTCTTTATTGCTTGGCTTATTTGCAGATTTTCAGCCATTTGTTTGTACGCGTTTTAGCCCCAAAATACACATACTAATTCTAAAAGTTTCAGTGACCTGCAGTGTGACATGCATTTTTATCATTAATAATTAATAAGCCTCCAGCTTTTATGACCTCATTAATAATTTAGGCAGGTATGTTTGATTAGAGGTGGAGCTGCTTTAAAAAAAAAAAAAAAAAACTCTACAGGACAATGGAAATTGGACCAAAGTAAATTGGCTATACACAATAACTTAGTGGACACAATGACTGTTTTTGATTATTATTATTTTTTTTTCACATTGCAATGACAGGGGGTTTAAATGAGCTTAATATCATAATTAACTAATATGAACTGTTGTGAGATTTACTGCTTTGCATGCCAAAATAGTGTCTTTTTAAATGACTCTGTACACTAAGTCTCTATGTCTCTCTCAGTGGTGGAGGCCCCCAACTATAGTGTGACAATGCTGACCATTGTGATTGTGGCTCCAGTCATCGTTCTGATATTCCTATCTGCTGTGGCGATCCTGATCTTCCGTTGTATTCACCTTCACCAGATAGAGCATCTGACTGCTCATGATGCCGAGTATGGCACCATTGATGGTCTGATTGCGTCTAATGTGGGAGAGAGCACCCTTGCGGTGAGGCAAACAAACACATCACAAAGTCTGTTATCAGTTTGAAATCAAGCACATTGAGCTCTTGCTGAGAAATGTGGTTCCATTTGTTGAAACAGCACAACCAACAGATAAAGTAAAGTTCAAGTAAAAAATAAATACATTACTTTTCAAGTTATTTATAATTATTAGGCCATTTAAAGAACTACAGTAAATAGCTCATATGTTGTACCATGGTAAATGCCCATTCACACTAAGAACGATAACTATAAAGATAATGATAACTATGTTAGCATCCACACCAGCAGACATATTGTTCTGTTTATTCTAAGTGTGCACTGCGGTTTATGTTGTCTGTCACTTTAAATGCTTGAGCTCTTTAAAGCAGGATTGATTCTGTTCGGCTGTCAACACTGCTACAGTAACCACACATTTCTTTTTTTTAATCTGTATTTTCTTTTAAGCTTATTAATTAATGGAATATCACATAAATCCATGCACAACTTACTTTTCTTTGAAAAGTTTCTACTTTATACTGTCTTTAAGTACTATGTACTATGTAAACATTGAAATTAGTAATTTGATGCAATGCACTTATTCTGTACATACATGTTTTTTCATAGTACCTATATTTAAAAAAAATACTTTACTTTGAGTGGTGTTAACCTGTGCAAATTCAATTGAATGGATATGATTTGAAAAGGCACACACCTCTCAATAAAAGGTCTAAGAGCTGAAAATGCTTATCAGAGCAAAAACCAAGCCATGAGGTCAAACCAACTGCTTGTAGAGACAGGATTGTGTCAAGACACAGATCTGGGGAAGACTACAAAAACATTCTGCTGCAGTGAAGGTTCACAGAAGAATGTAGCCTCCATAATCCTTAATGGAAGACGATTGGAACAACCAGGACACTTCCTAGAGCTGGCCTCCTTGCCAAACTGAGCAGTCAATGGAGAGGGGCCTTGGTTAGAATGGTTAGCTCCATGATCATATATGGAGATGGGAGAAACTTACAGAAGGACAAATATCACTGCAACACACCACCGATCTGGGCTTAATGGCAATGTGGAGGAAATGTATGGAGGAAACCAGGCACTGCTCTTCACCTGCACAATACCATCCCAACAGTACAGCTGTGGGGGTAGGACTGGGGGACACATCAGAGTAGAAAAAAAGCTCAATGTAGCAAAATATAGAGATGGCCTTACTGAAAACGTAGTTTTTTTGCATTGTCATTATGGTGTATAGAGCGTAGACTGATGTGAAAAAAAAAAAAATCAGTCAAAGTAGTTTAACATAAGACAGCAACATTAGGGGGTATGAATTATTTTGCAAGGCACTGTATACAAGTATATTGTTGAGCCTTCCTCTACCCCTTAACCCAGCCTTATACTGTACCTAACTATACCATGAAACCTGCCCCTAATCTTAACTGTATCCCACCTCAGTAGCCGCAAGTGTTTTGCAATACATATACATTTTTTCATGTACGTACATGGTTAAAGATGGGTAATATAAAGTGTGCCCCAAGATTTAGTTTTTTGTTGACATGATTTTTTGAAATCATGAAGTTTTATGAAACTAACAAAAAATTCAGAATCAGTCAGAAATGTCAGAATCTCCAGCATCTCCTCTCTGTTTAAACACATTTTGGCAGAAAAGATGAATTGTGTTCAGTGTTTTGATGAATTTGTGTGTATTATGATGTGTGTTTGCTGATCTGGCTCTTCATTTGCTGTTGTTGGATTTTTTTCAAGCTATTTTCAAAGATCTTTGTTGGAGTGCTTGGCAACCAAAGCAAATATTCAGCGGTCTAATGTTTGCTTGAGTATAAAAGTCTCCAGTGCTGGGAGTGACATGTTATTAAAACCACTTGAATCTGTAAAATCTGCTCTCAGAGGCCTAGGAGGTGACTGTTTTTTGCTTTGATACTTTGAATGTGTAGATTCATTTGTTCAGACAGTGATTAAAAAGTGTCTGAAGATAAACAGCTATGATTTTTTGGGATTATGCAGTAATTAGTCTCTGTGTTTTGCAATCCTGCTCCCTAAAAGTCGTTCTCCATGATGCAAACATATGGTTATCATGACTCTTGTGGTTTTGGCCTTCGGTGCATTTTTTTTTCCTCATTCCATTATTTGGAATGTGGCTGTTCAATGTGTGCTTTCTAGTGTATAAGTGTGTGTACTGCAGGGTCCAAATGAAAAAATATAGATGAAGTTGAAGTCCTTTTGTCTTTCTCTCAGGATTTGTTGGATCATTCCTGTACATCTGGTAGTGGCTCTGGACTGCCTTTCCTGGTCCAGAGGACAGTAGCCCGACAGATCACTCTCAGCGAGTGTGTCGGTATGTGCTCACAGCCCCACACCATCTCAGTTCTTTATTAGAGCTATGTTTGTGTGCATAAAGTGTTTCTCAGATTTTATGTTGCAGGTTAACAGCTCCTTTAAAACTAAATTATACACCAAACGGCTTTCAGTTACTAAGCAATAGTTATGGGACAATTTTTTACCAGTAGTAAGCTATATCTGACACAACCTCATTTTTGAGTTATCTGGGTTATGTCCTCACTTTAAAAAAAAAAAAAACGCATAAACTGTTACATTACATAGCCTATATATTTCTGCAAAGTCATTAGCTGTAAACAAAACAATAAAATTCTATGGTGTGGCCTTAATAAACAACCAAAACAGTTAATTAAGCATATATGTGTGTTTTCTTTCAGGTAAAGGTCGATATGGAGAGGTTTGGAGAGGTCAGTGGCAGGGAGAAAGTGTGGCTGTGAAAATATTCTCATCTCGAGATGAGAAATCCTGGTTCAGAGAGACAGAAATCTACAACACTGTCCTACTGCGACACGAGAATATTCTGGGTAAATCATTTACACCTTTCATAATGAAAGCACAAATCAAAGCACAAACCCTAGAAATGACATTTGCATTCATTAGGATACCTCAGTTTTGTAATAAAGAACAATGATGAAAGATATTAATTTCACTTAACCATAACTTTGCTATATAAAAAGTTTACTTTGGATACAATTTTTTTTTTTTCAGGCTTCATTGCATCAGATATGACATCACGTAACTCCAGCACTCAGTTGTGGTTAATCACACATTTTCATGAAATGGGATCTCTCTACGATTACCTGCAACTCAGTATGCTGGATGCTTCTGCCTGTTTGCGGATGGCACTGTCCATCGCCAGTGGCCTGGCTCATCTGCACGTGGAGATCTTTGGCACTCAGGGCAAACCAGCCATCGCTCACAGAGACCTAAAAAGCAAAAATATTTTAGTGAACAAAAATGGACAGTGCTGCATCGCAGACCTTGGTAAGAATGGCTTCTGACTGAAGCAAAAGTTATTTTATGCATGCTGTTGATTCATATGGCTTTATATTAAAATATTTAAAATATTACCATGAAGTGTATTTTGGACAGTGTCAGCAAACATTCAAAAACACCATGTGATCTATGATTATGTATGGAAATAATTGAAGTAACTGACAACAGGGCACTGAAATATTGAACATTTTATTTAAGTTCAGTTGTGCATTAAATTGTCAATAATTAGTCTAGGTATTATCAAAATAATACATTATCACAGTAATTATGGTCTGGACTGCTTTTTTTTACTTGTGCAGTTATTGCATGTTTTTATCTCAGGTTTTCATCTCAAAACTAAATTTGTGTTAGAGCTATTTTCTTACAGAACCAATTCAGATAATTTTAAGCATGAAACTACTGAAACTACTTTCTAAACATGCAGTTATCCCTGAAGCCTCCTAATGTATCAACCAATCAAAAAAACATTTGTTTACGTCAAATCTTTGTTATTTTTCTTAGCCATTTTTATATTTACTGGTATACAACATTTTTTGTTAGGCTGAATAAGTAAGAGTCGTAATCATGGCAATAGAGGACAGATTAATGGATTTTAAATCTGTAAATATTTTGTTGCCTACTTCCGTCCATCAATCACTTGTTGTCTGGTTTCTAATAGTGAAAATCACTTGTTTCCCTCAATATTTATCTATTGAACATGTTGTTCTTTATACGCAAATAAGTAGAAAGCAGAAGCGAGCTATTTGCTCATAAAGGACGGACACTTTAATTTATGTGTCTTTATTAAATTCACTGACTCACTCTAGAGCTCCAGGCCTCATTTCTGCAACTTCAGGGTGTTATTAGAAGAAATCAGTTGTTTCCCCCTAAAACTCTAACGAAAACCCATTAGGTAGCTTTTAGCTAACACATATCTGGGTACTCTTATATACACAGGAAGTGGAATACAAGATTTGTTTTTGTAGACCACTTGAAACTACATACAGCACATTAAAATGAACACGTTCTTCTTAGTCACAGGATGTGAAAACATGTTGTCCATATGGGACTAGAGGTTTTCACTTAGCACTATTGTTCCCTCTGCATGCTCAAAAAAATGTTGTTCAAGACCTTTGGAGACTTGTTGTTCATGTTTCCTTCATGTCACATGAAATTGAATTATTGTATATCCCCACAAGAGGGTGCTATACAACATTTAAGAAGGCAATTAGCTTTTCCCATCAAGCTGTGCTGATATAAATCTCAGAATATGCATTTCGGATGCATCTCAGCATTTTAGATTATGCTTTTTGGGTTGTATGCAAATATTTGTCCAATTAAATGCTAAATTACAATAGGCTACCCCTTCCTCTAGCATTATAAATACTATCTGGAAATTAGTCTATTTGAAAGTGTCATCATTGCTTTCGCCCCTGGGTAAAAGCTGTCAAATGTTGTTTTGCTGAGCTGTGGAAAAGAGCTGTCCTTCAATATGTACATCCTCAATTTCCGGTTTTAATAATAACAACATCAACACAGGGAAGAAAACAACTGAGTGGACTCATCAAACCATTACATGGCATCTTTTAAATGTAGAATGCAGTCTAATCCAGGGACATGTGATTAATGTGAGCTGTGCAAAGCTACAGTACTGATAGATATTGTGCTATGTGATAATGATACATTTGGTCACACATTTGTGTTCTTCAGGTCTTGCCGTGATGCATTTTCAGGACACAAATGAGCTGGATGTTGGGAATAATCCTAAAGTTGGGACAAAACGCTACATGGCACCTGAGGTTCTGGATGACTCCATTCAAACAGATTGCTTTGAGTCTTACAAACGAGTCGATATCTGGGCCTTTGGACTCGTGCTGTGGGAAATTGCTAGAAGAACAGTTAGTATTGGTACGTATATCTTTACATCTGCTTAACATACTTAACATGGTACGTAAATATTTATATCTGCTTAACATGGAGCTCCATGCCAAGGTGGGGAAATGATCCTGTTAAACAATTATAAGATGGTCAGTTTTAATTGCTATTTGCATCCTGAATAACACTTAATGAGGAAAATGTCAATGAAAGCCGAAAAGACTTTTGAGATCACATGGCCCTGAGTTGGTACAGGATGGTGAGAGTGTTTCTCAGCCAGTCGCAAGATATAGCAAAGATCTAGACTATGCTCAGGAAAATCTCTGATTATGTTAGGGGCGGCAGTGGCTCAGTGGTTCATGTAGATTGTCTACAAACCAAGAGGTTGGTGGTTCAATCCCCGGTTCCACATGACCAAGTGTCGAGGTGTCCATGAGCAAGACACCTAACCCCAGCTGCTCCCGACGAGCTGGATGGCGCCTTGCATGGCTGACACCGCCGTCGGTGTGTGAATGAGTGAGTGAATGGGTGAATGTGAGGCTATATGTACAGCGCTTTGGTGGCCATAGGTCTGTGAAAGCGCTATATAAATTCAGTCCATTTACCATTTACCATTAGGGGCACTGAAGAAGACATTCACTGAAATACAACTTTTGAGGAGAACAAACCATCTACTCTGATCATGTGAACTGATGTCAAAAATTAGTGAAGTTCCTTGAGGAAACAGAGAGAGAATGGCAAGTGAACCTGCCTTCAAATAAATTTTAGCTTTATCATTTAAGAGAGATAGAGAATCAGAGTCATCCACAGAGTCCTTAAGCCTTGAGACCAGAGAGGGATATAAATGCGCTGTTTGTCCAAAATATGTTACAGAAATGAAGCAGTGATTGTATTGATCCTTTGTCTCACTCACTCACTCACTCACTCACTCACTCACTCACTCACTCACACACACACACACACACACACACACACACACACACACACACACACACACACACACACACACACACACACACACATTACACAACACGAATTACAGGACATTCGCGAGCTTCATTTCACAAGATTGCTTGATGTTACGCTTGCAGTGTGTGTTCTTGCCTGCCGGTATTTTCCTTACAAATGCTTTAGTCAAGTCAAGTCAAATCACCTTCATTTATATAGCGCTTTTAACAATATTGATTGTTTCAAAGCAGCTTTACAGTGATAATAGGAAATTAAAGTAACAGAGAGCTCTAGAATAAAGTTATTGTCCAGTTTTGATTGATTCACTTCTGTTGCAAAGATCATTAGTTATTAACTTAGGGGCCGCTAACATGACACCATTCTAACAGAAAACACTCAACGCGGTCCGGCCCGCTCATCCGCACAAAACAAAACATATATACAGTGAGGAAAATAAGTATTTGAACACCCTGCTATTTTGCAAGTTCTCCCACTTAGAAATCATGGAGGGGTCTGAAATTGTCATCGTAGGTGCATGTCCACTGTGAGAGACATAATCTAAAAAAAAAAATCCAGAAATCACAATGTATGATTTTTTTACTATTTATTTGTATGATACAGCTGCAAATAAGTATTTGAACACCTGAGAAAATCAATGTTAATATTTGGTACAGTAGCCTTTGTTTGCAATTACAGAGGTCAAACGTTTCCTGTAGTTTTTCACCAGGTTTGCACACACTGCAGGAGGGATTTTGGCCCACTCCTCCACACAGATCTTCTCTAGATCAGTCAGGTTTCTGGGCTGTCGCTGAGAAACACGGAGTTTGAGCTCCCTCCAAAGATTCTCTATTGGGTTTAGGTCTGGAGACTGGCTAGGCCATGCCAGAACCTTGATATGCTTCTCACAGAGCCACTCCTTGGTTATCCTGGCTGTGTGCTTCGGGTCATTGTCATGTTGGAAGACCCAGCCTCGACCCATCTTCAATGCTCTAACTGAGGGAAGGAGGTTGTTCCCCAAAATCTCGCAATACATGGCCCCGGTCATCCTCTCCTTAATACAGTGCAGTCGCCCTGTCCCATGTGCAGAAAAACACCCCCAAAGCATGATGCTACCACCCCCATGCTTCACAGTAGGGATGGTGTTCTTGGGATGGTACTCATCATTCTTCTTCCTCCAAACACGTTTAGTGGAATTATGACCAAAAAGTTCTATTTTGGTCTCATCTGACCACATGACTTTCTCCCATGACTCCTCTGGATCATCCAAATGGTCATTGGCAAACTTAAGACGGGCCTTGACATGTGCTGGTTTAAGCAGGGGAACCTTCCGTGCCATGCATGATTTCAAACCATGACGTCTTAGTGTATTACCAACAGTAACCTTGGAAACGGTGGTCCCAGCTCTTTTCAGGTCATTGACCAGCTCCTCCCGTGTAGTTCTGGGCTGATTTCTCACCTTTCTTAGGATCATTGAGACCCCACGAGGTGAGATCTTGCATGGAGCCCCAGCCCCAGGGAGATTGACAGTCATGTTTAGCTTCTTCCATTTTCTAATGATTGCTCCAACAGTGGACCTTTTTTCACCAAGCTGTTTGGCAATTTCCCCGTAGCCCTTTCCAGCCTTGTGGAGGTGTACAATTTTGTCTCTAGTGTCTTTGGACAGCTCTTTGGTCTTGGCCATGTTAGTAGTTGGATTCTTACTGATTGTATGGGGTGGACAGGTGTCTTTATGCAGCTAACAACCTCAAACAGGTGCATCTAATTTAGGATAATAAATGGAGTGGAGGTGGACATTTTAAAGGCAGACTAACAGGTCTTTGAGAGTCAGAATTCTAGCTGATAGACAGGTGTTCAAATACTTATTTGCAATTGTATCATACAAATAAATAGTTAAAAAATCATTCATTGTGATTTCTGGATTTTTTTTTTTTTTAGATTATGTCTCTCACAGTGGACATGCACCTACGATGACAATTTCAGACCCCTCCATGATTTCCAAGTGGGAGAACTTGCAAAATAGCAGGGTGTTCAAATACTTATTTTCCTCACTATATATATGTGCGCAGGCGTGTAGTCGTTTTTTACAAACCAACCCTCAACAAACTACTTGTGTGGCCTTAAAAATGTATAATAAAGAATTATTTATCGCTTCTTCGTAGCCACGTGAACCGGAATTATCCCGACAACTTTTTATCTGTACAGAGGTAAAGAGAAGGAAGGAGGCCTTCACAGGGGAGAGACTAGTTGACACTTCAGGACTGCGTTGTCGTCGGGTTCAGGCACATGTTCTTCATCAGATCTGGATACGGCCTGGATCCGGCGGACTGTGGTAAACCTCGGGATAAACAGAGAGACTAATATTAGCGTAGACGCCATTCTTCTTGTGATGTAACAAGTACATCAGGATTTATGGGAAGTGTTCCCGGGTTCCGGCTGACCTAAACTATGCAGCCTAACACCAAAGTTTTGGTGCTAAATAGGAAAAGGATCTACTGCCAGCAGTCGATTTTGATATTCTAGGTATTATCAACTGGACGGAATTTTGAGATTGCAAAATCTCAAATGAGATCTCAAATGCCTCTAAGAAGGCATCATTTGTTTAATTTGGAATGCAGTGGGCTATATTAAAAATATGAAACTCAATGACAGAAGGCTGCTTTGTTTCAAATGCTCAAGTGCGCTTTGTGAAGAGCGCTCACAAATGTGGCTGTGAGCGACTCCTATAAAGTGGTTAAATGTACTTGCATCTCAAAATGTTTTTATGACGTGGAATTAATGTATCAGTGCATTAGTGTGAATGCAGCGTATTAGATCTCCCACTGTCTATAATGTCATCAGTAATATAATTACATATGTAAATGAATATAAAATAAAGATTTTAAGTTTTATTAATAATATTAATGAATTAGAAAAAAAAGTAGATTTAAATCGAAACGGATCTTGAGGTGCCTAAGGATTCCCACCCCTACTATACAATGATTTACTGCTTGTCTTTGTTGAATAATACAAAATATAAAGAGCTTAAAAATAATCGCATATTAAATCGCAATTGCAATATTGGTAAAAAAAAATTGCACTTAGATTTTCCAAAATCGTTCAGCCCTAATAGATATAAATCTTAAATAGGCTAAAGAAAAGGTGCATTATAGCTCAAGCTGCGAGGTAGCTCTGCATAAAGACACAGATGCGTATGTACAGCTGGCTAATCAGAGGTCTGTAATGTTTGTATAAAAGGTGTTTATTGCTTTTGAACTTGTTTTGAGGATGGCACTCTTGGCATTGCTCTGGTATTTTGCTGCACATGCTCTCAGGCGAGAACGCGTCTTTAGAGTGATACATGAGTGTCATGTTTACA
This sequence comes from Squalius cephalus, assembly GCF_949319135.1. Lineage (NCBI taxonomy): Eukaryota > Metazoa > Chordata > Actinopteri > Cypriniformes > Leuciscidae > Squalius > Squalius cephalus. The sequence continues at coordinate 31,275,154 of NC_137130.1, forward strand.
GAGATTGATGAAAGAAAAGGTGTGGAATGCCCTTATATGGACATGGTTTGGGCATGTTTTATGTAAATGACTTGCCTCTGGCTTTAGAATAATCAGAATACTCAATATTAAAATGAGGTCAAGAACAAACAAGTGCGTACACACGTGTTGTGAATTAGGCAGAAAGTTTTCATGAGAAGTTCAAATGTGCGTATAAATATGAATAGCGTAGGCAATTATTAGTGAATATTATTCATTAGTTCTCAGTCCCAAAGACGAAAGGGACCATCCTGACTTTCATCAGTGACAGGTATAAAAGCACACATCTGTCATTGTATGGGGATGCATCAGTACAAACGGTTTGGGTGACTTTTATGTGTGTGAAGGTACCACTGATGTGGAGGCATATATTGGGATTATACAGAGACATTTAATGGCATCAGGATGATATCTTTCCTGGGTAGCAAGACAATGCCAGGCCTCATTCGGCATGTGCTACAACAGAGTGGTTTTATAGACTCTCTACACCATAGAGTGGATGTCCTTGACTGGTCTGCCTGCAGTCCAGATCTGTCTCCTGAAAATGAATGGCCCATCGTGAATAAGAGAATCAGACTACGACGACCATGTTTTTGAGCAGCACTTTTTTGAGCTTCAATCTGATGGTTGTAATGGTTACAATCCACTGCCATATATAAAGCTCGGAAGCGTCAGGGTGTTTATAAATATAACTCCGATTATATTCGTATGAAAGAAGAAAATCATATACACCTAGGATGGCTTGAGGGTGAGTCATGGGCTAATTTTCATTTTAAAGTGAACTACTCCTTTAATGTTCATGAAACGTGCATAACGTTTTTCATTTCAACGCCTTTTCAACACCATCATTTTATCTTTTTCTCTCGTGTCTCCTGGTCACAACACAGCCTGTTTACGTTTAATTACTGAAAAAGCAAAATAGTGCTATAATAATTGTCCATCATTGATAAAAATAGGATAAAATCAGCAAATACAAATTAAATAGCAAGACACTGGCAGCCAGTATGCTTTCTATATTTTTATTGCAAGACAAGGATATAGATATAGTCCAAAACAGACAATTAGAAAGATAATTATATGATAATCCAGTAAAACATTTACAGTTATAGTGATAGAAAATGTATGTGCCATGATCTTTTGGAACATGGTGGAGGATTCCACTCAAGCCCAATGTTTGCGGCGGCCCGGGAAAGCCTGGCAGTCAGCTCCAGCTCAGACTCGAACAATGCTACTCTCCCCGAAGGGGGCAATGCAGCCGAATCTTCATCCCCAAAGGACTCTAGCCCGCCCATCGCTACATCGCTACATCTCCGATGCAGCGATCGGCATCCGGTCCTCCACGGAAGTACTGAATGAGACGCTGGGACTTCCATGAGAAGGGCCAGCAAACCCAGACGGAAGCTCCACAGCCTGTGATGGACGAGATGAGTGGGGCAAGAAAACACCGGCAAGAGAACACCAACTGTAACCCTCAGATCACCATGTGTATTAACCGAAGTGGCCACTTCGTCGAATGTCAAACGCGCCGAATGTCGAACATGACTGACTGATAGGGAACTAGGGGTTAGGCCATCCTCATTTCGGGCCAGTGTGAGCCAGGGTGAACTACATGCCAGGCCAACAACAGCCTCGGATCTTCGAGAAAAAAATCCAGCTGCATTTCCGCTGTTAGGCCAGTAGCACTGCAGCACTACCCTAAAGCCCACCCACGCCTCCATAGAACGTCACACAAGCCTACCATTTCAGCAGCATGGGGCTAGCTGACTGAAAACTAGCTAGATCGAAATGAACATAACAGAAGTGGAAGTCTGGTCTTTACTTAAAGACTTAAGACTGCATCAATATCTCACCAATGATTTACAAAAACAGTGACAGTAATGTATACATTTTTGTCAGGAGTGCACATCAATAATGGTGAATCAAAATGGTATTTAGCATTATTTCACATTAAAAGAGGACACATACTGTGGTGAGCAGGATGAGGCCGAGGGCCGTTGGAGAATGGCATGAGCCCGGTGGCGTGATTGCTGATGAGCGACACCTTCGCGATGCACCGGTCTCGTATCTCTCACAGAGGAGCGGTGCATAAAAGGAGGAACGACGATTGTGAAGATCGAGAGAGGACCAGGCCTGGACTATTTTATTTTGTTTTATTATGTGTGGTGGCAGTCGACCGTGAGGGACTGCCGTCTTTACTTTAATTTATGTATTTGTTTATTTATTTTATTAAAAGCTTTGGAATGTTTGCCGGTTCCGCCTCCTCTCTTCCCACAATAACGAACTTTTGAAATTCAGCCAAGGTGAACTGTGCACCATTGTCAGATACAAGCTCCCTGGGAATTCCCAATCTTACAAGCATGCACTTCAGTCTTCTGATAACATGGAAGCTGGATGGTGTCTGAAGCTGAGCTTTTTCGATGTCACAGGAGTAGTAGTTATACCATTCCACTCAGATAAATCTGCTGCAATTTTTCACCAGGGGCCAGCAGGCAAAGGGGAAGTGAATAAAGGTTCTTTCCTTTGAATGGGTTTGTGAGCCCTACCAAAGGTGCACACTGAGACCCTCCTGTTAATGTTATTACCTATTTCAGGCCACCAAACTAACATCTTTGCCCTCTGACGGCACTTGGCGAGACCTTGATGACCTTTATGAATTCATCTTAACACCTGAGAAAGCTTATCACTGCCTGGAGATCTGCATCTCCCTCTGTGGCCTCTTTTATGGCATCTAGCTTTGATTGTAACGCTTCTTTAGATGTGACAACTGCTTCAACATATGCCTTCACCTCGTCCTCCATCTCTGATTGGCAGTGCCCTCTCAGAGGATTCTGAGAATGTGTGTCTGCTACCACCAAACATTTAATGGAGACATGCACTGCTTTCACTTTGAAGCGGATAAGGCACATTAGTAAATGCGGTAACACTTTAGAATACTGTTCCTTCATTAATGAATAACTACACAGGAACAAATGAGTAACGCACTATTAACATTGTAGTAACTACTATTAACTAACAAGAAACTCTGATTAACGAATTAGTAAGTCATAGCATTCAGTCGAATGTGGTAGTTCACTATTAGCTAATCAGTAACTACTATTTTTCATACCTCACTAAGAACTACTATATACAGGTTCATAATTAATATTAATAATGAATAATATATAATAATGTAATGGTAACTCATTATTAATTAATCAAGTGTTACTACATCCTTCTAAAGGAACTACTAATAATTTGGATCAGTATTCTAAAGTGAAAAACATGATAAATACCTAATATTGACTGAAGTCATTGTAAGTTAGGCTTTTGTAAGGTTTTGGATAGTAATGACTCAATTGTTACTACATCTTTCTAAAGGAACTACTAATTATTTGGATCAGTATTCTAAAGTGAAGATCTTGGGAACACACTAGTAATGACTAAAGTGTTACCAAATCCATTGGAAGGAATTACTATTCAAAAGTTTACAAAAATCTCAAAAGCTTACAATGACTTCAGTCAATATTAGGTAGTTATCATGTTTTTCACTTTAGAATACTGATCCAAATAATTAGTAGTTCTTTAGAATGATGTAGTAATACTTGAGCCATTACTAGTGGGTTACCATTACCTTTTATTATAAATTATGCATTATTCATGTTAATTATGAACCTGTAGATAGTAGTTCTCTGGGAGGTATAAAAAAAATAGTAGTTATTAATTAGCTAATAATGAACTACTACATTCATCTGAGCGCTATTACTTACTAATTTGTTAATCAGAGTTTCTTGTTAGTTAACCCTCTGGGGTCTGAGCTGTTTTCTGGGCCTGGAGGTGTTCTGACATGCTCTGACATTTGTGCTTATTTCTGTTACTTGTGACATTTTCATGGCTAAAGTCTGATTACACTGTATTTAGCACAAACTCTGCTACAATAATATATCAGCAGCATGTATGTAAAAGTTTGTAGTTTTGAGATAATGACATTTATGCGTGGTTTGTGAAAATGCAAAAAAAAATTGTCACTAAAATAAGGCCATGAAACCCATACTGATTATGTCTTCACAAGACTTTTGAAAATTGTATCACGTAGCCTAGAATATTTGCTCCAAAACTATGTGAAAATCATCCTGACTGCTCATTCAGATAAGACAATATATTGATTTAAAAATTGTAAGACGTGTTTTGTGTGAGAAAGCTTTATGCGGGGGAGGTGTGATCACATCATTAATATGTAAGCCTTTCACACCTGAGAAAGACAAAGACCCTCCCTAACGGCCCTATTAGGAGCTATCAGGCCTGGCCATTCTGAGCAACCTTGCACAAAGAATGAGGAGATTTTAAAAATAATGGCTTTTTGATTGTTTGGATTTATTTACAAAACAACATAATCCAAAGATACACAACAAATGACAAAAAAGCACACTATTGAAAACAATGATCCAAAGACAGAGACCTTTGTGCCATTCCTAAAAACATTGTACATACCTTTCATTTCCAAGGTGTTTGATTTTCACTTTACCATGTTCATGTACAGAGACTCATGTGAATGTTTAAGTCAGCACGACTCAGTTGCATCTGTGCCTTGTAGGCATAAGCTATGCGCAGTGCTGCATAAAATAATAATAACAATAACCTATAGCAGCCTATAAATCTTCCAAAAGATTTCAGTAACAACTACGCTAGAGAAAAATATATTGATTATCATATGTTACTTCAAATGTTTCTATTCGTTATGATGATATGAAATGAGATAATAGTAAAAACATGAAGCCTAATGTTTGGTGCGTTTTGCTTTTCAAACGCAATCGCGCTCCAAAATATGAAACATTCAAACGCACAGCATGCTGCAAAATATGATACATTCAAACGCACAGCATGCTCCAAAATATGAAACATTATGGTTACCATATTATACAGATCTACATTTGAGCAGATATCCACAAACACAGTAACAGTAAACACGGGTCTAAATATTATAATATTCACCATATATTTAGCAACAGTACAACTGCAATGTGAAGTTTATGCAACAATAACATAAACTAGTAAGAATTTCTTACCTTACATCTTTCTTGTCTTCAAATCGCGTTCTTCTTCTTCTGAGGTAAATCCCATGTAAGCTCACGGCGCGTCTTTCAAACTCGACGAAAAGCAGAGACTTGTGAAGTTTTTTCGTGCTTTGTTTTTGAGGTAACGAGCGCGTTCGCGTTCCATGTGGAGATTTGCATGTGAATCTCTTTTGTCAAATTAAAAATAATGAGCAAGCGTTTGAGATACTGGACATCTCGTTGGTTTTATACAAATTACTTAAACAGAGAATATTTGTTTTCAGTTTGAATCCAATCATTTAAAAGTACACACTTAAATGTTTATAAAGGTATATGGCTCATAAATGTGTGACAAGTATTCGCTGAGTTTTGTTTCAGTTTATAGACGTGCTCAAGAAAAAAAAGTTCACCGCGACGGGGAGGCAGAAAGCACACCCTGTTTATTTTCTTTATTTTACAAAAGCACGTTTTGATTTGAATGTAAGTGGACACATACAAAAGTAGAAATATCACAGATTCTTTTTTTATATTTCCTTTTTCTGTATGACCATAAATGATGGAGTAATTTAAGTTTATTGTGCTACTATGTGAAGAAAATCCAGCAAAACGCGCAGGCGCGTTTACCGACCCCAGAGGGTTAATAGTAGTTACTGGAATGTTAATAATGCGTTACTCGTTTGTTCCTGTGTAATTATTCATTAATGAAGGAACAGTATTCTAAAGTGTTACCGTAAATGCTGACACAGTTTGATCAATATCATGAAAGTTAATGGTTTATGGTTTTTTTGCAGGCAAAATTCATCTAAGCCTTTCAGGTAGCTGGCGAACCGCTCACATGCCCACACACATGCCAGGCCTTTTCGATTTGGGAGTATCTGCGCTCCACTTCAATCAAGGTTATGGAGCAGAATACGACCACGTGCTGCATCACCATGAACTTGAAGCAAGGCAGCCCCTAACCCAAAACTACTCGCATCTGCACTGACCATAGTCTCAGGATCGTATTATGCAAGAGCAGGAGCTGTGGCTAACTTGCACTTTACTTTGTTCAGAGCCTGCTCGTGGACTTCTGTCCAAAGCCAGATTGCATCCTTCTTCTGCAGAGCTGTAACTGGCTGGAGCTTTGTGGAAAGCTCTGGCACAAATATGCCTAAATCAGTGGTCACCAACCTTTTCAAGCCCAAGATCCCTGACCTCTGCCACTTTAGTCACAATCCAAAAGATGCTATACACATGCAGCATGAGCAGTTTTTATTTTATTTAAAGTGCCTCTATTATGCATTTTTGAAAATTACCTTTCATGCAGTGTGCAATGTAGCTGCATGTGAATGTAAACAGTCTGCAAAATAGTTTATCTCAAAAGAAAGAGTTGAAACTGTACCGCTCAAACAAGTCGTTTGGAGTTCGGATCTATTTTCGTGAAGTTCACATGTTATGACTTACTACATTTGCATAATGCCCGCCTACGTTCTTTATGGACAAGACATCTTCCTTTAGTCCTGTAGCTCATTTGTGTGGATATCATGTCGTCAAGACGCTCTCCGCTTTGAGAGTAAATTCGGTTTATTTTCACTTCTAAATGAAGAATTCTGTATCACACACTACTAGCTCTTTGACATTTTTGATATGGTCCCATAAAGTGCTTTGTGCCTTTCCGTGCTGTAATCTGCAATCACCTCAGTGGCCGCTCCCCCGCTCACATTTTGGGTCTTAATGAGCTCAGAATGCTGCATGATCTGGACCACCACTTTGTCTAATGTCAGATCAGGTTCCATTTGTAACTCTTGGCAAATGTCATGACCTGAAATCCCTATCATGACTCTGTACCATATTTGTTCCTCTTAGCTTGCACTGAACTCGCAGTATTCAGCCAAATCATAGAGGCATCTCACAAAAGCATCAACAGTCTCTCCTGATCTTTGTGTGCACTGGTGAAAACAGGCCCTCTCATGTATAACGTTCCTCCGGGGAACAAAATCATTTCATTAAGTTTGCCAATAAAAGTCTAGTAATTATTTGCATGCGAAGCTTCAGCAAGTGTGAATAATCTGAATATCACTTCGGCATTTTTACCCATTGCATAAAGCAGGGAGTTGACTAGTACTTCACTTATTCTGAAGTGACTGAATTCCTTGTTCAGCTTCGTTGTGATGGGAAACCATGGGTGAACCGCTGGATCGCAGGCTGTGCAAAACAGTGATATTATCGTCCAGCTCAGTTCAGTTCTCGTCCGATAGTGTCAGTACATTCAGATCAAACATGTTGTTGAATATTAAATCTCCACAACTAAGTAAGCCAGAGGTGACAGTGGCAACGATCCCAAACTCCATCAGGTGACAGAATGGAGAAAAAAACCTTGGCTCAGTCGGGGGGCAGTTCTCCGCTGGCCAACGAACGAACAGGCTGTGATTATGATTCCAGGCTGAATCTCAAGTCAGATGTTAGATTGTGGATTGGTATCAATCAAAATATTTTATCCAGTTCCGTCTGCTTGAAGATCAATTTCATCACACTGGTATGGATACGAAGCTGGCCATTGGGGTCTGTGCTGAGGACTTGTCTGGTTCTCCTGGTCTTTGCATTGCACATCACTCCACTATTGCAAGAAATTTGACTAAATAATTCATAATAATAAATAAACATTGTCCAAAAGAGGCTCTGTGTCTGCTTTTGCTCGTGGGTGCATGTGTTATTTGGCTTCTACTCCTTTCACATTGAAAGGGTCATTACAGTACTGTCTTCAGAGGGCTGTCTGATGCCCTCAGTATGTCTCATCTAAAATGGATTCCTATTGCTCCCTTTTGTCTAATGGCTTCAGTACTAGTCAGAACTGCTGGCGATCCTGATGAAGCTGAATTTTTCACCTTACGGTTGGCACAATCAATGCTCAGTGATTATCCGTGTAATTTGCTAACCAGTGTAATACTGTTGTGCATGGGCGTAGGTTTGATTTTGAAATTGGTGGGGACATACCTAGAAGCTGAGGATTCAGGAAACGAATAGGATAATGTATTAAGGTTTTTAGTCTATAATGACCTTAATGATAACCTATGTTAATTAATAAATTATGTAATGTTACAAGTAACTAATGATGACGAGGAAGTTTAATAGTGCAATGCAATAGTCAATATGTCTATACTGTCTTGTTCCTTGCTATTCGAAGAATCCAAACACGTCGTCTATACATGTCATTAACAAAAATGAACTGTTGTTTTTTTTTTGTTTCACAATAATATAGTCCAGTTTGTCCTGTTGAACATGGCACACAGAAATACTGTTAAATCTCACTTGTGCAACTGTTGTTCTGAGCCATGTTTTCAGTCTCCTAAGAGCACTGAAACTTATTTCAACCTCAGCTGATGAGACTAGGGTGACTAAAAGTGACATGTTGCGTTTTTTATGTTTTATGGAGACTTTATAGAACATAATGATTTTTATGCTGTACAAACCCTTAAACTAGCCCTACCCCTAAACCTACCCATCACAGAAAACAAGGATTTTGGATATTGCCATCTTAATGGGTTCCCCATAATGTAGGGTTACACACACACACACACACACACACACACACACACACACACAAACGTTTAGGTTTGCCACTTATCACACGATAGTCTAATAATGTTATTGAAAAAACTGCACTGTCAATCAATATGTGATTGATTGACAATACTGTCAATCAATATGTGATTGACAGTATTTGATTGATATTAACATAATCAATATGTGACGCGATTTGCCCCATATTTTCTTGCTCAGAACTGTTGATTTCTCCCTCACTTACTGCATATAGGGTTCGGAGGAGATTTGCTGCTTCACACAACCAAAAACAACCTCTCACAAGTAAAAAAAAAAAAAAAAGTGGATATATGGGAGGCGGGACTCAGATCTATTAACCGTTTGTGTACCAGGAATTGCGCATTTTTCACATAACGCTCTTGTAAGAGATTTTTTATCTCAGTGAAATGCTTCCTGGTTAAATATATTAAGTAAAATAATTAATACATAAAAAACACAAGTTATTGTGTAAATTCTACGCCCCTGCTGTTGTGATAATAAGACCTGATGATACTGGCTTATCATTATTTCTGTGTGATTTCCAAATGTGTTTTTGTCTTCACTTATTGTGCAGGTATTGTTGAAGATTACAAGCCCCCATTCCATGACGTAGTGCCGAGCGACCCAAGCTTTGAGGACATGAAGAAGGTGATATGCACAGACCAACAGAGACCAAACATCCCAAACAGATGGTTTTCAGATCCAGTAAGTACTGAACCTGCTCAGATTCCTGTGCATATACCTTTATAAATCAAGTTAATCAGTCATGCTGTTTGTAAACACTAAATTTAAAATCTTTGATGAAAATTACACGGTGTCTTAAGATCCAGTGGCAAGCAATTTGTCTTTTCACATTGAATGCAACAATGCTGCCAATCAGAACATTTGAATAGAAATTACATGGTTATAATATAGCTGGTTAGGAAAACGGCTGTATTAGCGGCATGAATCTTCATTGACTTTGTGATTCTATTATGATTGCAAAGCTAACAATTTGATTACAAAATTATTCTCAATGCATCTTGTCCTCCCAACTGTTTTTATTAATACACATTAGAGGTTAGCATTGTCACATCAGTAGCCATTACCAATGCCAATGAAATGCAATGATTGTTGTTGCCAAAGATAACTAACTAAAGATAAAAATTTCTATTACAGTGCTATAACACTTCCTTTTCCCCGTTTAACTACATTGAATATTGAATTTATTTATACTATTAAATTATAAAATTCATATATAAAATGAATAATTAAAACAATTGTATGTAGTCAAGTAATTTTTCTACAAACTAAATATAGCTTCAAAATATACAAAAGTAAAGATTCAAAAATAAAGAACAAAGAAACACATTAAAAGCAATAAGCAAAGAGTTTGTTCAGTACATTAAATATTAAACAAGAGCAATGAGTAATGCAAGTGCATTTAACTGCTCACACAGTCCCACACAGCCCACACACACAGTGCACTTGACCATTTGAAAGTCAGTCAGCCAGCCAGTGAGTTTTATGGAAGTTTAGATACTTATTTGAGTTTTTATGTGTGTGGAATTCACAGTAAGCAGAAGATGGTTGTCAAAATTAAAAGCAAAAAGTGTCGTTCCAAAATTATTTCAGGATCGATACGGCAGTTCTTTACCCTGGAAATCTAGAGTTCTCGCGAGAGAACAAGTTGAATTTGCTCAGCGAGTTTACTCTGGCGTCGAGTAATGATGCTAATTAAATATGCCCTAGCTGCACCAATCACATCGGGTTATCTGATAGCGAGGGCCAGAGGCGAGCTAAATAGATGATGACAGCGCTGTGACGTCGAAGTCATTAGTAAACATTGCAAGATGGCTGTGGATGAACACCAGTTGTTTGAAACCGCTTTGGCCGCTGCAATGAACAAGTTAGACTTGGCTTTTTATCTAAAAGAGGAACAGAAGATGGCGCTCGAATCGTTCCTTTGCAAGAAGGACGTTTTTGCTGTTTTGGCGACCGGATACGGCAAGAGTCTAATCTACTGGTAGCTAAGTGTATGGGGCTTGTTGTGATTGGTCATCCAATTGCATGTTATCCAATTGTGTGCAGTGAGATTTTCAAATGCATGCTTGGTGCCGCCCCTCGAGCTGGGCGATTTTCATTAGTCGATGCCAGACCATTAATCTTTCAGATTTAGGTCTGAATTTCCAGGCTAGCAGTTCTTAAGCTTCGATTCAGAATTGCTGAAGAAAGAATAATGTGCATCTGAGGTTTTTTTTTTTTTTCCCACCATAAGGCATTATGACATTTCAATCACAGTCATTTATGAGTGATATATCCCAGTAAGTGTATATATTACAAAATATTTTTTTTTTTTTTTTTTTGCTGGAAATACAATTTAAACATGGTTTTATATTTAACAACCATGCATTAATGGTTTTTATTGGATAATTCATTGAATGAAATACTTTCCAAATTGAATTTCATTTTTGATATATAATGGCGCGATGGACAAACCAAAAGAGAAGATTTTTCATTGTAACAAATGTATCATAATTAAAAAATGTATATAACAAATAAATGGATAAAGTTAAACTAATTTTAAAATCCATTATTATTCATAGTTTTCAGTCAAGTGACTGGCACAGAGACGTGGAGGGCAAAACGTCCATTGAACTGCAGCACAGGCCAGTTAATTTTGCGTCTGTTTCAAGCCATTAATATTTAGATCACCTCTCAAAAGAAGTCAGTATTTCAATCAATAAAAACATCGGGACATTCTAAAACATTAATTAATGAGGTGAATATTGATTTTGTTTTTTCAATATCACTGTTACTACGTAATTACTTAGTACAAACCTGGTAAAAATGACTCTCGGGCAACAGAGGATAGCCCTGTTTTGCCCTACAGGTGGACGTTCCTATGAGGGCGTGACGTCTCGTGACACTCATTTCTTTCTATTGACGATTCCTACCTCCGTTGCTTTGTGTTTTTCACCCTCACATTGCTTGATTCAGTCTCCTTTTGTTTTTATTTTTCAGACTTTAACATCAATCGTTAAACTCATGAAGGAATGTTGGTACCAGAATCCATCAGCCAGACTTACAGCATTACGCATCAAAAAGACTCTGACAAAAATTGGTAATTCTCTGGACAAAGTAAAAATGGACATATGAACTGCTTCCTTATGGAAGACCCTAAAGGCCTTTAACCATGCCCAGCAGATGTCTCATCTGGAGAACAAACCGGAAAAAGAGATTATCCTGACTTAAGTGTTCTTATAGAGGCACATCATATTTATTTTGAGTTTACAGCGGGGCATAATTCATTACAATTATTAAACAGATGAGAATGTGGCCTCAAATGCAAACTTAAACCAAGATAAAATCTTTATTTATAGAGAGACAGTTGCTGGAAATAAAGCAGTTGAAGTGAGAGGATGGTTCTTTTTTGGCGTTTGAGTTTGTTATATTTAAATTACTTAGTAATTTTTACATTTGAGCCCCTGAGGAACTCTCTGCAAACCCATGTAGATAATGTATATCCATACTCCTAAGGTTTTCTTATTATTTTCATAACAATTAAACATTTTTTTCCTCAAAAAAAAGTTGATTTACTTTAATTTAAAAAAACTGGGGGGAAAATGTACCTGTTAGATTCATCCATATGACCCACAGTTGAGTATTTGTTGAAATAATGAACATCACATAATGGTCTTTTATTGCTTAAAAGCCATAAACTCATTCCAGCAATTATTCATTCAAAATAAACAAACAAAGTAAAAATTCTGTACTTCCTTTACTGAGGTTATTGGAGTTTCCCAGTCATGCAGTTGAGGTTTGCTGGTGCACCCACCGCCCTTCCATCTATGTCTTTCTCTCTCTGTAATCCTCTTACATTGAGCCACAGGAGGAGGAGCAATTAAGTCTCTCTCTACGTGTTCAGTCGCTCTGGGATTTATTCAGAGTGGAGAAATGCTAGCAGTCACTGTGGAAATGCAGCAGATTAGAGTCATGGTCATTTTGTCCATAAAGGTGGATGTAATGATGTGCGGAGAGTGACTGATGCCATGTCTTATCTCAGGTGCTCAGAAGTGGCGCTTTTACTCTTCATTTTTGTGGAACTCACTACAGGTACAGTTTCTTCCGTCAGCTCATTCTCTACTCTATTAAACGTGTTGTGAGACAAAATGGAAGTATATTTGCGACTGCAACATATGTAAGTAAAGTTGATCAAACAACATTGTGTGTAATCTTACTGTATTTAGATGACCTAACATTCTGTTATGATTATGCTTAACTTACTGTTTTAGACGGACTCTGAGCATTATGTAATGAACTGGTTAAAGTCAAAAGATCAAAACATTAGTGTCTGGTGGTGTTCACATGTATGTCTAGTTCACAGAAAAGCACAGACAGGTGTTTACTCAATAAATATATCTTTAAAGGCTAATTCACACTGCACAGGCAGATGCCTACCAATGGTGTTTGTTTTTGCCAACTGAACATGTTCAATCTGCATTTGTCAGGTTGGGTAATGTCTGAGAAGTGATGTTCTGTAATCTGTTGATTGTCTGCATTAGTTAGTGTCTGTCTGCAGTGTGAGTTAGCTTTAAAAAAGGGGTGTGGGTGTGGGTGTGTGTGTGTGTGTGTGTGTGTGTGTGTTGTAAAATAAAACTTGTTTTTTTGTACACTTGTTGTGATAGTGAAAACATTTGGTAACTAAACAGAATTTCATTAAGTTTAATGACAACATGTTACAATGTTTACATGACTGGTAGGCTACTGTTTTTATTAGTCCTTGACACAAATTTCACGATTTCAATTCATAAGCTTGCGATTTGATTCCGTTATTCAATTTAAAACTTATTAATTTGGATAAATATCAGGTAAAGTATCTACATGTTAATTTTTCTCAAGGAAAAAGTCTCTCAACTATTGCTGTAAACATATAGGGAGATCTGTCAGCTGGTATTATTTTTAAAGGTTAAAATTAACTACTCAAATTAATTTTAATACAGTTTTTATAATAATAACGTTATAATATTGTTAATAATAAAATATAATAAATATGTAATATAGTGCATATATTTAGCAAAATACTTTTCGAGCTAAAATTCTATGGTCATTAAACGGCTTTCCTGAGGTATAGGCTATGTAACGTTGCATGACATTTTGTTCTCAAGCTGTTTTATTGACCTCTTTCTGCAGTTGAAACGCAGATTGATCGATTACATAAGACATAATACATTTCGGTAAGTTGTACTTAATGTTTCAACATACCTTCTAATGCTCGATTTTTCTGTGAGAAAATGGATGTGTGGCATGGGCGTGAGAACAGTGTCAATTGCGTTAATCTCACGCTGAATGTGTGAGGCCAGTTATTTTTATGCTCAGAATACTGAGTGCTCAGAACCTCTTGCAAGCCCTTCGGACTTGTCTCTCAGCCGCCTTGCGCATATAGATCAATTTATATTATATTAAGCTTGTTTTGAGGAAAATTGGATTGTATCTCGTTGTCTACGTTACTATGATTGGAAATACGTGTCATTTGTGTTTTAACAATGTTAAATATCTTTGTGAGAGAACGCAACATTTTTGAGGGAAGGCAAAGTTTTGTGAGGGAACGCAAATATCTTTGTGGGAGAACTCAAAAGTTTTGCGAGAGAATGCAAAAGATTAGTTTTTTTTTCTCCCATCCCAAATTTTCTCCAACACCATGTCCCTTTAGGGGCTTCGTACATTACAATAAGAAGAAAAATATTCAAAAGCTAATAGCATTTTTGAAATTTCATTATAAGTTTTGACCACAAGGTGGCGCTTTCCCAAAACTTTTTGAGTACCTTTAAAGCATCATGCCGAAGACACGTACTAAGTTTTGTAAGGAAATGCCAATGTGTTTGTAAAATATAGCATTTTATATATAAAAAAAAAAATATATATATATATATATATATATTTTTTTTTTTTTTATCAAAAATGATTTTGTTTCTAGCCCTTACAGTTCAAAAGTTATTAGCATAAACATAAATACAACTTTTGACAGTTGGTGGCACTAGAGTGTTTAATTTAGAGACTCAAAATTTGCTTTGGTTAATGTTCAGACTGTCTTCTATGTGTGTGCCAAATTTTAAAGCTTTTCCACAAGCAGTTCGGACTGTCATAGACTCAATAGTGGAAGAACAAATATGGCCCATGTGGATGTTTAGTGATCCAGTTGAAATTAATCTTAAAGATGTGGTTTTTAAAGCAAAGTCCATCTTGAATCTTCACTGAAAGGAAGGGTTTAATGAAACGGGTTTGAACATACAGGTGTAAAAAAAAAGAAGAGAAGTATAAAAAACCCTGTATACATTTTTTTACTCTCATAAGGTAAGTGATCGTAATATGTGGTATACGTGAAAGGCCCTTTTCATTCCATTTTTATATAATATATTTAGCCTTCCAACCTTGTTTGGTCCGTCATTAGAACGGCCACATCTGAACAAGTAAGTGCATTACGTTTTCATCAACTTGCAGGTTATAAAATTTATAGCTATGTGGGCGCTCAGTTTTTTTTCTGTCATCTGATCAAAATCCCTTCTACACACAAGACTATTTAAGACAGTAGGGTGCAGTGGGCCATTAATGCAAAAGATATTTACTGTGTTCAATGGGTTTACACATTCAGAGCATAATTCAATTCAATTCAATTCACATTTATTTAGAGCTTTTCACAATACATATTGTTTCAAAGCAGCTTTACAGAAAATGCATGTCTACATTACAATTTAGAGTGATCTGTTTTCAGAGGTGACACAGTTCACACAATCACACAGTTAGCTAATAATGTATTAATTTAAGGCAGAAACAATGAGCTCATTGAAGTAATTAATACATGTTTGTTAACAAATGATTATGATATACAGAAAATTGTAGCATTGTTGCATGTTGATTCAGAGTTTGTGTCATCTTAAGTCCTGGCAAGAGTTGGTGCCGTCTCTTCACAGGTGTAGGGTATCTGAAGTCTTCATAATAGGCTGGATCCAAACTGGAGTTGACATACTCGCATCTCGAGATAAAACAGAAAAGCAAATGGAAAATAATTAGCGTAGCAGCTGTTCATAACATTAAGCAAAGATAATCATGTGCATTTGATCTGATATAACTGGAGTATAAGGTTATGATAAATTAATTATATAAATGGTTGGCCAAAGAGATGTGTCTTTAATCTAGATTTAAACTGGGAGAGTGAGTCTGAGCCCTGACCATTATCAGGAAGTCTATTCCAGAGTTTAGAAGCCAAATGTAAAAATGCTCTCCCTCCTTTAGTGGACTTAGATATCCTATGTATTACTAGAAGCCCCAAACTTTGTGATCTTAAAGAACATGATGGATTGTAAGGCGATAGAAGATCATTTAAATACACAGGAGCTAAACCATTTAGGGCCTAATAGGTCAGTAACAACACTTTGTAATTGATACGGAACTTAATAGGTAGCCAGTGTAGAGATGATAAAATTGGTGATAGATGATCATATTTTCTTGACCTAGTAAGAACTCTAGCAGCTGCATTTTGGACTAATTATAGCTTTTTTATTGAGGATGTAGGACAACCAGCTAGTAATGCATTACCATAATCTAGTATTCGTAGCTTAGCTATGTTTCTGAGGTGGAAGAAGGCTGTTTTTGTAACATGAAATATGATTTTCAAAAGACAAGTTGCTGTCTAATATAACACCCAGGTCTTTAACTGAAGAGGATGAAGTTACAGTACATACTTCTAAATGCAAATTGTATTCTAAGAGATTCTGTCTACAGGTTTTTGGTCCAATAAGTAATACCTCAGTCTTATCTGAATTTAATTACAGGTCATCCAATACTGTATATCTTAAACACGCTCTGTCAACTTGGATAATTTAGAGATTTCATCTGGGCATGATGAAATATATAACGGAGTATCATTGGCATAACAGTGGAAACTAATTCCATGTTTTCTTATAATATTACCAAGAAAATGGTGTCCATACTGGTAATTTTCTCTAGTTCATTTGTGTGTTTGGGTATTCTGAGCAGACTGTACCTGGCCGATAACTCGGCACGACATGGCAAATTTCAGAAGTACGCAGTATGCAAGTTACAAGGTAGTGAGCAGTGACATCATCACTTTGCGGTAGAATATCTATATCAGTAGGATTGGTTCCATGCGATATAATTAAATCTAGTGTATGATTAAAACGATGAGTGGGTCTATTGCCGTTTTGCTTTACCCCAAAGGAGTTTAGTACATCTGTAAATGCAGACCCTAATACATAATTTTTATTATACGTGAATGTTAAAATCACAGACAATCAATGCTTTATCGACGTTGACCAATAGGTCAGAGAGAAAATCTGCAAACTCTTTTAGGAAATCAACATAGGGGCCTGGAGGTCTATATACGGTAGCCAAAGCAAGAGATAGTAGGATTTTTTTTTAAACCTGTGTCCTGTTTTCTGAGTATACTATCAATGAAGTTGGGTCTATGTTTTTTATCAGTTTCATTTTCATACGACAATATAACAATGCGACTACATGGAGGTTTTACTGTTATAAAAAAAACAGATTTGTGAGCATTAGTGGAACTGAATAATAAACAAAAGTTTCAGAATAAACACGAAACACACTGTGATCGCTGTCATGCGGTGAATCGTGGAACACGCGCCGTCATCAGAGCTCGTGCTCTTGAGAAGCTGCACAGTATGAATCAGCAGGCTGCTCTCGAATCGTTCTCGCGGTACTTTGATGGCACACGTCACAGTCACGTGGCATCTGCGCTGTCTCAAGTCGGACACAATTTCTAACCAGCATGCACTACTTCAAGTCAGCCGCTGATCGGTCTGCGCAGCGCTGCATGAAGTCGAACAAGCCTTAAGTAAAACACGGAACAAAAAAATAAATAAATCAGCGGAAAGAGTAGTAATGTATCGTTCAACTCTGAGCTGACGGTAAGAGTCAGTTCCCATCTGAGAGCTGTTTTCCCTTTTTGTATATTAATACAAGACAGAATAAAATGATTATCCTTTCGCTACACTGCTCAGCCACACGTCAAGTAGTCACTAACTGAATGTTGTTTTGATTGTTTTATGTGCGTGTGATCAGGTATGATGACATTACCAGTGCTGCTCTCGATACAGTTGGCTATGTGATTAACATAATATTCAGTCACTGCATGGAGTGTGTGGTCGAGCAGTGGTGAAAAGATCATCCTTGATATCGGGTCAGAAAAAAAGATGAATGACACATGCAAACGTATACTCTTATTACTGAGATAAGCCAAATGATCCGGTTCGGTTCCCTAAAAAGAGCGGGAATTCCCATCATGAGGAAATAGCCTATCAGTCACATCAGTGTTTCTCTGCACTGGACCCACAGACAAAAACCACGTCAATCGAGCGTAAAAACGTTTTTGCGAATTTAGGGATTTTTCCCCCAGAAATTTTCCGTTTACATTTCTCTTTTCTGATACGACACTTCAAAATGTGCATTAAACAGGGTGATGGAAACACAATGTCACATTTTTAATTTGCAGAGTTCATTTTAATCAATGTTCTGATTTCTGATTATTCTGATATTCAAATTTCATAAAATTTAGTAGTATTGCAGTGTTGATTCAGAGAGGAAGGGGGACTTGCCACTGTGCTAGACTAAGGCCCTGTTTACACCTAGTAGTAAGATGCGTTGTGGTCAATCGGATCACAAGTAGAAAGGATAGACACATACCCATTTACACCTGGTATTTTAATCTGTCTCTTTTGTCCACTTTCAACCACTTCTGTCCTGATTTCTTCGAAGGGAGGGTCTATGGGTGGGTAAATGTTTTTTGTTTTTTTTCCCTGATCTTTCGAGCTAATGGGCAAAATAAGTTTGTGCAATTTACATATGAATGTGCCCAGAGACAACGGAAAATCACGGAGAGCATCAGCTTTTGTTTCTGCTCTGACAGCCGCAAGACCATGGTGAACGCGGTGAGTGAGTGTTAGAAATCAGGTGTCCAATCAGTTGCCTGGGTCTTCAGCCGACAAAGTTTAAATTCAGTCTGGCTGAATTTTGGGCCAAAATGTTGGTACTCAAAAGCGCTTCCTTCCATGTTTTCTGCTTCCATGTTTTCTGCCGTTTATTTTTACCACACGTGAGCACCAGTTATGTGCACCCCTGTATGTATATATATATATATATATATATATATATATATATATATATATATATATATATATATATATATATATATCCAAAATGCGAATTGCCTTATTATAGTGCCACCTATGGCAAATGTGTGTCTGTGCGCCTGAGTAGTGGTGCATGACTGGGAACATCCTGCGGAGTTTGGTGTCTCTGCGATTTACGGTCTCTGATGTCCATGTTTTAGGGCAGAAAAAAATCAAAAAGAATAAGAAAATCAGTACAACCACAATAGGGTTCCAGCACCTTTGGTGCCTGACTCTTAATAAGAGCATTTATAGGACAATAGAGACAATGCACCTGCGATGCTTGGCCCCTAATAATAATATTAAATATAGCTGCAAACAGTGATTATGTGGCAAAGCACAAAAGAGGTGAAATGAGAAGCAAAAAAAAAAAAAAAAAACGTGGCAGGGTGTTATCAGAGCATTTAAATTTGTACAGTAGTGCAATAGGCAGAACATGTTATGTCACGTTTATGCTCTGTTTCAGTTCCATGAACTTTTGTATTTTCTTGTTTTCCTGTTTAGCTCCCGTTTCTTTTGTTCCCATTGCTTATTTGTTACTACCCATTATGTTCACCTGCCCCTTGTTTTACCTTCTTTATCTCCTATGTATTTAAGCCGCGAGTTTGGTTCTCTTCATTGTCTAGTGTTGTCTTTGTGTCAGCTGCAAAGCTGTTGCGTTTTTTGCTCCTGCATGCTAAGATTACTGGATTACCTTATTTTTTCTCGTTTTGTAAATAAAACGACTGTGATAGATTTGCCTCTCTTTCTCCTCTTCCTTTGCCTAACATGACAATATGTGGCTCCTTTATTAAAATTTGACTTTTTTTTTTATACGAAAACTGAAAAAAAAAAAAAAAAAAAAACGTTTTACCATAATATGGTGACTATAAGAGAAGTGTGAAAAAGTAAGTTTAGGGCATTAATCAAAATGGAAAAAAAGCTGATTCTCAAAAACGGTATAATGTTTTTATGTTTTGTTCCCCAATAACAAAATGCCATCAACAGCATTATGCACAAACAAGCAGACATGCATGGACCTCTGTGTCATGGACGGCAGTCGTCCATGAGGATCTGAAGCTTTTACTTTTGTTTTAGAAGAAGGAAGTGGGAACCCGGCGATTTTAATCATAAAACGAAAGTAAAAGTGGCAGCCCCTCACAGACGACTGCCGTTCACACATACTGTAAACAGAACATCTCTCGTCCTTCACTGTCATCGCTCTTCCTTTTATGCTTCTGAAGCTCCTCAGTGAGAAACTCGAGACCGGTCATTATCATTCAGGGCACCACAGTGATGGTAAGCCTAAATAACCCTGAGTAAAAAATACGCTTTTAATCACCAAATGACTAATAACTGATAAATAACTTCAGTCAGTAAATAAATAGATAAAAACGAAAATAGTGTTATAATCTTTATAATTTTTTCATGTTGCATAGCATCGCTGAAGTATCGAGTACCATATTATCCACAGATTCCAAATCTTTTTCAAAAGTGCTCAAGTTGAAATCCACAAAACAGGCTACAGAAAGGATTACTTTGCAAATGTTTGATATCATTTCTGCTTTTAAAGCATGCTTGGATGGCAGAAACTGCTTCTGGTGCCAAAGACTTGTCACGTTTTCTCAAAAATAATCTAGGCAGCAACTCCAAAGACTTTCAACATAAACATGCAAAAATGGGCAGTTAATCTTTACCTAAACACAGCTATCTACTAAAGATCTGCTCTAGTAATTATTTACATGTATTTATTCTAGTAACCTTTGTATACATGGAAAAATTGGGTGTCATTCGACTTGATATGCCACACTGAATGTAAAGAGGCCAGTGTCATGATTTTTGGACAAACCGTACAGAAGTTATAAGCAAAAATAGCAATTTTCCACTACTAGGTGATGCTGTGCCGAAACTCTCTCTATCTATATCTGTAAGAGAATTATAGATGTTTCTGAATCTGTAAGTGAATTATAGATTAATATTTTAGATAAATATAGATTGATATTTTTTTATTATGTTGTCACATATCAAACAGTAACTACAATAGGTAAATGCAAGTTTTTCTCTGGATGTGTAAGACATAAACTCCCCTTTTGGTTTGGGCAGCATATTCCAGATAGCATCATAAGATTTATGATCTTGGGTTCAAGAGTACATCTGAACACTTTGGAGAGAGAGCAGCCAGATGCAGTCTGTTATGTTTGCACTACATCTCCATGATTAATATATTGGTTGACAGGTGTTAGGGTTGTAACAGTATTGTAATAGAAGTTCTGTCTAAAATGAATTAGTTTTCATTTTGAAAGACTACATGTAAGTGAATTTTTTTTCATGATGCAGATTAAAGTTCTGCTACTCTACAGCAATTTGTTTGTCTTTTTTCTTTCAGCATTACATTTAGAAATAAATTATACATTTTTATATACTTTATATAATAGTCGATGCACCCCTATATAATTTTTGTAGACCTCAGTTGAAAAGAAATGTGTGTTTGTGACAGCAGAAAGAGGCAGTAAGTGCATATAGAGCCATGCAGGTGTGTTACAGACAGCCTTAGATTATACTAAGCTGCATTATAGAGCTTTTCACTGCAGTGTGAGAGTAAGAACCTGCTTACATAACTTAAAAACCTCCCATCACATGGCACAAATAGCAACGGGCCATGGGTTCTATAAATATAGGTTAACAAGATTACTGATTACTAATGTATTCCACTGGTTTGTTTAAGGATATTTGTTGTTAGGCAATAGAGTGGTGCAGGGGGGACGTAAATTTGTAGGCTAACCTGAGGTTAGCATCACTGGTTCCCTCAACAAAAACCCAATAGGATTTTCACATTGTCTTTTGGATTATCACAAAAAAATAAGCTCTGTAATCAACACAAAACAGGGGTCTGTTTCCAGAGGAAATGCAGGTTGAGCCAAAAAACAAAAACAAAAAAACATTTCAGACGAATACAATCTGAGTTATATTAAATAAATGTCCTGGCTCTTCCAAGCTTTATAATGGCAGTGAATGGCTGTTTCTGTTAAGTCCATAAAAGTGCATCTATCTATCCATCATAAAAGTGCTCCACTGGGCTCCGGGGTAAATTAAAGGCCTTCTGAAGCGAAGCAATGTGTTTGTGTGAGAAAAATATCCATATTTAAAACTTTATAAAGTAAAATAACTAGCTTCCTGCCAAACGAACATACGGAGTGCTGAAATGTCAGTCACTATATCATCATGACATGGCCTATAGTCAGGAAAAGAAGACCCAAAAGAGGGAACATGTAGCAAATCAAACTTTATTAATGAAACAGAAGATCAGAGGGAATCATTTCTTTAATTTTTTTAATTATTTTATTTTTCATTGACCCGGTTGGCCAGTCACACGGCTTTCATAGTTTTCTGTTAGCTATGTGACTGGTGCGGAGACCTGCAGTGTTATTTTAATTTTTAATTTAGTTTTATTAATATTTCGATTTTTAATTAGTTTTAATTTTAGTTTCCGTGATAATTTTAGCTTAATTTTAAGCAATTTCGTTATGTGCTTTTGTCTTTTTTGACATTTTTTTTTTTTTTTTAAATAGGCCTATTGCTATTTAAAGTTTAGTTTAAGTTTACATTTTTTCCAGTTCATAATTTTAGAGCTTCAACTTACTTAATTCAGTCTATTGCACGGCAACATTTCTAATTTCCATTAATTTTTTCAGTTAATATTATAGGCCCATTTTATTTTGCCAAATATTTTCGAATAGTTACAAATTATTTAGGCTAATGCCAATCCAGGACATCATTAGGCCAGGAGTCGCACATTCAGACAGGCCACTCCATAAAAATAAAATTTGATTTGCTACATATTCCTGCTTTTGGGTTTTCTTTTCCTGACTATATGCCATGTCATGATGATATAGTGATTGACATTTCAGCACTTCGTGAAGACAGTGACATTAATAGTTCTAAGCGCGTACTCGCATGCGCTTAGAGCTTGTGTGAATTGCATATAGAAAAGGAAGTTAAAGAACAACCTCGATCCATCAGGAAACACCACATAGGTCGCTGCATTAGGTAGGCTAATAGACTTTATTGGTTCTCAGTCGGAAAAGAGTGGCTTGCCCGCTTCAGG
Organism: Squalius cephalus; assembly: GCF_949319135.1. NCBI lineage: Eukaryota > Metazoa > Chordata > Actinopteri > Cypriniformes > Leuciscidae > Squalius > Squalius cephalus. The sequence goes on from NC_137130.1 coordinate 31,298,031, forward strand.
TTGGTGGAGAGTTCCTACCTCAAGTGGAGGAGTTCAGGTATCTCGGGGTCTTGTTCACAAGTGAGGGAAGGATGGAACGGGAGATTGACAGACGGATCGGTGCAGCTTCTGCAGTAGTCGATGTACCGGTCTGTCGTGGTGAAGAAGGTGCTGAGCTGTAAGGCGAAGCTCTCGATTTACCGGTCGATCTACGTTCCTACTCTCACCTATAGTCATGAGCTGTGACTGAAAGGACAAGATCCCGGATACAGGTGCCGAAATGAGCTTTCTCCGCAGAGTGGCTCGGCGCTCCCTTAGAGATTGGGTGAGGAGCTCGGTCACTCGGGAGGAGCTCAGAGTAGAGCTGCTGCTCCTCCACATCGAGAGGAGCCAGCTGAGGTGGCTCGGGCATCTCTGCCTTCCCGGGGAGGTGTTCCGGGTGTGTCCCACTGGGAGGAGACCCCGGGGAAGACCTAGGACACGCTGGAGAGATTATGTCTCCCGGCTGGCCTGGGAACACCTCAGTATTCCTCCGGAAGAGCTGGAGGAAGTGTCTAGGGAGAGGGAACTCTGGGCGTCTCTGCTTAGACTGCTGACCCCGCGACCCGGCCCCGGATAAGTGGAAGAAGATCCCCCTTTGTGGCGCTGGGCCTGATTAAATATAGAGCATAGCACCTGGCATTTCTGGCTTACTTCAACACAACCGTCACTAAGCAACAAATAAAGCCGCGCTGGTTTGTTTGCTTTGAAGGGAACAGCGCAGACCCAAGAAACATAATAATGTGGGGTAAATAAACCCTGTGTTAAAAGGACAGCAGAACCACCCAGCAATGAGGAAGCACATCTGCCAATTTTTAGCAGACCCTGGCCAAATTATTGACATTGGTGTTCAAAATGAGTATGACTTTTGAAACTAATGTTACGCTTCAAATAAAGATTGTATCTATTACAATGGTTGTCGACCAGTGACTGGTAAAATGTATTTGATACAGATTCGTTCAAAAACTCGACGAAACAAGTCTTCATTAATTTAAACGATTTTTTACATAAAACATAAATAGTAAAACATAAAATAGTAAAAAAAAAATTAAAGACTGATTTATAACATTTTAGACATTTGTAAATAGACTAATTTATAACTTTAAATAGAACATTTTGTCAGAACCTCAAGTAAATTAAGTGTTATTTTGTTTAGTTTAGTCTAATGGTTTGTTTTCAGAACCGTGATCTGTATTTAGGGAAAAAAAAAAATCCAGATTATCCAGAATCATAAATTAAGATTAAAAGAATATAATATATTTGGCATCTAATTTGTACTATTAGCATTGTTTCTCGCATCTTTGTCACCTTTTTCACCCCTGATGAGTTTGTATCCCTGGTTTTCATTCTTTAGAAACTCTTGGATGATTTTGGTTATCATACAGGAATAATCCTCTTCTTCTAAGCTTCTATTGGCCATCTTGTCAGACAGTATTTTTAGTATATCCACAGCAGAGCCATTGAAAGAGAGAGTTGCGACAACCTGATGACCTTGATTTCGCCACCACGCTGTCACATGGTTCATGTAGCTCTCAATAGTTCCAAACAAATCCACTCTGTCAATCGGTTTCAATGGGTTTAAGCAGGAAAGACAGCAGATTCACTAAATAAGCAGCGATTTTAACGCAATAATGTGCACTGATTATTACACTGTGACAATTACAGTAGTATTTTATTTATGGGTGTGATGAAGAGAGTATATTTTTCTTTCGTTTAACCCTCAGGTATTCCTTACAGTCACACTCATACTCATTTGGCAGTCAAACGTGGCTGAACACGCTTCTTTTAGTTCAGTTATATTTACTTAATATTTTGAGGAGATTTTTTAGAATTATATAATATTTATGCAATAATTATGATCCATTAATGACCATTTAAAATAATATTTTCTAATGTTTATTATTTATATTACTATTAGAGAAAAGGTTTTTAAATTCCAATGTAAAGAGGCAAAATAGAGGCATCTGGTGACCGGAAAAATAATATTCATATTAGGGCTGCAGGATTATGGTAAAAATCATAATCACGTTTATTTTGGTCAATATTAAAATCACGATTATTTAACACTATTATTGGTGTGTGTGATATTATCAGTCTTATTTCATGATATGAATAATTTTAAATGTCAGTGAAATTTCACAATTATCTATAATTCAGCAAAAACTAATACTAGGTTAATGTAAGTAAAAAGTCCTTAAAACAGTTACAGAAGACATGTAAACAGTCAGCAATACAATAAGAACAAAGAAACTAATTACAAACCAAACCGACAAAAAATACAAAAGTACAAAAATACAAATGAAATAAACATTGCTTTAGGTTTTTCAGGAAGAGGTACTAACAGTGGTATTCAAATAAGTAATAGCCTACAACAGAAATTGAATAAAGTAATCAAATTTAAAATAACCCTTCTGTATACATTAAATATAGACTAAGCCCTATTAACACTACAAAAGTTTTTAATTCAAGAGCAGTGAGTGTTTTTATCTTTGTCTTTTGTTGTTTGATTAACAATAATAACTAAGTTATAATTACTTTTAAACTCCATGTTATAGATTTATATAGATTTAGTCAAGATAGATTTAAACCTTCAGTGTTCTTTTTCGCAAACATACTTTGCAAAAATGTCACTGCAGACATTCTTTACAACTTAAAAGCACTTACTCTATTCAGTTATACTAGCCTGGCAAGCCAGACCTACATCAAGATGTTAGGTCTGGCAACTCACCATAGACACGAATCAATCCGAGGGGCGGGATAAACGGCTGTCTTTTAAATGGTAAATGGACTGCATTTATATAGCGCTTTCACAGACCTATGGCCACCAAAGCACTTTTCATTGCCTCCCATTCACTCACTCATTCACACACCGACGGCGGTGTCAGCCATGCAAGGCGCCATCCAGCTCGTCGGGAGCAGCTGGGGTTAGGTGTCTTGCTCATGGACACCTCGACACTTGGTCAGGTGGAACCGGGGATTGAACCACCAACCTACATGAACCACTGACCCACTGCCGCCCCACTTTAAATTCCCTCTGCACGTAATAGGACAGCGCTTCAACCAACCAGAGCGTTTTCCCAACAGCGGAGCTAACGTTAGAGTTGATAGATTCAACTTTTGCCATATCTGGCCGGCAAAACTACGAACACATCTTCCATTTTTAAGAATGACTTAAGTCGTATAACGTATAACACAGACGCGCAGCGCAAAAACACTACGTGAACCAACTAGAGGCCCAGAGAGAAGGAAATAAATAGTGGAATAAAGTCGTTATTTTTGTTTGTTTTTGCGCACAAAAAGTATTCTCGTCGCTTGATATACTTAAGATTGAGCCACTGTAGTCACTTGGACTATATTAACGATCTCTTTAATAACTTTTCTGGGCCAGCAAGTTTCGGCCACCTAGCAGCCTATGGAGAAGTGATCCAGCACTCAGATTTCATCAAAAATATCTTAATTTGTGTTCCGAAGATGAACGAAGGTCTTACGCAGTTGGAACAACATGAGGGTGAGTAATTACTGACAGAATCTTCATTTTTGGGTGAACTAACCCTTTAAATATTCAACCATGTTGAATTTCAGCCCATAAAAATGCAAGCCCTAAAAATACAATGCATTAAAATGCAAGCATGGTTGATGCAATGCCTATTTTTTTTCAAGTAGTGCAATTCAACAGGCTTTTTTGTTTCAAAAACATTTGCCATTATTTTACTTCCATATTTTACCTCGATTATCTTGTTTTCATAATTGTTGGAAGTCAAGTCAAGTCAAGTCACCTTCATTTATATAGCGGTTTTAACAATATGAATTGTTTCAAAGCAGCTTTACAGTGATAATAGGAAATTACAGTAACAGAGATTGTTTTGGCTTTACAGCAGCTCTAGGATAAAGTTATTGTCCAGCTAAAGTTAGTTTTGATTGATTGATTCACTTCCCTTGCGAAGATCATTAGTTATTAACTTAGGGGCCGCTAAAACGACACCATTCTAACAGAAAACCCTCAACGCACTCCGGCCGCCCATCCGCACAAAACAGTGCCTGGTGGCTCGAGAACGCACTCCCAGAAATAGGTTCCAAGGTGCAAACGATTATCAGTTAACTCTGCGCAAACACCGATGTCGCACACATGTGCATCACGTGTTCAGTCCATAGGTATGCACGTTTGAATATATATGTGCGCAGGCATGTAGTCCTTCTTTACAAATCAACCCTCAACAAACTACTTGTCTGGCCTTAAAAATGTATAATACAGAATTATTTATCGCATCCACATAGCCACGTGGTAAAGGGAAAGGAAGAGAAGGAGGCCTTCACAGGGAGAGCCTAGTTGACACTTCAGGACTGCGTTGTCGTCGTGTCCAGGCGCAGGTCCTTCATCAGATCTGGATACAGCTTGAATCCGGTGGACTGTGGTAAACCTCGGGATAAACAGAGAGACTAATATTAGCGTAGACGCACGCCATCCTTCTTATGTCCTTCTTATGATATAACAAGTACATCAGGATTTATGGGAAGTGTTCCCAGTTCCAACTGACCTAAACTATGCAGCCTAACATTGAATTATAGAAGTCCTTAATGTGTTATGTGTATTCTAGGCCAAAGATTGTTTTTGGTCTAGATTTGAACTGAAATAGTGTCTGCTTCCCGGACAATGTTAGGAAGACTGTTCCAAAGTTTTGGTGCTAAATAGGAAAAGGATCTACCGGTCAGGATCTACTGGTTCTGGTAAGAACTCTAGCTGCTGCATTTTGGACCAGCTGTAGTTTATTTATTAAGCGCGCAGGGCAACCACCCATAATAGCATTACAATAATCTAGCCTTGAACGCGTCTTGAAATGTCATGAACGCATGAACTAATCATTCCGCATTTTTCATTGAGAGCATATGATGTAATTCAGATATATTTTTAATATACTAGACACGTGACTTTCAAATTAAAGATTGGTATCAAAGAGCACACCCAGGTTCCCAACCGACGAAGAAGACTTGACAGAGCAGCCATCAAGTGTTAGACAATATTCTAGGTTATTACATGAGGAAGTTTTTTGTCCAATAATTAGAATCTCTGTTTTTTCAGAATTAAGTAGTAGAAAATTACTAGCCATCCAGTTTTTTATATCAGCTATGCATTCCGTTAATTTTGTGAATTGGTAAGTTCTGTCAAGGCGTGAAGAAATATAGAGCTGAGTATCATCAGCATAACAGGGAAAACTAATGCCATACTTCTTAATGATATCTCCTAAGGGTAGCTAATGTCATACTTAATGATATCTCCTAATGTACAGAGTGAACATCAGCGGTCCTAGTACTGAACCTTGTGGTACGCATACTGAACTTTTGATAAGACATCTCTTCATTTACTTCTACAAACTGATAACGGTCAGATAAGTATGATTTAAACCATGCTAATGCAATTCCACTAATGCCAACATCATTTTTGAGTCTATTTAAAAGAATGTTGTGGTCAATAGTATCAAATGCAGCACTAAGATCGAGTAACACTAATAGAGAGATACAACCACGATCGGATGATAAGAGCAAATCATTTGTGACTCTAATAAGAGCTGTCTCAGCACTATGGTATGGTCTAAATCCTGACTGAAAATCCTCGCAGGTATCATTTCTTTTTAAAAAGGAACATAGTTGTGAGGATACTGCCTTTTCTAGTATCTTTGACAGAAAAGGTAGATTCGAGATCGTCCTGTAATTGACTAATTCTGTAGGATCAAGTTGCGTTTTTTTTTAACAAGCGTTTTAATCATAGCCAGCTTAAAAGTTTTTGGTATGTATCCTAATGACAAAGATGAATTAATGATATTAAGAAGAGGATCAATGACCTCTGGAAGCATCTCTTTCAATAGCTTAGTCGGTATAGGGTGTAACTATGTTGTCGATTTAGATGATTTAACGAGTTTAGTCAGAAGCCAAAATCAAAATCGAAAAATCAATTAAGATTAATCGCAAAACCCCAATTCATATGTAATGCCATGGTTTAACCACTAGATGTATGTATGGCTCTTTAATAAATATACATGTGTATATAAAGGGCTGTAGGACTAGTCTACTTGCTCAAGGGCTGTGCAATATGGACAAAAAAAACCTATCACAATTTGTTTAATACATTTTGTGATTTTAGATTTTAATCACGATTTTGACACACGATTTACATTCATAAATGCATTCTGTGTGAATTTGAAACATATTTCCAAAGGAAACCAATTAGAGTTTTATCAAAAAGCTGTAACATGTCTCTAGAAAAGACATAAAGCAAAATAATCAATAAGTAAAGGTGTAACAAAATGTCTCTAGAACAGACCTATGGCAAAACAAATATTAATGTGGGTAATCAAACCATCAAAACAATAAAAAACAACCCAGACTAAAGTCTCTCAAATAACTAAAATTAGAACAGTGGCAGAAACTAGCTGTGTTGTTTAAAGTTTAAAGGTTTAAAGGTTTTTTTGCTAAGAAAACCAGCATGTCCACCATTCCCTCCTGTGCTAAACACCCTCTCCGATGGTGAGCTTGTAGCTGGAATACACAGATATTTTTGTGCAAGCCTGCTCAATCTTGGGAAGTTAATTTGATGTAGTTTCTACCATAGCAGAGGATCTTCCTCACTGTCGATGGAGGGAGTAAGCAGGTAGTTGTTCACCTTGGAGACAATGCCTTCTTCAAGTCGCATAGATGCTGGCATGGCTGAAAATCTTCCCAAAGCCTTTTTTTTTTTTTTTTTTTTCGCTGATGAAGGTAGAACTCAGAACAGACAATAGAAAAGAAACATTACACCATATTTATGTATTGACCCATGACACTACCACTCAATTTACCCATACACCAACTCACCTTGTGTGAAATCTTTTATATCAGACCTCACCTTGGCCTTGATGTTAGGAAGTTTGTCTACAGCGATGTAATTTGTCTTGAATCTTGGATTTAGGAATGACGCCATATCCAGCAGTTCTTGGTTATCTTCATCACTTCATCACGTGTTATTTGTCCTGTGGGAACTTGAATTGTTACCATAAGCACAGCTGAAATATCTTGAAGTGTACAGCAAAAGAAAAAGACGAAAGCCGGTATGTATTATGAACGACACGTATCTTGCGTTGTCGAGGCCATGTGTAGATTACGAGACCAGCATGCATGTATAAATATTATCTAGCTTTAAGGAGTTAGATATTTTTATTCAGCCTATCATTTAGACTGGGTTTCATTTGTCTGGTGTTTATGTGTGCATTTAATTCTGATTAATTAAAATGGTGGAATATTATCTGACTTTGAGCTAAATATTTTAATTCGGCCTACCATTCAGACCATGTTTCACTTGTCTGTTTTTTATGGCTGCATTTAATTCTGATGAATTAAAATGGTGGAATATCTGACTCTGAACTAAATATTTCAGCCTACCATTCAGACCATGTTTTACTTGTCTGGTTATTATGGCTGCATTTAATTATGAGGAATTAAAAAAGATGAAATAATCATCTGACTAAGCTGGGAGCAGAGCATGCATTGGCAATGATTGGCGAATGAGTGGTTGCCTCTCAAGCCCCCCCCCCCCCCCCCCCCCGAGGAAGCCTGGAGGTCGAAGCAACACTCTTGCCCGACGCTTTCCAAAAAGAAAACAGATCTGAGGACTGTTATTTTCTTGAAGACAGCTTTGGGTAAGGTCCTGTCGCTATGCGTAGGCCTCTGAAGTTTTCGCTCCTCCATGGAGCCCTCAGGAAATTGATCTTTGTATTCCACCCTAAAGTGCGCTTCAGGACACATCAGTTTCCAGCGAACGGGGGTTGCGTCCAATTCTAGATCTAAGGCACTTGAACTGAGGAGATTAAGGTTCAAGATGCTCGCTATTTCCACCATTGTGAGCCAAATCAAATCCAAGGATTGATTTGTCACGATAGACCTGAAGGACGCATACTTCCACAGATCCATCCTTCCATCTCACAGGAAGTTCCTGAGGTTCGCTTTCGGGGACGAAGCGTTCCAATATAGGGTTCTTAAGTTCGGCCTAGCTATCTCCCCTCACATTTTCACCAAATGCATGGATGCAGCTCTAGCTCCGCTGAGGCTTAAGGGTATCAGAGTGCTAAATCACATCAACGACTGGCTTATTCTGACCCAGTCGCAGGAGCTGGCAGTTCGGCATCGAGATGTGGTCCTTGCCCACATCCAGAGCTTGGGGTTGAGACACAAAGGAAAGTGTGTTGGTACATGCCCAGAGAACTACATTCCTGTGGGTGGTGGGGGACTCGGTTACGATGCGGGCACAACTGTTGCCTGCATGGATCGAGCCCATCCACTGTGACCAGGGTAAAGCTAGGCCAGGCCATCAATGCAAAACATTTTCAAAAAAGAGAGTGTCAGGGCAAATGAAAGAGAGTGTCGGTCTCGTGGCAGCAGCGTCCAATGTGATTCCATCCAGCCTGCTGCACATGAGGGCCCTGCAGTGGTGGTTGAAAACCAAGGGGTTTTCCCTGAGGGGGAACCCATTGCTCATGATCAGGGTTACGCGCAGATGCTGTCTTTCCCTATCTATGTGGAAGAAACCTTGGTTCCTGTCCCAAGGTCCCGTGCTGGGAGCATCATGTCGCCGGAAAGCCGTTTCAACGGACGCCTCCCATATGGGCTTGGGGCGCGGACATGGACGGCCGCCCTGCGAGAGGTCTATGGAAAGACCATCATTCTTCCTGGCACATAAATGTGGGAAGGGGTCTGTCTACTGTTAATAGCCTCATTGTGGCTGGCCCGAATATGGTTCTCAGACATAATATCATTCCTAGAAGCCCTCCATAAGATATCTCCATCAGGAGGGGCCTGCTGTTGCAGGCAGAGGGCTCAATATTTCACCCTCGGCCAGAGCTATAGAAACTGTTGGCCTGGCCCCTGAGGGGGCACAGTACCGAGAGGCTGGCCTGTCAGCAGGAGTAGTCGAGACCATACTCTGCTCTAGAGTGCCCTCCACAAGGAAATTGTACAACCTAAAATGGAATGTTTCACCATTTGGTGTAGAGAGTGTGAGGTGGACCCAGTTAAGTGCCCGATGGCTTCAGTGCTGGAGTTTCTCTAGGATCGCTTCTCTGCTGGTCTTACCCCATCCACACTCAAGGTGTACGTGGCTGCCATTACGACTTTCCACACTCCTCTGGGTGATGGCCCTTTGGGAAGACATCAGCTGATTGTACATTTCCTCCGTGGGGCTTGGAGAATGAGACCTGCAACTCGGACCAGAGTTCCCACATGGGACCTGGCAGTGGTTGGCGAAGGGCTGGTTGAGGCCCCCTTCGAACCTTGGGAGTCGGCTGAGGCCAAAAACCTTTCCCTCAAGGTAGCCTTTTTATTAGCCATTACTTCTCTGAGGAGAGTAGGAGATCTTCAGACCCTTTCTATATCTTATGGGTGCCTGGAGTTTGCTCCAGGTGATATTAACCCTCTGGGGTCTGAGGTGTTTTCTGGGCCCTAGAGGTGTTCTGAGATGCTCTGACATTTGTGCTTATTTCTGTTACTTGTGACATTTTCATGGTTAAAGTCTGATTACACTGTATTCAGCACAAACTCTGCTAAAATAATGTCAGCAGCATATATGTAAAAGTTTCTAGTTTTGAGATAATGACATTTATGTGTGGTTTGTGAAAAAAAAATTGTCACTGAAATAAGGTCATGTAACCCATACTGATTATTTCTTCACAAGACTTTTGAAAATTGTATCACATAGTCTAGAATATTTGCTTCAAAACTATGTGGAAATCATCCTGTGTACTCATTCAGATAAAACAATATATTATTTTAAAATTTGTAAGACATGTTTTGTGTAAGAAAGCTTTACGCAAGGAGGCGTGAATCATCTTGAATATTGATGCGTTTCACACCTGAGAAAGACAAAGACCCTCCCATAATGGCCCTATCAGGTGCTATCAGGCCCAATCATTATGAGGTTTTGGTTTGCGATTTAAAATATATATATAATGAACACCAGGTTTGTTGTGCCTTGTAAACATATACGTGTAGGGCTGCATAAAATAATAATAACAATAGCCTATAGCAGGCGGCCTATAAATTGTTAAAAAGGAACACTTCAGTAACACTACACTAGAGAAAAATATATGGATTATCATAAGTTACTTCAAATGTTTCCATTCGTTATGACATTATGAAATGAGATTGGAGTAAAAACATGAAGCCTAATGTTTGGCGCGTTTTGCTTTTCAAACGCACAGTGCGAGTGACTCAAACTCACAGCGTGTGCAGAGAACATTTACTGAAGCGATCGAGCCGCTCCAAACTATGAAACATTATTGTTACCACATTATACATATCTATGTTTGAGCAGATATCCACAAACACAGTATTTAACCGTAAACACGGGTCTAAACATTATAATATTCACCATATTAGAGTAAACACTCATGCTAGCCTACTTTTATATCATGCTGTGTTTTATTATCAAACATAAAAACATCCTTGTGTCGTACATGTATATACATTTTGCATTGAAAGGTTGCCTACCTGTCTATAGTTCACATTTCAACATGTTTCTGTCTATATATATATATATATATATATATATATATGGACAATGTACAACATTAGGCTTCATGTTTTTACTCCAATCTCATTTCATAACGTACATTTTAGTCTGGCACCAGTTTGACTAGTTGCTACAATGTAAAGTTTATACAACAATAACATGCTTACTATTATGAGTGGAAATGTCTTACCTTAAAAATCTTTCTCATCTTCAAATCGCGTTCTTCTAATTCTTCTGAGTTGAATCCAAGGTAAACAGGACAGCACAGCAAGTCAAGTCAAGTCAAGTCATCTTCATTTATATAGCGCTTTTAACAATGTAGATTGTTTCAAAGCAGCTTTACAGAGTTAAACGTATAACTTAAGGTAACAGAGATTGTTTTGGCTTTATAGCGGTTCTTTAATAAAGTTAATTTCCAGCTAAAATTAGTTTTGATTGATTCGCTTCCGTCGCAACGATCATTTGTTATTAAATTAGGGGCCGCTAAGACGACACCATTCTCTCTACACAGTCTTCCAAACTCGATGAAAGCACAAACACAATTTTTTTATATCAACTATGTATTCCGTTAATTTTGAAAATTGGTATGTTTCATCAGGGCGCAAAGAAATATAACAAACACAAACTCGATGACAGCACAAACACAGTCTTTCAAACTCGATGAAAGGCAGAGGAGTTCTGAAGTCTCTGATTCTTTGTTTTTGAGGCAATGACTGCATTTACAGGTCTGCGTTCCTTCACGTGGACGATTTGCATGTCAATTGCTCTTGCGTATGTGGGTGTGGTCACATTAGATCTAATGAGCACGGGCTGGAGAAACTGTACATGTCGTTGCTTTCATACGGATTACTTAAACAGAGAATATTTGTTTTTGATATAATTTACATCATTTAAAATTAGAGACTACAAGCTTTGTAAAGACATATGTCTCATGTAAGTGTGGCAAGCATTCGCTGAGTTACAGATCATTTTCTGTCGCGTTTCAGAATGAAGTTCACATTGAGAAAGACGGCAGAATGCGCATCATGTTTATTTTCTTTATTTTACGAAAAACAACATTTTGTTTTTATTATGAGTGTACACAAATAAAAGAAGACATTTAACAGTTTTGAATGATGTATAACACTAAGATCTGTTATATGTAAGATCAAAATCAACAGAGTATTTTGAGTCTCTTTTGCACTGATGAGAATAAAAGCGAGCTGGTCACGCCAGTGTGACAGCTGACTCCAGAGGGTTAAAGGTCCCGTTCTATGTGATCCCATGTTTCAAACTTTAGTTAGTGTGTAATGTTGTTGTTAGAGTATAAATAATATCTGTAAAATTATAAAGCTCAAAGTTCAATGCCAAGCGAGATATTTTATTTAACAGAAGTTGACTACAAAAAACGGCTCGATTGGACTACACCCCTCTACTTCCTTCTTTAGTGATGTCACTAGAACCGTAACCTCCGCCCACAGGAACACAGGCGTATTGATGGCGAAATGTCAACAGACGTGGTTGATGTTTATCTATAATCGGATACCGCAAAAGTTTAATTCGAAGTTGTTAGTTTGCTCTGTCCATTTCACCACGGACTGTTTTTCTAACCTGGAATAATATCAAGCAGACTTCTCTCAGCATTTCATACTGACGAAGGGGACTATTTCAACTATATTCCAGCAAGCGGTAAGTAGTGATTTAATATGGAAGTAGCGATCACTCTTCACATCGTTCGTTTCTCTTAGTAGGATGAAAATAATCTTACTTAAACTGTGATTAATATACAGAAAGCGATCAAAGAACAATTCCTTTCCAATCGCCCAAGCTGCTGTCGGTGACACAGCGCGAGTTTATCTGGACACTTGCCAAAACTCGTTATGAAATCAATGACGCTGTTACACTGCACAACGAAGCTCTTACTGTATTTATATACCTCATGTTTGCATTGGTGAAATCATTAGTGAGAGTGCAGAAACTGCGTTGCAATGATAAGATCTTTCACGCGATCAACAGACTGTTATCTGCTTAATGCTCATCATCACTGCAACCTTTTATGTGATGGTAATAGATCTAAATACTTAAAAAACTTCTCACGATTCGTTAATCCCGATAGCTGTAATAGTAAAAACGTATAATAGCTGTAATAGTAAAAGTTTTCCAGATAGTTCCTATGCAAGCATGTCAGCCAATCACAGCAGAGGGCGTTTACACTGAAGTCTCACAGCAGACACGCCCCTTCAAACAGAGTGTTCAAACCAGGGAATGAAATCAGGCTAGGAAATATGCCTTTTATTTCTAAATTATAACAATTTTTGATCTAAAAAACATACTAACATTATAAGGGCACCCCTGGAAACATTATAAAATAATAAAAATAATCCATGGAATGGGACCTTTAAGGCTATCTTGCATCCCAGGCTGGGCTATGTGCCTAAAGTGCCATCTAATGTGGCACGTCCTACAGTTCTGCAGGCTTTTATCCCCCACCACACGTGATGGCAGATGAAGAAAGATTTAATTTGCTCTGCCCTGTCAGAGCTCTCAAGATTTATGTCCAGAGGTCTTCTTCATTGCGGAAGTCAGACCAGTTGCAGTCGCATAATTGCTTTGGATTATGATTATGATAAGCGACGTTTCATTTCCGACACAACGCTTGAGGTGTTCGGCCAATCACAATGCACTTGGTCAACTGGCCAATCAGAGCACACAATGCTTTTCGGAAGGAGGGGCTTTGTAGAAATCGATACTTTTTAGAAAGACATAGAGGAGCTAAAATAATGTACAATATGTGAAAAATAATGTTGTTGTTTTTTTACATTAAAGCATGTTAAATTACAAATACATTTGAAAATGCTTCTCCCCTTCATTCACCTTAAGTGAATGTAGCCTTGGCCAGGAGGGGTTGATGTCATCAGGCAGTACCCATCGTTCATTGGGTGTTTCGACCCTTATCCGCAACAGCCTTCCGATGGTGGGTCGGCAGTGGTGGCCAAGTCACTGCCCATCTTCCCCTCCTGGCTTCCAGCTCAACTCCTCCCTCATGCTCCATAACCAGCAAGAGGCTCTTTCCGGTGCCTCCCCCATCCTGCGAGCTGCTGCCTTCCTCTCATTCCCTGTTATTCCAATGGCTGTTAGCATTCCCCACACTGACTGAGCAGGGAATCCTCTACAGCCGACCTCGGCCGGGAACAGCCAAGCCTGCCATCCTTTCCCCCTGCAGTCGTGCAGCAGGTCTTGGTATTTGGCACTCTTTCTTTCAAAGGCCTGTTCACACCCCTCTTCCCATGGGACTGTAAGTTCTATGAGGATGAACTTTTTTCTCTCTTCAGACCACAGTACCACATCCGGCCTCAGGGTTGTCTGGACAAACTGGGGGAATTGCAGCCTTCCTCTCAGGTCGACCTTCATTTCCCATGATTGGGCCTTTTGTAGCAGACTGGTTCTTGTTGTTGCTGTGGTTGGTGGCTTTTCCCCCTCCCTTACAAACTGGATTGAAGTTGTTTTCCGAAGAGGCTGGCGTTTCTTTTTCCTCTCCTGCTCTAAGGTGTTGGCGAGTGTCGTGAGCACCCTATCGTGGCGCCGCCTTACCTTCCCTGGGTGAGTGCTTTTTTACACCCGGCCAGGATGTGTGCCATGGTGCCCCTCTCCCCACAAAGCTTGCACAATGGATCCTCTCTCATACCCCACTTGTGCAAGTTTGTTGGGGTTGGGAGTGTGTCATACACTGACCTCAGCAGGAAGGAGATGTAAACGGCTCCAGTCTCCATAGGTCCGCCCAGGTAATCTTCCTCTTGGGAAGATCCCATCTGGTCCAGGCCCCTTGAGAAGCTAGGTCCACTGCCCTTGATCTTCGTCCTTCCTCTTCCAGGTTCCGTACCTCCTCTTGAATCATGGCTCTTCTTTCACTGGTTCCTGCCTTCCTCCACTGTTGGAAATGTGAGGTTCCAAGACCCTGTCTTCCTGAGCATGGTGCTCCAATGACATCACGTAGCTTCAGCATGCTCTCAGCTTGTGCAACAGATGAATCAGCTGCCCACTTGCGACCTGATCTTGTGATGACGCCTGCATGTCTGACTTGTTCATCCTGTGAGTCTCTATATGTCATTATGACTCTGCACTTTGCGACTTTGAGACAATGAAGTTGGAGCTGCCCTGATCTTATGTAGAGGCCTACTGAAGTGAAGCTTGGAGGGATTCCCAACCACTTTCGGAGGTACTTATTGATCTTCCTCTCCACTTCTTCAACGCATGTCATCGGGACCTCATACACAGTCAGCAACCACATGAGTCTTGGCAACAGTCCGTGTTGATAGAGCCAAGCTTTAAACTTCCCAGGGAGCCCTGATTTTTCGATCCTCCTCAGCCATTCCTCCATCTGCTTTTCCGTACTGGCTATGTTATTCCTGTCAGTAAGTGAGTCATCAAACCACTTTCCGAGGCACTTGATTGGATTCTCCTCTATTGATGGAATCACTTCCCCTTGCACATGCATCTTGAACCTGTTGGTCAACTTCCTGTTCCTGATCACCAAACTCCTGGATTTCTTTGGCTTAAACTTCATTCTGGCCCATGTTGCCACGTGGCCCAGAACAGTTAGCACCCACCTCGCCTCCACATGGGTTGTGGTCGTCACGGTAAGGTCGTCCATGTAACCTCTTATTGGGGGTTGTCGGATGCCTGACTCCATTTTTGGACCCCATGCTTCCTTCTCCGCAACTGTTATTAGGAGGTTAATTCCCATGACAAAGAGGATAGGGGAGATTGTGCAGCCAGTTACGATACCATTTTCCAGGCTTTGCCACTGAGTTGTAAAATCGGCCACCTTGAATCATAGCTGGATTCCACCAAAGTAGCTGGTGATCATTCTTTTGATGTGCTGCGGGATGTGGTAGTGGTCTAATGCTGCATGGATGAGGGCCTGAGGGATTGATCCATAGGTATTGGCCAAATCCAACCAGAAAACAGTCAGGTTGCCCTTGCTGACTTTAGCCTCACGGATCATCTGACTGAGAACTCCGGTGTGTTCCAGGCATCCAGAGAAGCCTGGAATTCCACCTTTCTGGATGGCAGAACATATTCCACCTTTCTGGATGGCAGAATAACATATTCCATTACACCCAATACACAAAATAATGATCTTTGAAAATAGCATCATATGACCCCTTTAAGTAGTAGGAAATTACTAGTCATCCAGTTTTTTATATCAGCTATGCATTCCGTTAATTTTGCAAATTGGTATGTTTCATCAGGGCGCAAAGAAATATAGAGCGGAGTATCATCAGCATAACAGTGAAAACTAATGCCATGCTTTATGATATCTTTCAAGAGTAGCATTACATTTACATTTACATTTATTCATTTAGCTGACGCTTTTATCCAAAGCGACTTACAATTGCTATACATGTCAGAGGTCGCACGCCTCTGGAGCAACTAGGGGTTAAGTGTCTTGCTCAGGGACACATTGGTGTCTCACAGTGGATTCGAACCCGGGTCTCTCACACCAAAGGCTTGTGTCTTATCCACTGCGCCATCACCACCCCCCAGTAGCATTTACAGGATGAAAAGCAACGGTCCTTGTACTGCACCTTGCGGTACTCCATACTGAACTTGTGATCGATATGACATCTCTTCATTTACTGCTACAAATTGGTAACGGTCAGATAAGCATGATTTAAACCACGCCAATGCAATTCCACTAGAACACCAGCAATAGAAGAGAACAGCTCCTCAGATCACGCAGCGCTCACTCACATTCTCCGTCTTCATTAATTTACGATCTCTGTCAGTCATATCTAATACTTTGTTAGACAGAACTGGTAAACAAAGAAAGTAAATGGTATGCGAAGTAAGTAAAGTAAAGCGTTTGCTTTTATATTATTTGTAACAGAAAAGGCAAACAATCAGGCTAAAATAATACCGTCAACATTCAGCAAATGCGCATCTACCTCATTTAAACAAATCTCTGAATATCTAATAAACATTTAATTTCACAAACCTTGCAGATTTGATTGAATCCAGCTGTGAGTGATATCCATACTTGCCAACCTTGAGACCTCAGAGATAGGGAGGGAGATATTGGGGGGGGGGGGTGGGTGGGGGGTGTCATCATATATATCACACACACAAATGCAAAGAAAAATGTAATTCATTTATTTGACCAATTCAATTCCTTAAGGCCTCTCCTCAGGAGGTTAGACCCTAATTTGTACAATAACTTTACGTTCACACCGCCGCCGGCTTCCAAAGTTACCGGAAGTCATTCATTTTCAATGGAAGCTGGCTTCACTCAGCTGCAAGGAGCGTCAAATCCATCGGCGTTGCGTTTTGGGCGTTTTGAGCGTCAATCAGAAAGTTGAAAGTAGCTCAACTTTATGGTAATGAGCTATGACGCGGTTCAGCGGCAAGCAGCGGCAAACGCCAGCAACCAATCGGAATATAGACGTCCTTCGCGCTGGCTGATTCCGGACAAACATACGATGTAAACTTTCGTTCCTACCAAAACATTAGTTCCGAGAAAATGGAGGAGAAGCTGATCATCGCCGTTGCTGGGTTTCCTATCATTATCGGATTAATTGCACAGTTTAACCATCATAGAGTTAAAGTTTAGCATTTGCATGTGTTTTTAAGTCCTGTCAGTTTAACAGGGCGCGCTTGCCAGGGCATATAACGAGCAGAGCGAGAGAGAGAGCCCCGGCCGCGCGTTCGCACTCACTATTATTATTAATAATAATAATAATACTACTACTAATAATAATAATAATAGCTAATTATTCTTTTTTTCGCGACCAAAACGGTTATAAAAATGCTGTCATTATAAAAGGATTCTAGTGTCAATGTATTGCTTGTTTTTTCTGTTTACATTTCATATGGTGACACTTCTCTTCTCCCATGATCGAACATAGAATGCTGTTACGTCAGAGCGGCCAAAGCGTCAACAAGCTTCCCAAACTTTTCACAAGCGTCCTTGACAGCTCAAGTCGGCGGCGGTGTGAACGTACAGTAACAACTTCCGTTCTGACTGCCGCGCTTGACTTCGAGGTGTAACCTTTATTATTGTTCGGTCTGAAACGGCGCCCAGTGACGGATGGTGTAGCAATATTGTTGTCCGGGTGGAAATCGGGAGAAATTCGGGAGAAAGGTCGGTCCGGGAGATTTTCGGGAGGGGCTTTGAAATTCGGGAGTCTCCCGGAAAAATCGGGAGGGTTGGCATGTATATCTTGTGAAGTGTGCATTACTGTCTGCAAGTGACGGTCGGTCCGTGCGAAGTGAGTGAATGCGAACAGAAGATCAGCTTCACATGAGATGCGATCGAAAAACTTTAAATCCTTCATTTTAAAATATGCTGTGCTATATCCAGTCATGTCTGTGTCATATTCATATCTGTGATATATCCAGTTGCCAACTGTGTCATATTCATATCGTTTTCATTGTGCTGTATGTAAAATTAGCGTGACCTTGTCTTTATTTGAAAAAATATGATTATCAGCTCGAAATTACTTGATTACTGAGTGCCGTTACAGTGTTTACTTTCTTTTTATTCACATATTCATATTTCTAAACAATTACTTTGTGAAAAATACTGTAATAGGATTGCAAATTTAAGAAGTTGCCATCTAAAGTATAAAAGCATGTTTATTTTAAGAATTTGTTTTATAATTTATTTAGAATTTATTAAAAATTGATCAAAATAAATATTTATAAAAATATCGGCTTTATATCAGCCATCGGCCACCCTGCTCTCTAAGATATCGGCATCGGCATCGGCCATCAAAAAACCAATATTGGTCGACCACTACTTCACAGGGGAGAGACTAGTTAACTAAGTAACTAATTCTCAGGATCAAGTTGTTTTTTTTTTAAATAAGAGATTTAATAACAGTCAGCATAAAAGGTTTTGATACGTATCCTAATGACAATGATGAATTAATAATATTAAGAAGAGGAAGCATCTCTTAAATTCTGGAAGCATCTCTTTCAGTAGCTTAGTATGTATAGGGTCTAACATGCATGTTGTTGATTTTGATGATTTAACAAGATTAGACAATTCTTCATCTCCTATTGCAAAAAATTAATGAAATTGTTCCTTAGGGGCTCTATAGCACGGTTGCATGCATGGTTATAATTTTCGGTTACACTATTTTAAGGTGTCATTGTTACAGTGTAATTATATATTTAAGTACTGAGTAATAATAATTAACTACATGTACTTACTATAGGGTTAGGGTAGGATTTGGATTTGGTTGAGGGTTAGTTGCATGTAATGATGCATAGTTTACTGTTATTGCTATGGTAATTAATTACATGTAACAAATGTAATAAGGACACTGTAAAATAAAGTGTTACCTAATTTTCTCTTTAATAGTATCAATCTTGCAAGTAAAGAAATTCATAAAGTTCATAAATCTGCTGTGCTGTTGCAGTTACTGTATGTTCTGTTAGTTTCTTTTCATGGACTTTCAGTTGGTTTTCATCAGTCACATGTGTTCTTTGTCTTTGTTTTCCACCAGTCATCAGTTGTCATGGACACTCATCAGATAATCATACCTTCTCGTTTTCTCCTAATTATCACTGTATATTTAAGTTTCTCCTTTTCCTCTGTTTGTTATCCGGTCATGTCTACGTTAAGTGTGTTGGTCCTGCCTGTTTGCCTGTCTTGTGGATTATTAGTATTAAACTTGGTGTTGGAACTTTATATTTATCGTCTTCATCTGTTTAACTGCAACCACCCATGGCGGCTGTTTGGAAACATATGAAGTTGAAGCTTTATGTCCCGTTAATTTAGCCACTGTATCAAATAAATACCAAGGGTTGTGTTTGTTCTCTTCTAAGAGAGTCTAAAAGTAAGCAGATATAGCAGTTTTCAAGGGCTTTCTATATGCAATAACATTTTCCCTCCACAAAATCCGAAATAGCTCTAGTTTTGTTTTCTTCCAGCTGCGCTCCATTTTTTCGGCCTGCTTTCTTGAGGGCCAGAGAGTGGTTGTTACATGCCGTTGGACTATTTTCCTTAATCTTCTTTAAACGCAAAGGAGCAACTGTCTAAAGTGCTGGGAAAGAGAGAGTCAGTAGTTTCTGTTGT
Source organism: Squalius cephalus (assembly GCF_949319135.1). Taxonomy (NCBI): domain Eukaryota; kingdom Metazoa; phylum Chordata; class Actinopteri; order Cypriniformes; family Leuciscidae; genus Squalius; species Squalius cephalus. Next base: position 31,317,641 of record NC_137130.1, read on the forward strand.
AACATCGAGTTTTTCTAAGCTATCTGGTATGCAGAGGAGTAGATTTGGATCAGGAAGATTATTTATAATGCAATCTTTAGTGGTAGAATTCTGTCAGAATAGTATTCTGTCAAAACAATCAACACAGCTATCAAAACAGGTTTTTATTTTGCCGTACAATACCACAAAATGGCTTAGTTAAACAATGATTTTATCAAATATAATAATAATAAAATGTATATATTTTTAAATTATTGGACAAATTAGGGCATTCTGGGAAATAAAATGTGTTCTTACTAGACATGCGCGGATGGGCTATTATTTCATCCGCAACCGCATCACAAAACTCATCATCCGTCCGCCATCCATCGCACCAACGTTTTTGACCAATTTTCAAAACCGCACCCGTCCGCCATCCGCTGATTGGTGTATACATATATTTTTCATTTGATTGGTTCAACCGCCCGCCACCCGCCCGAATTTAATTAAAATATTATTTTTCGTCACGTCATCTGCCCGATCCATGGTTTATCCGCGGAGTCCGCGGCTGTAACCGCCAACCGCGCCTCTCTAGTTCTTACACCATGCTGAAATTGAATTATTAATTACAAATAAATACATATTAGTGCATTAAAAAAAAGATTGAGTACTTTGCTGTTTTCAGCACATGAGTATATGTAATTCATGCTATAAAATCATTTATTTATTAATAAATACATTATAAATGTAATATTAATGTAATATTAATGTATTATTAATGTAATATTAATGTATTATTAATTTAATATTAATGTAATATTAATGGCCACTTGCAGCAGTTAAATTAATTTAATTTAATTTATTATCATGTTATTGCCTTAATTCTAATTTTACATCCTTACTTCAAATTCAGGAATTTAATTGGATATGGCACATCACCTGATATTTATGATTTATTGTCATTGGTGTACATACAATGACAATACTGTTTTTACCGTGCCTAATGAAGTTTCATTCTAATAAAAGGTGTGACAGTGACTTTTCCCATGCCAAATATTAATCTATAATTTTTTTCTCTCAGCCTTAAAGTGTGTATGTCACTTGTGTGTGAACCACACTTGTGAGACGGAGGCAGAAGGAGCGTGTTGGAACTCAGTGATGCTCATAAATGGGAAGGAGGAGCCAGTGAAGTCCTGTGTGTCCCCATCAGAGCTCAAGGGTCAGGTGTTCTGCCACAGTTCCAGAAACGTCTATAAACGCAACTGCTGCTTTACAGACTTCTGCAACAATGAGACGCTGCACTTCAATCCAGGTATCACAGGCCATTGTCATCATCTCCCATATTCTGAAAGTGTCCTAGAATTAAACATTATTAACAGTACATTTGTTTTAGTGTGTGTTTTGTTTGGACTGTTTTTGTGTATAGAATAGCAAATCTTTCTTTGCTCAGTGAAAGTAAAACATGTATGACATAACAAGGCTGGTTGGGTAATTATCGGGCAGCCTGAGGTTTATTAATACTGTGTGTATCCTAGCAGGGTAATTCCTCCGAGCGGCTGTCTTACAGGTAGAGTCATACATGACTGTTGGCTTGAGACTGGTGCACCAGAGTAGAGGATGGATTAATGGCCCATTGTTAGGAAAAAGTGCCCTTTATACCTGACCATTTCATAAAAAAAATAAAAAAAATAATTAACAACACATTTGGGGACTCCAATATTTATGTTAGTTGTCAACAATATGGGGCTTTCAGGGACTATTACATTTGGACCAAAATGACACTGAGGATGTCACTGCAACAAATATGATGTCAAAGATTAAACCATTATATTCAAAGGGCAAAATATAAAAGACTAAGGGCCAGATTTACTAAATAGGGCAAATTACCGCGAGTGCGCAATTCCAAAAAAGCACCAATAGGAGTGGAAAGTTCTAGGGGTGATCTACAGACGCGTGCAAGTTAAAGAACACAGCCAGATCATTTCCATAATGACCAACGCAATCTACGAAGAGCAGTGCAATTAGCGTCTGGTTTAAGACATGTTTTTTGTAGGCCATTAAATAATGGCGCAAATACAGTAAATTGACTATCGCAAATCTTAGTAAATCACCTTTTTTTCAAGTTAATACATATTTGGTGGGTCACTGCCCCACCTGCCTCTGTATGAGCCACAGCTGCTGAAAAGTCAATCCAAAAATTTTACAGTAATTTACCAAGTTTAATGTATGAAAACGGCTTTTGTTTGTATGCCCTTTCTGAGTTATAGAAGATTGTTTAAAAAGGGTATGAAACTGAAATTGCAACTATTTTTTCTCTCCTATTGTTTCGTACACTCATTTGCCACTTTATTAGGTACACTTGTTCAACTGCTTGTTGACAAATATCTAATTCTAACTAAATATCTAACTCAATACATTTAGACATGTTGACATGGTCAAGATGACTATTGAATTTCAAACTAAGCATCAGAATGGGGAAGAAAGGTATAAGTGACTTTGAACTTGGCATGGTTGCTGGTGCCAGACGGGCTGGTCTGAGTATTTCAGAAACTGCTCATCTACTGGGATTTTCACGTACAACCATCTCTAGGGTTTACAGAGTATGGTCCAAAAAAGAGTAATAATGCAAAAATGCCTTGATGCCAGAGGTTAGAGGAGATTGGCCAGACTGGTTCGAGCTGATAGAAAGGCAACAGTAACACTGTTGAAAAAAAAAAAAAAAAAACACTTGATACAGAAGAGCTTCTCTGGACACACAACACATCGAACCTTGAAGCAGATCAGCTACAGCAGCAGAAGAACACACACCTGTGCCACTCTTGCCAGCTAAGAACAGGAAACTAAGGCTACAATTCGCACAGGCTCACCAAAATTGGACAAAAGATGATTGGAAAAATGTTGCCTGTTCTATGAGTCTCGGTTGCTGCGACATTCAGATGGTAGGGTCAGAATTTGGCGTAAAAAATGTGAAAGCATAGATCCATCCTGCTGGTGGTGGTGTAATGGTGTGGGGGATATTTGATCACAATACTCATATTGCCCCCAAAGTCACCAGATCTCAATCCAATAGAGTACCTTTGGGATGTGGTGGAACAGAAGATTCGCACCATGGATGTGCAGTCGACAAATCTGCAGCAACTGCGTGGTGCTATCAACCCGCTACTAGCAAGGTGTACTGAAGGAGGGTGGGAGTACATTTTGTCCTTTGGAAATTAAATGAATCGTTGTTTGCTAATTGCTGCGATCTCATGCAAGTGACATGTTGCCCATCCCTTGCTTCAGTGCACTTGTCATGATTTCATGGTGATGAATAGATTAACTAATTTACCATCTACATGGATTTTATTTATTTTTTTCCTGGGAGGAGCAGTCACATTGTCAGTTTTTTTAAATTACCGTGTAACCCATATTAACTGTCAAACTCAACACAGCAAATTCATCCTGAACATCTTATAGAATGTCTTTCACAAAGTTTATTAAAGAATAGACCGCAAACGCAAGCCAAAGCCATTTAAAGCAAGCCTGCAACCTTAGCCGAAAAAAGCATAAAGCCTGCTAATGATGTGGTATGCAGGGAAGGAGACAAGAGACCCCCTTTTTATGGATGTCAGTGGAGGAGAGTCTTCACTATGCTGAACAAACTGATTTTGTGAGGTAATAGCTTATCATTTAATGAATTGACAGCCCATCAGCTAATCTTCAACACGTTTGCTCTTAAACATTCGTTTCGGATTTATCTATTTTTAGAGTAAAGAAAATGCTGTTTTATAAGAGAAGTCACAGACAATTGCACGACAGGTATGATTCAGTTTACAGCACTTCTCATTTATTTCTATGCAAACACTAATTGACTGTCGCACAGCTCTGAACGAAATTCAATGATGTCAAGGCTGTAATGTGATTGGTGATCAAGGCACACTTGATCCAAGTTAGCCGTTATGCATTCTCTAATGGTAGAGCCATGGACCCTCATATCTCTGGATATGACCATCTCTGCAAAAATTAATGCGAAAAGTTTCGCATTTCACTGCAAAGTTCAAGTTTCGTGAACTCTGATCCGCGAATTTGCATCACGTGAAGACGAATGACCAGTAGAAGATCTACAGGTTACAAACGAGGCTAAAGGCACACTTTAAGGAAATGTGCTTTTTACACCCATAGTGTATGATTGCAGAAAAAAAAAAAAAAATTGTATTGAACATTGATGGAGCAACAGATTTTGTGTGAAAATAAATTATAAAAGGGGGTTATTGTGTTTAAAAATCTTATAAATGTATGAGGTGGCAAGATGTGCTCAGCAGCGTGGGGCAAAAGGCACACATTTATACAAATACTTTAGCTAAAGTAATATGTTTTAAGTTAATACTTTTTCAAAACAATCACTGTAGCAAAGTTTGTACTATTTTCTGTTTATATTGATAAATAAAAGAATACAGTTTGTTCAATAAATATGTTATCATTAAAATGTTAATATAAATATATTTTAAAAATATAGAAACAATTATTTTAAAAAGTTAAGATTCTGAAAGCATTGAATGAGATAAAAACTTAATATATATTTACAGTAGTGACAATAAATATATAATATGATTAATATACTTTTAAATATGATGGTTTCATTATAACGGTGATAATCTCTAAGGTGGACACCCAATCTAATATATGTTAAATCTTACCATGTCATGTCAAACAAATGGAAAAGTCAGCCAGCTCTTTGTTGTCATGTTAATTATTGTGCCTTAAGCCCCAACAGTAGGGGCACAATTTACCCCATCTACCATACTTTTACATAATTCATATGTAAATATATAGGAGATATATTATATCTCCTATAATATTATATTATATTATATTATATCTCCTATAATAACCCTGCTACCATCTATCGTAGCAGTTTTAACCAGTCTTACAAAGACAACCCTCATTATTTTACATTCAAGGATTCATCAGTGGCACGGGGCGTGCTCGGTCTACTGGCGAGCTGTCCTGCTTTACTCTCACCGACAGTTGGTATAGCTTGTCTATTGGCACAATCAATGTGAAATGGTAAGGCCTTACTTTCGCTAACCTGTAATCCTCCTGTCTCTTTGAGGTCGTCAATGCTGGTGCTGCCGCTGACTTGAATACTGTCCTTTACTGTTTCATCTCGGCAGATTGTTTCTTGTTTATTGCTAATCTGCTGTCCTGTTTCACTGCTAGCGTCCACACTGAGGACGTAACTATAAGGATCTCAAATCTTTCCCCTTCTGTCACTACAATAATCTCCAATATTTTGTATATTCTTATTTGTAAGGACCCAATTTGTAAGGGAAACTTTCATCCTTTTCACATCTTCATTCCTACTTTTTTTTACGTTTTTGCTTTTGTGCTCCTGACAGGTGCCTCTTTCCATCCATCGAGTTCTTTTTTTGTGCTGTTAAAGTTATGCGCTGTATTTTGAAGTGACGAGAGCGTGCTCACATTCACTTCTTACTTTCTATAATTCACAGATTTAAATTTTATTTTACTACAATATTATTAGTTAATGTGTTTGTAAGAAAAAAAACCACTCCAAAAATAATAAAATAATATAATCCAAATTTGTGATTTGGGGCCCCCTTGCGTCCTGGGCCCATATACTGTACCTGGCATACTCTGCACCCCCCATAACGGCGACCCTGCCCCTATTAAAGTCTAGTGTGACTGTGGTGTTACTCACATAATTTTCCATTAAAATACAACAGTTTAGGACAAATATATTATTGTGATAAGCAGTATCAAGGTAAAAAGTCACTCTCAGGAATCATAGCACTGACGAGGCAAGTATAATAGTAACTCCTTTTATTCTTTAACTGATATGAACTCACTTAACCATGACTATCTCACCATATTACATTCTTCTTCTCTTACATTTCTTTCTTGTTCTCCTTTTCGCTCTTTCCCTCTTGAGCACCCTCTAGCACAATTACTCAGAACACAACATATATTTACATGCTGACTTCAGGAGCTGGTGCATATTTCATTTTCAAGTTTGTTTTTGTGGCTTGAATTAACATGCGTTGTATAGAGAAATAATAGTCTTAAGGTCGCACTTTCTCTTTCTCTCTTATGCTTGAAAGTGGTATATTTTTAATGTGTTATTATTTGTGATTTATTTAAAACAGAAGCATGACATCATATCCAGTACCAAAATTTGACATGCTCAAAGTGTAGTGGTTGACATCAACAATGAACTGACTTCCGATGAATAATGACACTATTGTCTTTTTTTTTTTTAAAGCTGCTTTACAGCAGAATTATATTCTGTTTGCATCATTGATCATTATTTTCCCTTTTATCACTGTAAAGCAGCTTTGAAACAGTCTGTATCGGATAAAGTGTTAAATAAAGTGATTTGATTTGAAAAGAGAATTCATATAATTCTATCTTTTAGGAGTAGTTCCAGATTATGGGAAAAGTCCACACAAATTTTAAATACATTTCTTATTACATTTCTTTATTATTTATTGACTGTGTGTTTCCTATTACATTACTTTATTATTTATTGATTTATTGAAGCTCTCTGAAATGGAAAGGTCCATTACCATTATCTGCTCATGCATAAGACATTGCTTGTGTTTCTTTCCAAATAAAGAACTGGCTGGCTGATTTTCTATAGAAATTATTCCAGTCTTGGCCAGCGGACAGTGTGTTCCATCTCTCTTGTTGTTGTGCAAATCCATTTTCACAGTTATTGGTGCTGCAGTTCATCAGGTTGTAGGTCAAGAGTTGTGAAACTTAAGCCCTTGTTGAAAATATGATCACACAGCATGTGTATCATCACAGGGCATGACACTACAATAACGGTTACTATGGTTAATGCAACTACCACATGTTAAGGGCTTGCAGAATACCTGAAAGCTTATAAACGAATAAATCTGAGACAGAAAAACATTTTAATAAAGGTTGTTAATTAAATTCTGCTAACAGAAATGAAAAAAACAACAAACAAAAACAAAAACAAAACAAAAGCAAAAACAAAAGCCAAATAGGTTTTAAAACTTTACTCAGATATCTAGAGGAACATTTTCTTTCAATAGGCAATTACAAGAGCAGCAATTGTAAGCTACCTAAATCTTTGCAAAACTCCAAAGAATGTTGCCAGATTCACGTTCATCATTTCAATAAACCTACTGTAAACATGCTTTTAGCACCACTCACTGGACATTCACTTTGAAAACATTGCGAGAATATTTTATTGTGCAATCATATCATTATGCAGAAATGTCGGGTGCAGTTAAATCAGGTCTTGTCCAACTCCAGTCCTGGAGGGCCATGTTCTGCAGAGTATAACTTTATCCCTAATCAAACACATCTACTGTACCTGTAATTTTCGAGCAATTCTCAAGACTTTCCTAATATTTTCCTACAGCACCAGAGTCACCCATTTCTGTATTAGTCATAAAGAGCATTTGGTGGCACTAACGCACTAAAACGTGAAACACCACTTTGTGTCTCAAGGACAGCAGATAAAGGCATTGCTGACTTAGTTGTTGATTGGCAAATAATACCTAAGGTGAAACACCAAAGGTCCAGAATATCCTGAATGGATAAGGAACAACCAACACCCACCCCCAGCTCTAGTGCCTGAAAGATTTTAATAATGTGTTTACTGGGAAAAATAGACAGCATGACTCTTACAAGTAATTCCTGTGAAATGTATATGGTTGCCATGACAACCTCAAGTAATAGTGATTCTATCTTACCTTAGCAGACACCACTAAATATCATTGCAATGGTTATGAATTTCTGAATCTTTTAAGCCCTGTATGAGTTTGAATTTGAATCTGTCTGCTGTTCATTGGTGCAACTGAGCTCATCTATCAAAACACCTCTCTGAAGTATGTGCAGAGACCCTCTGCTTTCCATTTATCTCTGCAGATACTCTGTAAATTTTCCTTCATTGGCTAATGGCCCTTTTGTGTTCCAAGTTTACTTACTTACAGGCTGTTTTAGTAGACAAGCATGCAAAAGAGAACATGTGTTGTGAAATACCTCACTCTTGGTGTTGTCACTGATGACCCTGTACAGATGTGGTGAGGTCATGGCCCACTGGATAAGGACAACTTAAACTAAAATTTGAGCTCACATTGGTTGCATAGCTACTTATGGAACATATTCCAATACATTCATGACAGAAAGTTTTGACTCAATACTTGAAAAGCCTTTTCAGATATGTTTTTGCTGGAAACCACAAGGTGTTTGTGTTGTCCAGAAGTGACTCCTGGTTCCCTTTCGAGTCAGTCTTTCAACACTGCGTCATCGAAGATGTTGCTATGGGGGTTATCCCCTCCTTTCTCGAATCTAATTCGCCCGCCAATGGCGTTCAAGCACAGAGGCGGGTTCCCCCACACTATAAGACGGCGCTGGACACCATTGCCTCAGAATCTTTCTCCTTCAGCTACAAGAAGCCATCTACAGCTTGCCGTTGTGATACGTCATCTATGGGACGGTGTCTCGATTGCCACTACTCTGCAGCGTTCCTGTGAGTATGACATTTTTCTTTCAGATGCCTTCCGGACCGCATTGTTTCTGCCTTGGTGATGTCCACTCAGAAGCAGTGCTGCAGGAGTCCATCTGCCCTCAATAGCGGTGGTGACATATTAGCCTGGTTCTGTCAACACTGCATTGGCTCCCCTTTAAACATTGTATACATTTTAAAATCTTGCTGATTACTTACAAAGCACTAAATGGTTTAGCTCCCCAGTACTTGAGAGAGCTCTTAACGCATTATACTCCTTCACATCTATTGCAATGTCAAAATTCATGCTATTTGATAATGCCTAGAATATCAAAATCAACTGCAGGCGTTAGATCCTTTTCCTATTTAGCACCTAAACTTTGGAATAGTCTTCCTAGCATTGTTCGAGCAGACACACTCTGTCAGTAGTTTAAATCTAGACTAAAAACACATCTCTTTAACCTGGCATACACATTATAACATTATAGAACATTATAAATTTATATTATTCAGATCAGTTAAATGATTGTTAGGCTGCATATACTAGATCATATACCGGGAACACCTCCTATAACACCTGATTACATCATAAGAAGAATGGCATCTACGCTAATATTAGTCTCTCTGTTTATCCCGAGGTTTACTGTAGTTAGCCGGATCTCGGCAGTATCCAGATCAGATGGTGGGACCTGCACCTAGACACGATCACAACGCATGATGTACTCAGCCGTATCCAGATCAGATGGTGGACCTGTGCCTAGACACAACCACAACACATCCCTGAAGTGTCAGCAGAGATTGTGTCTACTAGACTCTCCCCTGTGAAGGCCTCATCGACACGACAGCCAGTGGCACTGATCCTCAACAAACCCATCTCTATACCGGCGTAATGACTCTGATCTTCAACCAGATTGATCAATATTCTGAATCCAATCTGTCTTCTGAACTGTAATGCTGCCTGAATAATAATCATACACTGTTCAGCTAGTGAAGGAGAGACGGCTGTTGCGGAAGACGTGAAGGAAAGTCGAAGATCAGGAGAAGGAGGGCTTGAAGAACCTGTGGAATCAGATTAAGGCCAGACTTGCAGACCTGAGGCGTGCTCAGAGGATCAGAAAACACAGAAGCTACAAGGAGAAAGCAAGGTTGAGTTCTTGCGGGACCCTTTCAAGTTCGCCAGAGGTCTCCTGGAGGAGAAGAAATCTGGAAAGTTGCAAATCACCCAGCAGGAGCTTGAGGTTTCCATCAAATCACAGCTCAGCAACAGCCAGAAGGAATCCCCACAGGACCTCCAGGTTACATTCCACAGCCCCCAAAGCCCTCCTCGCAGTTTGACACTGCTCCTCCAAAATGTTTTCCCTGGCTGCATGGAACACTCGGCTATAATCTGGGATCAAAAACAGACAGCCGAGAGGGATAGATTGGATCTGCACGTAGTCTGGTTGGACCTTGCAAATACCTACAGGTCAGTTCCCCACCTCCTTTATCTCCTTTGCACTCAACTTATTCTACGTGCCACTACCCATTCAGACCATAGTGGCCAAGTATTTTAACACCCTCCAAGTGTGCTACACAACCCAAAAGATTTCAACCAGCTGGTATTCGCTGGAGAGGGGCATAGCAATGTGATGTTCCATCTCCCTCATCCTCTTTACTGCAGCATTCGAGATCATCCTGATCAGTGGTAGACAGGTGGTTCGAGGAGTCAGGTCCCACATATGCCATAAGCTTCCAGCCATAAGAAGTTACATGGACGATGTCACCACTCTCTTCCTGACAGCTGCGTGCACCTCCAGACTACTCAAAAGGCTGGAGGAGCTGCTAACATGGGCTCGGGTGAGGATAAAGCCATCCAAGTCCCATAGTCTTTCAATCCGTAAGGGAGTTAGGAACGATAACATCTGCTTCTCAGTGAGCGGTGAGAAAATTCCTCTCATTGTGCACCAGCCAAGTCACCTTCATTTATATAGCGCTTTTAACAATATAGATTGTTTCAAAGCTGCTTTACAGTGATAATAGTAAATTACAGCAACAGAGATTGTTTTGGCTTTACAGCAGTTCTAGCTTTAAGTTATTGTCCAGTTAAAGTTAGTTTTGATAGATTGATTCACTTCCGTTGCAAAGATCATTAGTTATTAACTTAGGGGCCGCTAACACGACACCGCTCTAACAGAAAACACTCATCGCGCTCCGGCCCACTCATCCGCACAAAACAGTGCCTGGTGGCTCGAGAACACAAACCCTGAAATAGATTCCAAGATGCAAGCCTTGAAAAAAAAAGAAAAAAAAGGTTATCTCTGCACAAACCTCAAAAACGCAAACCCGCGAAAACACAGACGGCGTGCACATGCACATCACGTGTTTAGTCTATAGGTATGCGCATTTGAATATATATGTGCGCAGACGTATAGTCTTTCTTTACAAACCAACCCTCAACAAACTACTTGTCTGGCCTTAAAAATCTATAATAAAGAATTATCTATCGCTTCCACGTGAACTGGAATTATCCCAACAACGTTTTATCTGTACAGAGGTAAAGGGAAGGGAAGGAGGCCTTCACAGGGGAGAGACTAGTTGACACTTCAGGACTGCGTTGTCGTCGTTTTCAGGCGCAGGTCCTTCATCAGATCTGGATATGGCCTGGATTCGGCGGACTGCGGTAAACCTCGGGATAAACAGAGAGACTAATATTAGTGTAGACGCCATCCTTCTTATGATGTAACAAGTACATCAGGATTTATGGGAAGTGTTCCTGGTTCTGGCTGACCTAATCTATGCAGCCTAATATTGAATTATAGATGTCTATAATGTGTTATGTGTATTCTAGGTCAAAGAGATGTGTTTTTAGTCTAGATTTGAACTGACAAAGAGTGTGTCTGCTTCCCACACAATGTTAGCAAGACTGTTCCAAAGTTTTGGTGCTAAATAGAAAAGGATCTACCGCCAGCAGTCGATTTTTATATTCTAGGTATTATCAACTTGGCTGGAATTTTGACATCGCAATAGACTTGAAGGACTTTAATGCGTTAAGAGCTCGTTCAAGTACTGGGGAGTTGAGAATCACAAGCGCTGTGATTGGTCTGCTAGAATCCCTCCCCTGGGTTTCACAGGCTCCCTCTGCATGTGTAATTGTGCGTCAACGTGGACAACGACACAGAAGTATAAATGAAAACCAACACGTTGCCTACAGCGTAGAGGCTCCGGCGTAGGTCCGACGCAGAAGTATAAATCAGCCTCAAGCGTGCAGGGCAACCACCCATGATAGCATTACAATAATCGAACCTTGATATCATGAACGCATGAATTGTTCCTCATTTTTCATTGAGAGTATATGACGTAATTTAGATATATTTTTAAGATGGAAAAATGCGGTTTTACAGACACTGGACATGTGACTTTCAAATGAAAGATTGGTATCAAAGAGCACAACCAGGTTCCTAACCGACGACAAAGACTTGACAGAGCAGCCATCAAGTGTTAGACAGTATTCTAGGTTACTACGTGAGGAAGTTTTTTTCTCCAATAATTTGAATCTCTGTTTTTTCTGAATTAAGTAGTAGGAAATTACTAGTCATCCAGTTTTTTATATCAGCTATACATTCTGTTAATTTTGTGAATTGGTAAGTTTTGTCATGGCGTGAAGAAATATAGAGCGGAGTATCATCAGCATAACAGTGAAAACTAATGCCATGCTTCCTAATGATATCTCCTTACTTTGCAGGGTAGCATGAACAGCAAAGTTCCTAGCACTGAGCCTTGTGGTATGCCATACTGAACTTCGATAAGACATCTCTTCATTTACTGCTACAAACTGATAACGGTCAGATAAGTATGATTTAAACCATGCTAATGCAATTCTAGTAATGCCAACATAATTTTCGAGTCTATTTAAAAGAATGTTGTGGTCGATAGTATCAAATGCAGCACTAAGATTGATTAACACTAATAACACTATCAAGTCGAGTCGAGTGACGAGTAACACTAACACTAAATCCTGTACGGTACGGTCTAAATCCTGACTGAAAATCCTCGCAGATACCATTTCTTTCTAAAAGGGAACATAGTTGTGAGGATACTGCCTTTTCTTGTATCTTTGACAGAAAAGGTAGATTTGAGATCGGCCTGTAATTGACTAATTCTGTGGGATCATGTTGCGTTTTTTTAACAAGCGGTTTAATCATAGCCAGCCAGTTTTTGGTCTGTATCCTAATGACAAATATGAATGAATGATATTAAGAAGAGGATCTATAAACCTCTGGAAGCATCTCTCAATAGCTTAGTCAGTGTAGGGTCTAACATACATTGTCGATTTAGATGATTTAACGAGTTTGGAAAATTCTTCCTCTCCTAAAGAAATGAATGAATCAAAATATTCCTCAAGGAGACTACAATGCACTGCCTGATGCGATACTGAGCTCATAGATGGGCTGAACAAGATTGACCAAAGCTGTCTCCCAGGGAAGTTCAAGGTCTGGTGTTACCAGTTTACTCTGAATAAGCATCTGGTGTGGCCTCTGAAACAGTGCAACCTTTCTTCAACAACGGTCCTGAAAATGGACAGGAAGGCAAACGGCTACATCAAGAAATGGCTTGGCCTCCCCTGCGCCCTTGTCAACATGGCACTATTTGGGAGGAACATTTTGGAACTCTCACTGAAATCCATCAACCTGGGCTACAAGCAGGAGAAAGTGAGGCTGCTATTTGAGCTAAGAGAATCGCCTGATCCGCTTGTGAGAAACACAGAAGGCCAAATCCGCACAGGACGCAAGAGGAGTATGACGCAGACAGTGGAACAGGCCACCAACCGGCTAAAGCATCTGGAGATCGTTGGGTTTTCACAGCCAGGAAGGACAAGGTCTTGGCTGGGGATCTACACCCAAAATGTGGTTTTAAAGCATCTACAAAGGAAAGGAAGGACCTTGTGATCACTGAAGTGTCGAAGATGGAGGAGGAGTGCTACAAGGTTAGAGCCATGTGTCTACACCAGCAAGGCAGATGGACAACCTGGGAAGCTATTAACAGGAACATCACGTTGGCTGATATGTGGAAGATGCCCCAAGCAAGGCTTAGCTTCCTCATAGGGGCCACGTATGATGTCCTTCTCGGTCCCCAGATCCTACATTTGTGGTACGGATCGGAGAACTGTCATCTTTGCTCCTCCCAGAATCCAAGTCTCCAGCGCACCCTCTCTTGGTTCAAGGCAGCACTGATCCAGGGCCGCTACTGATGGTGCCACGACCAAGTCCTGCGCAAGCTTGCAGAAGTCCTGGAGAAGCGCAGGCTAGAGGCAAACAGATCCCATTTAGCAATATCCCAGCAGCGGATCCGCTTCGTCAGGCAAGGTGGAGAGGGCCAAATTTGACAGCAGCAGCCTGAAGGAGTGGTATCTCTTGTCACCAGAAGGGGAGTGGAGCATGGTAGCTGACCTTGACCACCAGCTAAGGTTCCCAGTAGAGATCACCGCAACCTTCTTATGGCCTGACATCGTCCTCTGGTTCATCCCTGTTAAGACAGTCATCATGGTTGAACTGACTATCCCATGCATAGAGGGGCTGGAGTCTGCCTTTGAGAGGAAGAAGGAGAGGTACACAGAGCTGGCAGCTGCGTTCTCTCAAGGTGGGTGGAGGGCTCTTACCTTCCCTGTGGAAGTCGGCTGTAGAGGCTACATTGGAGTATCTACCCAGCGGCTCCTGAAGTCTCTGGGCATCACCGACCGTGAAAAAAGAGGGCATGCACTCATAGATCTGACAAAGGAGGCAGAAAGAGGGAGTTTCTAGCTTTGGCTCTGTAGAAGGGACAGAACATGGGCTTAACAGGAATCCTAGGACCAGCTGTGGGAGGTGGCAGTGACTGGGACTACTCCATCCCCTCAAGATGTTCTGGAATTAAAGGAGCAAAAAATCAGTGAAGAGTGGCTCCCGGCTGATGAACCCGCAGCTGGTCTAACGGCACTAGTGGAGGTGCTTCAGGCAGCGATTCCCAGCAGGTAGGCATACCTGTGCTGACAATACATGTTTGTCCATCAATCCAGTATTGCTACTGTCCTCTATTCTACATAAAGACTAAGTTGGGACAGCTTTCATCTGACTGTTGTTCTTTTGAGTCACATTTGGTTGTGGTTTATGGCCCACCTTTTTAGTTAGATGAGACACTCGAGTGTGCAATTGTTGGTTTTGTTCTTTTAACTTAGCTATACACTGAGCTCGTTCATGTGCAATGTATAAAGTAAATTCTCTGTGGCAACAGATAATGCCTTTTATGTTTTTATGCTTTTATGTTTTTCTTTCTAATACATGCACCAAGTACTTTTTTGCATTCTTCAATTGACCATACCAACACTTGCCTGACAGAGCAGAGGATAACCTAGTTAATGTATGTATTCCAAGAAAATGTAATGTATTCAACCTTCCCTGACTGTTCCAAACTTCCCAAACTGTTTAAACACTTTAACACACACTTCACTGGTTGAACAAACAACCTTCCCTGATTAAACAGAGGATGAACCACTTTTCTAGCAAAGCAGAGGATTAACTACTGTTAACAATCTGTTTAAACACTTGAACACACTTCACTGGTTGAACAGAGGATGAATAATCTCTGACTACACAGATGATAAATAACCTTGCCTTTTAAAGCAGAGGATTAATCTTCCCTAACTTTACTGAGGATAAAACTTCTCTAGCAACGGAGAGGGTAACTATTGTTAAACAACCTCCCTGATTAGACAGAGGATAAACCACCTACCCTTGTAAAGCAGAGAATAAACTACTGTTAACACACTGTGACTGTTGTTAACCTTCCCTGGTTGAACAGAGAATGAATCTCACCTGGCTGACGACCTTAAACAAAGCATGCAAATGAAGTATACAGTTATAGCAAACCGCCGCAGACTCTAGAGTGTCACCAGTCCTAATACAATCAGCATAACTATTCAAAGAATGGGACAGGGGCTCCAAGAGCCATTAAAGACAAAAGGTAGAGGCTTATTGCCATTAAAGACAATAAAGAGAACAGGAACTGGTAGAAAGCTGGAAACTTTGCTTAACAGAACCATTCATCTGATATCATCACCTCAATCTTTAAATGTTAAATACAATGTGCTTCACCTTAGTTTTTCATGTGATGTTATGTCAGGACGTAGAATCATCAGATCTTAAACAGATTGTAATTCCACACTTACTAATTTGGATTATGATCAAAGATTGCGTATATGGACGTGTTTGGAGAAATTAGCTATTGAAAAATTACTTTTTAACATTTTAACTACATTTTAATGTATGTATTATGTATAATCAAGTGCGTAGCAACCACTATAGTCCACGTTTTAAAACTGCTTGAGTGAATGCAGAGCATTCATGAATGACCATCACAACTTCTCTCGCGCCACAGCCTTATGACCTCCGTGAAGTTGGCACTCCATAAAATTAAATAATCCCTAAAACTATGTCATTCGTTTGTGCTGGTTTATTTTGAGATATTGAACATTATTTTTTTGATTGTGTGGTATCGCTCCAAACCGGTATCATTTGTTTGTGCTCGACACTGTATCTATTTCCCCTCCTTATAAATAACAAATACAAAAACCTGTAACTATAACCCTGTCTTAAATATAACAAAAAAACTTTTTTAGGGACAGTTACATCACTCTCCACCCCATGTCATCTAAATTGTTCCAAAACCGTGCCATTGGTTTATGCTCAATTTGTGCCATTAAAAAAAACCCTGTAAGTGGTGTATACTCTTAAATATAACAAAAAAAAAAAAAAAAAAACACACACTGTCCACACCATGTCATTTAAATTGTTTCAAAATGGAATTATTCTTTTGTGCTCGATTTGTGCCAGTTCAAAGAAACCTTGGTATAACTAAAATAAATCATTCTTAAAGGGGGGGGGGGGGGGGGGGGGGGTGAAATGCTCATTTTCACTCAATCTCCTGTTAATCTTGAGTACCTATAGAGTAGTATTGCATCCTTCATATCTCCAAAACGTCTTTAGTTTTATTATATTTATAAGTGAAAGATTGGCTGTACCGAGTCTTTCCGGAAAAAACCGAGCGGCTGGGGGCGGGCCGTGTGGGCGGTGTGCTATAGCTGTGCTAACTGATGTAACAACAACACAGAGAGACATTTGAAGTAGTTTACTCACCGTGACTGCTCGATCATTAAGCATTAGACGATCTGCAAATAAGTCGATCTGGGCTTTGTTTATAAAACAATCATCGTCGAAATGCAGGGAACAAAGAGTCGTGCACAACCTCCGTTGATGCTTCGAAAAAACAAACTCCATCCACTATTCCCTTAACGCTGGGTTCTTTGGGAATCTGTGCAGGGTTGTCTTGCCCTGCCAACCAAAAACCCACTTCTTTGGTGACATTGACTTCCCTAAAAGCCGAGCATAGCGCTTTGAGGTAACGTACTGCTTTCGCTCTCTTCTCTCTCTGGTCTGCGAGTGCGCGCGCGGCCGCGGAGAAGTGACCTTAGGACCCATATAAGGAAATTCCGCTCTATCTTACGTAAGACAGAGCCATACTCGAAAAAAACTTTCCGAAACTTGTGACAAACCGGAAGGAGTATTTTTGGAACAAAAATACTCCTTCAAACGTACAACTTAACTTTTGAAACTTTGTCCATGTTTAGCATGGGAATCCAACTCTTTAACAGTGTAAAAAACTCAGTATGCATGAAACAGCAATTCACCCCCCCCCCCCTTTAAATATTTAAAAGAAACAAAAAACATTTAGAAACTTTTACATAACTCCTCACCCCTTTTGGTCTAAATCGTTATCGGTGCGCTGTGTGTGTGTGTGTGTTTGAAGGATCATGTGACACTGAAGACTGGAGTAATGATGCTGAAAATTCAGCTTTGTATCACAGGAATAAATTCTATTTTAAGATATATTCAAATAGAAAACAGTTATTTTAAATTGTCATAATATTTAACAATATTACTGGGGTTTTTTGTTTTGTTTTGTTGGTATTTTTAATCAAATAAATGCAGACTTGGTGAGCATAAGAGACTTCTTTTAAAATGTTTAAAATATTTATATAGTCAAAAGCATTGTGTATAAGTCAAGTCACCTTTATTTATATAGCACTTTATACAACACAGATTGTTTCAAATCAGCTTTACAGTGATAACAGGAAAATGATACATTTCGGGTGTTGATCATCTGAAGTCAGTTTAGTGTTGATTCAGTTCTGTTGTAAGGATAATCAGTTATTTAATTAGTAAATTTAATCTATAAAGCAGTTTTGTAAAAAATTGTCATCATACAGCACAGTTCAGTTCTCATACAAAAGCACCAATACAGTCAGATAAATAATATTGTTGAATATTAAGTGTGCCCAACTAAGCAAGCCAGAGGTGACAGTGGCAGGGATCCCAAACTCCATCAGGTGACAGAATGGAGAAAAAAACCTTGGGAGAAACCAGGCTCAGTCGGGGGACCAGTTCTCTTCTGGCCAACAAACGGACACAGTGTCATTATGATTCAGGCTGCATCACAAGTCAGAATTCAGATTGGGATCGGAAGCATTCTAATATTCATCCAGTTCCTTTTGCTTAAAGATCGGATTCATCACGCCGGTATGGAGCCGAAGCTGGCCATAGGGTCTGTGCGGAGGACCGGTCTGGTCCTTGTGGTCTCTGCTTAAGATCTGTGTTGATGGCTGTCATGTCGACGAGGCCTTCACGGTCTCCTTCGTTTTGTTCCACCATCCGATCTAGATATGGACCGGATCCGGCTGACTACAGTAACCTCGGGATGAGGATGAGACCAATAGACTTATATTAGCGTAGATGCCATTATTCTTACGATGTAACAATTATGTTGGGTGTTATAGGAAGTGTAACCTTGGTTGACCTAATTTATGCAGCCTGTTGCGATGTTCCCAATCATGCAACAATCAGCCGATCACCTGTGTGCCGGTGTTCCCAATCATGCAACAATCAGCCGATCACCTGCGAAAACACAACACAACACTCACACACAAAATGGATAATGACAGACTGGGACCATGCACAGCCTAACAATCATTTAACTAATTTGAATAATAGAAATTGATAATGTGTATGCCAGGTTAAAGAGATGTGTTTTTAGTCTAGATTTAAACTGACAGAGTATGTCTGCTTCCTGAACAAGGCTAGGAAGACTATTCAAGAGTTTGGGTGTTAAATAGTAGGGGTGTGAGGAGACTATTATCTCACGAGACAAGACAAAAGATTGGGTTCACAAGAACGACACGAGGCGATTTTTGCACAATATTTTATAGAAATCCTCAATGACAAAATTCATGACTGGAAAAATAGTCTGCAGGTGCATTTTGAAATGTGTTAACTAATAATCTTGTAATGAATGTCATTTCAGTTCTACTTTGAGTATGAATGATCAAATACAACAATATACCAGCACTGTAAAAGGTTTTGCCACAAACTCAACTGACTGGCTTTTCTCCTGTTTGATTTCACATGAGCCTCTTCAGACCTTACTGTACATGAATTATGACTTCCAGAACTTCTGATTGAGGCTGTGTTTGACCACCTGATTGAACTCCTTTCCACAAATTGAACATATAAATAAAAACAATATAAATAACAAAAATCAATACTTTTTTTCTTATCAATCTCATGGCACAAGATCTCGTCACACCCCTACTAAATAGGTAATGAATCTACCGCCTGCAGTTGATTATGATATTATAGGTTTTATCAACTGACCAGAATTTTGAGATTGCAATAGATGCGAAGGATTATAATGTGTAAAGAGCTCGCTCAATACTGAGGAGTTAAACCATTTAGTGCTTTGTAGATAATTAGCAAGATTTTAAAATGTATGTGGCGTTTAATATGGAGCCAATGCAGTGTTGACAGAATCAGGGCAATATGTTAATACTTCCTGGTTCTAGTAAGAACTCTAGCTGCTGCATTTTGGATCAGCTGGAGTTTGTTTATTAAGCGTGCAGGGCAACTATCCAGACTAGTATTACAACCAGACTAGAACATAACAATAATCTAGTCTTGAGGTCATGAATGCATGAAATAACTTTTTTCTGCATTTGTCACTAAGTGCATATGTCGTAATTTAGATATATTTTTTAGATGGAAAAATGTGATTTTACAGATGCTAGATATGTGGCTTTTAAATGAAAGATTGGAATCAAAGAGCACACCCAGGTTCCTAACTGATGACAAATACTTGACAGAGCAGCCATCAAGTGTTATTCTAGATTATTATAGAATAATAGATTTGTGGAGGTTTTTTGACCAGTACTTAGAATCTCTGTTTTTTTCTGTTCAGAATGAAGTAGTAGGAAAATACTAGTCATCTAATTTTTTATATCAACTATGCATTCCGTTAATTTTGTGAATTGGTATGTTTCGTTAGGGTGCGAAGATATATAGATCTGAGTATCATCAGTGTAACAGTGAAAACGTCTCGGTTACTAATGTAACCCTCGTTCCCTGAAGGAGGGAACGGGAGACGTAACGTCGACGTGACGACGTAATTGGGATTGCTTCAGGGAGCCCTATCAACTTCGAGTGTCTACAGAACGAGCCAATGAACGTTGGCGTGCGTAAATCGTGTCACGCGCCCCCGCCCCGCAGCGCGGGTATAAACAGGAAGCGGGTGCATGCACACATTGTTTTTTGCTGAGGAGCCAAGATTTGTGACAGCCATGCAGCGATGGTCAGCAACGGTGGCGACGGGACGTTACGTCTCCCGTTCCCTCCTTCAGGGAACGAGGGTTACATTAGTAACCGAGACGTTCCCTTTCAGTCGCTCAGTCGACGACGTAATTGGGATCCCATGGAAAACGCCACAGTTGCTGCCACATCCAGCGCCCTATGCAAGACTCTCAGACCCCCAACTGCTGGGGCGGAAGACCTGCATAGAGGGAGTTCAACTGCTGTTCCATTATACCCCACACAGTGGAACTCTTGGATAACACTGGGAAAGCGTACCTTTCCAGGGGAAAGGACGCTGCGGAGCCACATCCTGCCCGAAGGGACTAGCACTAGTTCCGGGAACCAGGTCCGGTTGGGCCAATACGGCGCAACTAGCAAGACCTGCTCCTCGTCCTCCCTGACTTTGCACAAGGTCTGTGCAAGAAGGCTCACTGGGGGAAACACATACTTGCGTAGGCCCCGGGGCCAGCTGTGTGCCAGATCATCCGTGCCGAGGGTCCCCTCGGTCAGGGAATAAAACAACTGGCAGTGAGACGTGTCCGGGGCCGCAAACTGTGCGGTCCCGAAGCGCCTGAAAATCAGCTGGACCACCTGGGGATGGAGTCGCCATTCTCCCGGTAGCACCTGCTGCCGTGAAAGCTCGTCGGCTGCACGGTTGAGCAGGCCCGGAATGTAACGGCACGAAGTGACCTCAGATGCTTCTGACTCCAGAGGAGGAGATGGCGGGCGAGTTGTGACATGCGGCGGGAGCGTAGACCACCTTGGCAGTGCTGTCCTTACGGACCAGTACATGCTTGCCTAGTAGCAGCGTTTTGAAGCGGCTCAGCGCAAGACATACTGCTAACAACTCGAGGCAGTTGATGTGCCAATGCAGTTGAGGCCCCGTCCACAGACCTGAAGCTGCATGCCCATTTGTACATGGCCCCCCAGCCGGTGGCAGAGGCATCCGTGGAGACCACAGAGTGCCTGGACACTTGTTCCAGGGGAACACCTGCCCGCAGGAACGAAGGGACCACAAGCTGAGAGTTTGGCGACAGTGCGGAGTCACTTGGACCCGGCACGAGCCGCTCTGCCACGCCCATCTCGGGACTCGATCATGGAGCCAGTGTTGGAGCGGCCTCATATGAAGCAATCCGAGCGGAGTAACCGCGGCTGCAGATGCCATATGCCCCAGGAGCCTCTGAAAAAGTTTCAGTGGTGCTGCTGTTCTGCATCTGAGCGTGCTCACGCAGTTCAACACTGACTGGACACGGGCCTCGGTGAGGCACGCTGTCATGTTGATCGAGTCCAACTCCATACCGAGAAAAGAGATCCTCTGCCCGGGGGTGAGTTTGCTCTTTTCCCAGTTGACCCGAAGCCCTAGGTGGCTGAGGTGACTGAGCACCATGTCCCTGTGTTCGCACAACTGCTCTCTCGACTGGGCCAGAATAAGCCAGTCGTCGAGGTAGTTGAGAATGCGAACACCACGCTCACACATGGGAGCAATGGCCGCCTCCGTGACTTTCGTGAAGACGCGGGGCGACAGGGCCAGCCCGAAGGGTAAGACTTTGTACTGATATGCCCGCCCCTCGAACGCAAAGCGAAGAAACGGTCTGTGTCGAGGGAGAATCGAGACATGAAAGTACGCGTCCTTCAGGTCGATTGCTGCAAACCAATCTTGGGGACGGATGCATTTGAAAATGCGTTTCTGCGTAAGCATCTTGAACGGTAGCCTGTGAAGGGACCGGTTCAGGACGCGCAGGTCCAAGATTGGTCGTAACCCACCATCTTTCTTGGGTACAATGAAGTACGGGCTGTAGAAGTAGCTGTCTTCATATCTGCTGGAGGGACCGGCTCGATCGCGTCCTTCGCCAGTAGGACTGCGATCTCTGCCCTGAGCACAGGGGCATTGTCCGCCAGAACACGGGTGAACAGAATGCCCTTGAAAGCAGGGGGACGCCGGCCGAACTGAATCGCATAGCCGAGTCTGATGGTACGGATGAGCCAGCGAGATGGGCTGGGAAGTGTTAACCAGGCTCCCAGAGACCAAGCAAGCGGGACCAACGGCACCACAGACGTACCCGGGGGTGGGGCAGCGCGGCGGAATGCAGGGACCCGACTCGGACGGCACAGCGGCCCGAAGTGGGGTCTGAGTGTGTGGTGCAGCACATACCTGCTTCCGTCGAAGAGCAGAGTGAGTGTGCGGAGGCGTCAGTGCGTCCGGGACACAGCCACTGCTGCCTGCTGGTGATGAAAGAGGGGCTCGGGAGTGACAAGGCATGGCGGCGTCGTCGACTGCCAAGCGCGCCCTCTTGGGGCCCAGAGGTTTCAGAAATTGCTCTTTTTTTTAAAAATGTGGGTACGAACAAAAAACGGAACAAAAAGAAAAGGAAACAAAAGATTCTCCACCCGGCCCTCCACCGGGGGAAGGAGTGGCTCCTTCGCCATCTCCTGAAGAGCAACTTGATCCACCTCTGGGTCGCCCGTCTCAGGGTCGTTTGCACCGTCGCTTGCCTCCTGGTTTGGCAGCGGCCTGGACGGGCGGGGTCGGCTTCCTACGGCTTGCTCCACGCCGAGGCCTGGATGGTTGCTGCTGCTGGGGCTTAGTGGGAGCGGAGGACGCCGCAGAAGGCCGACCTCGGCGACGAGTAGACGGAGGGTCTGCGGCCTGCGGATGGGAGGGAGCAGCAGCGGTTCGCCGGGGCAGGATGTGCCGGATGGCCTCCGTCTGCTTCTGTGAGGCCAAGAACTGCTGGGCAAAGCTCTCGACTGCGTCGCCGAACAACCCAACCTGGGAAAGAGGGGCATCCAGGAACCGATATTTATCGGTGTCCCTCATATCCGCCAGGTTGAGCCAAAGGTGGCGCTCCTGGACCACCAAGGTGGACATCGCCTGACCGACTGAACGTGCGGTTTCCTTCGTCGCCCGTAGGGCGAGGTCGGTTGCCACACGGAGCTCCCGGAGGAGCTCTGGGTCAGAACCACCCTCGTTCATGTCCATGAGCGCCTGGGCCTGGTGGACCTGTAAGAGCGCCATGGCATGGAGGGCGGAAGCAGCCTGTCCACAGGCCTTGTAAGCCTTTAGACCGGACGAAAACTTACAGGCCTTGGACGGGAGGCGTGGATTACCCCGCCAAGAGGAGGCGGACGCCAGACACAGTTGCATTGCGACGGCCCGCTCCACTGGGGGGATATCCACATACCCCTTAGCTGCCCCGCCGTCGAGGGTGGCGAGGGGGGAGGAGCCACTAAGACGGCTTCGGGCACTATACGGTGCCTTCCACGTCCTAGAAAGCTCCTCATGCACCTCTGGAAAGAATGGTACCGGGGCGGCGCACTGAGAACCAGCACGGCCTGCCCCGAGAAACCAATTGTCCAACCGAGAAGCTTCGGGATGTGGTGGAGGGTTCCACGCAAGCCCAACTTTCTCGGCGGCCCGGGAAAGCATAGCCGCCCATTCTGGATCGGTCTCGGACAACGCTACACGCCCCGAGGGGGGTAACGCAGCCGAGTCGTCATCTCCAGAGGACTGAAGCTCCCCCTCTGATGCTGCGATCGACATCTGGTCGTCAGGAGGAGCCTCAAAGGAAACGGTTGGTCATTCCGGAGAAGGACCAAGACGTTCGCTAAGGGACTCCAATGGCAGCAGCGCTTGTGAGGCGTGAGGGGCCCGCGGAGGTTGACTCGACGGGGAAGCCCTCACGGTAATCCTCAGATCACCCTGGTCATGCACTGAAGTAGGTCTATTCTGCGGGGCAGAATAAACACTAGATCGGGGCATAGGCGAGGGGACTGCACCTCCCTTGAGGTAAGCGAGTCTCGATCTAAGCGCTGAGATAGTCATATTCCCGCAATGGGAACATGAACTATCCACAAAAGCTGCCTCAGCGTGTTGAATGCCCAAACATGAGAGGCAACTACTGTGGCCATCTGCTGGCGCCAGGGAATGACGGCATCCAGAAACGCACAAGCGGAATGACATCTTGAAAAAGACACCGGGTCACGCTTGTGTTGCTCTTTTAGTGAAAAAAAATAAAAAAATAAAAAAAAATAACTCTCTCAGTGCTGAGGCACCCAGGGGTAGCCGCGGTGTGAATGAACACACAGGGAAATGCCCACCGAACTGACACACACACACACACACACACACACACACAGACACAGAACAATAGTGCTGTGAAAACAGCAGTTGTGAGCTGCAATGCTCGCGGCCACCGCTGATCGCGGCGTCACACCAACACAAGGAGAGTCCTCTTCTCGTTCTCAAAGGCAGTCTTTTCCTGTAGAGTTCGGAAGTGAAAGCAAAAGCTCGGCTCCGAAGTGAAAGACAATGTGTGCGTGCGCCTGCTTCCTGTTTATACCCGCGCTGCGGGGCGGGGGCGCGTGACGCGATTCACGCACGCCAACGTTCATTGGCTCGTTCTGTAGACACTCGAAGTTGATAGGGCTCCCTGAAGTGATCCCAATTACGTCGTCACGTCGACGTTACGTCGAACGTGAGCGACTGAAAGGGAACTAACACCATGCTTCCTCACAATATCTCCCAAGGGTAGCATCTACAGAATGAAAAGCAACTGTCCTAGTACTGAGCCATACTCCATAATGAACTTGTGATTGATATGACACCTCTTCATTTAATGTTACAAATTGGTAATGGTCAGATAAGTATGATTTGAACCATGCCAATGCAATTCCACTAATGCCAACGGAATTTTTGAGTCTATTCAAAGGAATGTTGTGGTTGATAGTATCAAATGCAGCACTGATATCCTGAAACACTAATAGAGAGATACAGCCATGATCGGATGGTAAGAGCAAATCATTTGTAACTCTAATGAGAGCAGTCTCAGTACTATGATATGGTCTAAATCCTGACTGGAAATCCTTGCAGATACCATTTCTTTCAATAAAGGAACACAGTTGTGAGGATACTGCCTTTTCTAGTATCTTTGACAGAAAAAGTAGATTCAATATTTATCTGTAATGAGCTAATTCTTTAGGATCAAGTTTTTTTTTTTTAATAAGAGGTTTAATAACAGTCATCTCAAAAGTTGTATCGATATCCTAAACATAAGTACGTATCCTAAATGACAATGATGAATTAATAATATTAAGAAGAGGATCTATAATTTCTAGAATCATCCCTTTCAGTAACTTAGTAGCTATAGGGTCTAACATGCTGTACATTTTGTTGATTTTGATGATTTTCTACTGCTCCGGGTGGTGTTCACGGTGTGTGTGTTATTGTTCAATACTCACTGCACTTGGATGGGTGAAATGCAGAGCACACACTCTGTCTACACGTCATGTCACTTTAACAAGTTTAGACAATTCTTCACCTCTTATAGCAAATAATGAATGCAATTGTTCCTCAGGGGGTCTTTACCTCGAAATCTGATGTGATACTGTACTAGTCTGTTGCATGGTTATAATTTTCTCTCTAATAGTATCAATCTAGCAAGAAAGGAAATTCAGGAAAGTCATTACTGCTGTGCTGTTTGGAAACGTCTGAAGTTGAAACATTTTTTTTGCCATTAATTTAGCCACTGCATCAAATAATTACCTAGGGTTATGTTTGTTCTCTTATAAGAGAGTCGAAAAGTAAGCAGATCTAGCAGTTTTCAAGGCCTTTCTATATGCAATAACAATTTCCTTCCACGAAATGCAAAATACTTCTAGTTTTGTTTTCTTCCAGCTGCGCTCCATTTCTCGGGTTGCTTTTTTGAGGGCCCGAGTGTGCACATTATACCACGCTGTCTGACTATTTTCCTTAATCTTCTTTAAGCGCAAAGGAGCATCTGTGTCTAAAGTGCTGTAAAAGAGAGAGTCAATAGTTTCTGTCGCAACATCGAGTTCTTCTAAGCTATCTGGTATGCCGAGGAGTAGAAACTGATCAGGATGATTATTTTTAAAGCAATCTTTAGTGGTAGAAGTGATAGTTCTACCATATTTATAACAGGAGGGTTTTTATAACAGCCTTATCTAAATGGAGTATATACAAGATCTGAGATGTCCTGCTGCAGATCAACGGATCAATATTAGACATATGAGCAATATTACACGAGTCAACAGATCAACAGATCAATATTAGACATATGAGCAATATTACACGAGTAGCCGAAGGCAATCACAGCAATGCTGATATAGATCCATATCGCAGGGTTACGACTGTGATTTCAGTTCAATGGCACAAGTGTGTAAATGAAGTAATAAACACCAACGGAGTGTTGAAAAAAACCCCCGCTCTTTTATGCAGAACTATTTCCTTCCGCCACAGATTCAAATCTCAAGTTGACAGTTTAACAGTTGAGTCCAAGCCTCCATTACCAAGTTTAAAACGTTACTTTAGAACTAGTAACGAAGGAACGCTGAGTTGCTTCATTGAAGCTTATTGTATTATGTAGAGTATTATGAGAGATTTGACAAAGCGAGTGCATTACCTGCATCTTGCTGATATTCTTCAGGTTAATCTTATATTCATAATCACAAGTGTGTAAATGAAGTAAGAAACACCAACGGAGTGTTGAAAAAAAAACCCCGCTCTTTTATGCAGAACTATTTCCTTCCGCCACAGATTCAAATCTCAAGTTGACAGTTTAACAGTTGAGTCCAAGCCTCCATTACCAAGTTTAAAACGTTACTTTAGAACTAGTAACGAAGGAACGCTGAGTTGCTTCATTGAAGCTTATTGTATTGTGTAGAGTATTATGAGAGACAGATTTGACAAAGCGAGTGCATTACCTGCATCTAGCTGATATTCTTCAGGTTAATCTTATATTCATAATCACAAAATCATTTTGAATGTCTGCTGAGGAAAGCGATATATTTGTCTTTGTCCTTTTAACAGTTAAGGGGATTTCCCATGACAGCGCTATTCAATGCATTTGTATGTTGCAGCTTATAAGGTGTTGCTTAAAGTGAAAATAATCCATCCTTGTTTACAACCTTGTTTCAGTCCCTTTCAATATAAAAGTCTTTGCTACTGACTCACTGATAAAGACAGTCTTTGCTGCCATCTAACGGCGCAAAAATGTTACTTTCACTGAAGTCGAAATCATAATCACTAACAGATACTTTCTCAATACCAAATACAAATGAAAATGAAATAGAATATTTAAATAAACAATATTAGCTATTATAAAAGTATAAGAAGTTTGTAAAATAGGAAATAAACAAGCAAACAGTTCAGTCAAAAATGACAAAAGCTAGTTATAGTACATGATTTAAGTTAAATACAAATATAAAGTTATGAAACTTAAATTTGCCCTTAGCCAAATTGATTTGCTCTAGAACAAGTAATAGATTAATAAGATCAAAGATTGCTCGTTTGATATAACTAAAATGAATAACACCATGTTTAAACACTATATCTACACAAGAGCAAGCTGCAAATTCCCAAAGGACTTTGGAATTTATAAGCGCTGAGTGGTCACTGACGGCCTGGAGCTCATCTCAGAAACAATTGTCAAATAGGCTCTATATTTATATACAAGTCACATATTTGACGCCTAAATAACTACATTCTCGCCTAAAAAAAAACTCTTAACTACATTCCGTGACTGCAAGCGGAGTGTATATATGTGTATGTGTATAGTTATTATTTGTAATGTGACAATCGCGCCAGCGCGATAGGCTCGCTTTTTTTTTTTTATCAGTTCAAAAGAGATTAATTTTGCTCTGTTGACTTTGATATTACAAACAAGTTTCATACATCAATCGATTCTGTTAAATGTGTATTATTTTTGTGTATACTCACAATAAAAACAAAGTGTTGTGCTTTTTGCCAAATAAAGAAAAATAAACACGAAGCGAGTTCTGCCTTCTCTCTGTCAGTGTAGTCCATTCTGAAATGCGTCCGAAAATGAACAATAACTCAGCGAATACTCAGTCAAACAGACATACAGACACACAGGCATGAAGCTTGAATTCTCTTCTTTTAAATGTTCTCAGTTCATGTAATCTGTAAGAAAAGAGCGAGATGTCAGTCGTTCTCATCTCATCTAATTATTTTTAATGTGACTCCGCCCACGGAGAGCGCACGCTATTCAAACGCAAATGACTGAGGCAATCCACGCAAACTTGTGAACGCCCCCGTATCAGCTCAAGAAAACACAAGTTTAATCAGATCATTGTAGCCTACTTGTTTACACCGTCTCGCAGCGCTGTGAGGAATAATAATAATGGAAAATGTACCTCAGAAGTGCGGGTATTTCGAGGAGCAAGGATCCGACTGAGCTGAGGAATTCTGTAGTAAGTTTTTTTTCCTTCTCATGTGAATCGCGTTTCTGTTTGTGAATGAATGAATGAACGAATGGCAGAGATGCGCGCTGTTTACCACAGCTCGCAAAAAGACAGTTTAAATTTAAATCGCCTTTCTGTGTGTGAATGAATGATGATGTTTTAGCAAACTGTATTGCTTTACTGAGATGAGTAAAAATCGACTGAAATATGTTGAAATAAAATGTAGGCTATTTGTATAAGCAACGTATTAAACTGCAAATTAACATTTATATGCCCTAATATTTCATACAAACAACGTTACAGTCAGGCGAAATATGAAAGACAACATTTTGTTGACTAGATTTGGGTACAGTTTTTACTGTAGAATATACTGCCACATCAAATAAGCTTTTGTTTAGCAATTTCTGCTCATATGTTATATATACAGGTGCTGGTCATAAAATTAGAATATCATCAAAAAGTTGATTTATTTCAGTAATTCCTTTAAAAAAGTGAAACTTGTATATTATATAGACTCATTACATGCAAAGTGAGATATCTCAAGCCTTTATTTGTTATAATTTTGATGATTATGGCTTACAGCTTATGAAAACCACAAAATCAAAATCTCAGAAAATTAGAATATTACATGAAATCACACAGTATTTACACAGTAATCCCATGGTCATTGAACCAGGTTTTGGTTCTTTTGGCAGTGTGGGCAGGTGCAAATCCTGCTGGAAAATGAAGGAAGCATGAAGTGTTCTGAAAATGTCCTGGTAGACGGTTGCGTTGACTCTGGATTTAATAAAGCACAGTGGACCAAAGTCCTCTTTTCTGATGAGAGCAAATTTTGCATCTCATTTGGAAACCAAGGTCCCAGAGTCTGGAGGAAGAATGGAGAGGCACACAATCCAAGATGCTTGAAGTCCAGTGTGAAGTTTCCACAGTCTGTGTTGGTTTGGGGAGCCATGTCATCGGCTGGTGTTGGTCCACTGTGCTCTCCACTCAACGCAGCCGTCTACCAGGACATTTCCAGAGCACTTCATGCTTCCTTCAGCAGACAAGCTTTATGGAGATGCTGACTTCATTTTCCAGCAGATTTGCACCGGCCCACACTGCCAAAAGAACCAAAACCTGGTTCAATGACCATGGGATTACTGTGTAAATACTGTGTGATTTCATGTAATATTCTAATTTTCTGAGATTTTGATTTTGTGGTTTTCATAAGCTGTAAGCCATAATCATCAAAATTATAACAAATAAAGGCTTGAGATATCTCACTTTGCATGTAATGAGTCTATATAATATACAAGTTTCACTTTTTTAACGGAATTACTGAAATAAATCAACTTTTTGATGATATTCTAATTTTATGACCAGCACCTGTATATATATATATATGTGTGTATAACATACTATTTTTGTCAAAAATGAAGTCATCAACTAAGATGTTAGCTGTTCCAGTGTTGGCTATATTCAAACTAATGAATACATTATGATAAAATGTAGGCCTATAATCATTTTTTTACAAAGAAAGAGTAAAGAGTTTACACTTGAAATATTGTTGAAATTGTAATTATTGTTGTAATTGTAACCTTTTTAATAAAATAGCAAAACATATTTACAAGATAGATGTAAGCAAAATCTTAAATGGTCAATATAAGTCTTCTTCTAAATATATATTTTGCCCTTGCATTCATTCTTGTGGCTCATGTCAGTGTCACACCTGACTGAATGGCTCATTATGCAGAGTCATTACGCATACTGGGTGGGACATTGTATTCTCAGGTGTAAACCACTCCTCGTTCACGCCCCCCTCGCATATTGGCTTTCCAAGCAAAACCTGTCTTATAAAACAATACATTGAAAAAGTCTTGTTGACACATATTTAGTATGTGTTTTGTGGTCTTATTTCAGCAACTTTCATTTTTATTTTTTTCAATAACCACACATAAACATTATTCTCTTAAAAATTCAAACATATACATGCATGTTGCTCGCATATTATGGTAGCCCTGTTTGTGCTATATAGAGTGAATTTACACCTTTGCCATTAACATGTTTATAAATAACTGAAAAAAGCACAAATGTCAGAGCATGTCAGAATACCTCCAGGGCCCAGAAAACCCCTTAGACCCCAGAGGGTTAATATATATATTATATACACAATACAATACACAATATATATATATATATTTACAGCTAAACTAAACATTTCATATTTGACTGCTGTTTTAAGTCATAAATGTTAAACGAATAACACAAATATTCAGGCAAACGAATAAACTTTTGTCTAATTTCGCCATTTTGAACTGAAAATAGGCCTGTGTAACGTGATTCATGTAATGTAATAATTAGTTTACTGTGTCATTGTGAGGGGACAAGAAACATTAACGAAGCCGTTTTCATCATATTAGGCACAATATTAATAATGAATGTGTACATATTGAGAATTAATATAATACAATTTGTAGCCTTCAGTAAATTAAAAAAAGCTCTGCTTTAGTAGGGGAAGAGACAGGGCAGGTAAGGAGACTGAGAGAAAAAGTCAGAGTGATGGAGATGAGAGGAGAGCAGGCATTGACAAATAATATACTGCTCGCTGACATTTTTAAAGCTATTTATTATCCTTTTTTGGCCTTCAAACATCTTGAAATGCACATATGTAAATCAGAGAAATCAAAATGTTGTACCCCCTAAAAACCTCAAATTTGGGACCTCTGTGATTATAAAGCCCTGTCTACGGTCCTGTATTAAGCATAAGATCAATAATGAATGTGTACATATTGTGAATGTATTTAATAAACTTAGTTACCTAGCTTTCCTGGTAGCCTTCAGGAAATTAATGTGTCTGAGAAAATGATTCATAAGTTCAGTTGACCCTATGTTTACTTTCTTCACTGACACAGACAAAATTGAAAAGCCTATATCAGTCAAAGCTTAGGTTTAGGAGGGGAAGAGACAGGGCAAGAGAAAAATAAAGAGAAAAGACAGTGATGAAGATGAGGAGAGAGCAATAATCTACTGCCCACTGACGTGGTTTTAAAGCTATTGTTATCAAATTTTTTGGCCTTGTACATATGTACATATGTACATATGTACATGTAGATCAGAGAAATAACTATTTTCTCTGGGGAATTTCCATGAACCCCCATAACTACCTCACTTTCGGGATTATAAAACCCTGCCTTTATAAATAATTATAACCAGCTGATATGCTAGTAATATGCATGTTAATAAGCAACTAGTAGACAACTAATAGTGAGAATTAGACCCTAAACTAAAGTGTTACCTTTTTATTTTATTTTATTTTTTAAATCATACACTCATTGGGGGCTGAGCCCCCCTAAAATTAAAATCCTAGAATCGCCCCTGCTCTTAACACATTATAGTCCTTCATGTCTACTGCGATCTCAAAATTCTGGCCAGTTGATAATACCTAGAATATCAAAATCGACTGCTGGCAGCAGCAGACCCTTTTCCTATTTAGCACCTAAACTCTGGAACAGTCTTCCTAGCATTGTTTGGGAAGCAGACACACTCTGTCAGTTTAAATCTAGACTAAAAACACATCTCTTTAACCTGGTACACAAATAAAACATTATCAATTTATGTTATTCAAATTATGTAAAATGATTGTTAGGCTGCATAAATTAGGCCAGCCAGAACCGGGAATATTTCCCATAACACCTGATGTACTCGTTACATCATAAGAAGAATGGCATCTATGCTAATATTAGTCTCTTTGTTTATCCCGAGGTTTACCATAGTCAGCCGGATCCAGATCTGATGAAGGACCTGAGCCTAGACACAACCACAACGCAGCTCTGAAGTGTCAACAGAGACCGTGTCAACTAGACTATCCCCTATGAAGGCATCATCGACACGACAAAGTTTTTTTTTTCCCTCTGTACAGATGAAAACTTTATGAAAATGCTTCCCGTTTGCATTTGCGTTCTCAGGCCACCAAAATGCTGTTGTCGTGTAAATGAACGGCCAAAACGCAATAAAAGTTCCCTTTTGATACTTTACTCGTACTGCGTCGCTAGACGCTGTTATGGGGAAAACTATTTTTTCTCAGAATTCTGAATCCTTTTTAGTCACGCAGTGAAACTGCACGGTCATTGGTTCGTGCAGAGTAATAAAATGAACCAATGGCGAGGCAGCGGAGCTGCACGAGCCTATGGCAGAGAAGCCCGCCAGAGCGCGCCAATTTGGGCGTGGCATCTGGCTATAAAGCAGGTGATCTGGCATAGGATACTCAGATCAATTCTCCTTCAACGACGATGACTATCTCTTCGCTGGACTTTTGAGTTTAAGCCAAAGAAGCCTTCTCACCATTGAATAAGCCCTTGCAACGGATAAGCTGACTCGGCTCCAGCATCTGCTATCTAGCTGATATACCGGCGCTCTGCAAGGAGCTGATTCGGCTGCATCCCCTGTTGGTATCCGGCGATTTCTATGAGAAGCTAGCTTCCTATGCATCTCTAAGAATGATGCTCCTCCCCTACTTCTATCAGATGAGTATACAGAGCTTATTTCTCTAAAAGAGTATATTTCCTCTACCGTTTGTTTCAAAATGGCCAAACCTCTGAGTGCGTCACTTGCCGGCTCCGCCCCCGCAAGCCGTGTTCATTGAGGTTCAGCGCTACGAGAGCGCTAGTCTCGCCTCGCTGCGTTCACGAACTGCTTTCTCTAGAAAGCTTTCTCCTTCCTCTCACTGTCAAACTTATTTCTCAAAAAGCAGGGATGTGCTGGCCCACGACTGGCCCAGCCTTCTCCTATACGCTTTTCGCCCTATCGCACTGGTCCCTCAGGTCATCAGACGAATCAGGGACTACAAACATGTAGTCCTCTTTGTGGCCACTCTCTGGAGGAACCAACCATGGTTCTTAGAGCTGATGCAGCTGCTCATAGCAGCCCCGTGGCCCATCCTTCTGAGATGGGACCTCCTCTCTCAGGCGAACAGGACGATTTGGCACCCTCAGCCGGAGTTGTGGGCACTGCACATTTAGCCTCTCGATGAGAGCCTATGGACCTCCCCGAGAGAGTTTTAAACTCTATTTCCGAGGCTAGAGCCCCATCTACACGACGCCTCTATGCCCTTAAAGGGATACTTCACGGTTTTTTCATATTAAACTATGTTATTCCCTTAACTAAGATGAGTTGATACATACCTCTCTCGTCTCAGTGCGTGCACTCAATTGCTCTGGTGCGCGGCGACACTTTGATAGCACTTAGCTTAGCCCAGTTCATTCATTAGGGTCCAAACAAAGATGAAGTTAGAAGTGACCAAACACTTCCACGTTTTCCCTATTTAACCCTCTGGGGTCTGAGGTGTTTTTGGGGTCCTTGAGATGTTTTGACATGCCCTGACATTTGTGCTTTTTTCAGTTGCTTATAAACATATTAATGGCAAAGGTGTAATTACACTCTATTTAGCACAAACAGGGCTACCATAATATGTGAGCAACATATATGTTCATGTTTGTATTTTTGAGAGAATAATGTTTATGCATGGTTATTGAAAAAACTAAAAACTAAAGTTTCTGAAATAAGGCCACAAAACACATGTGTGTCAATAAGACTTTTGACTAATGGATGTTGTCGTCTAGAGTTTTTTCTTCAAAATGATCTGAAAATCATCCTGCCTAATCGTTCACATAAAACAATACATTGATTTAAACTTTGTAAGTCAGTTTTTTTGTCAGAAGAGGTTTATGCGTGGGAGTGGTAATGGCCTATCAATATTAATGAGATTCAGAC
Organism: Squalius cephalus; assembly: GCF_949319135.1. Taxonomy (NCBI): domain Eukaryota; kingdom Metazoa; phylum Chordata; class Actinopteri; order Cypriniformes; family Leuciscidae; genus Squalius; species Squalius cephalus. Next base: position 31,351,733 of record NC_137130.1, read on the forward strand.
CAGGGGTGTGACATAGACACTCCCCCAATGGCTAATGGGCCATCAAGTGAGGCAGCCTGAACAAAGAACAAAGAATGAGAGGAGATTCATAGGTTTTATTTTTCAATCTGTTTTATTGTAATTCCTCTATGTGGAGGAACTAAATGTTCTAAATTTGCTCTAAGCAAATCAAATGTGAGCAAAATAAAAAAATAATCAGTCGGCTATAAACAAAGCAATTGTGAGCGATAAATAAACAAAAGTAAAGGCAGGTAGGCTATCTCGCCGTTTTTTTTTTATTTTCCCACAAATTGTGCTTGCAAAATATCCAAGGAAAACATGTCTAGTAATTGTGCAGTTAATTCTCATACTGTATTTTCAGTTTTAGAATATGTATCCACTCCCCAAATTTGTCACTAATAAAACACAATAAAAATTATTTAAAGAAAAGGCTTATATTTACCTTTTAATAGTTTGTTTACATATACCTTGTAAATATATTTTTTATTAAAAAGGTTACAATTACAACAATTCAAATGTAATCTTTCTTTGTAAAAACTAAAGTATACATTTTAACATACATATTTCAAAGTTAAGGATTCATTACTTTGAATATAGCCTAGGCTACATTGGAAAAAACACTAATAACATATTATTTGATGACTTTATTTTTGACAAAACATACTTTATTTAACATATGAGCAAAAATTGGCAAACAAAAGCTTATTTGAGGTGGCAGATATTTTTCAGTAAAAATGTATAATCTATCAAAAAACTAGTCAACGAAATGTTGTCTTTCATATGTCTGTAACATAGGTCTTTCGTTTATATTATAAGGAATATAAAAGCGGATCATTCATTCACACACAGAAACGCGATTCAAATTTAAACCGTCTTTTTGCGAGTTGTGGTAAACAGCGCGCATCTCTGCCGTTCATTCATTCACACACAGAAACGCGATTCACTTGAGAATAAAAAAAACTTACTACAGTATTCCTCAGCTCAGCTGCATCCCTTGCTCCTCGAAATACCACCACTTCTGAGGTACATTTTCCATTATTATTATTACAATAGTATTATTCCTCACAGCGCTGCGAGACGGTGTAAACAAGTACAATGTGTTTTCTCGAGCTGATATGGGGGCGTTCACAGTTTACATGGATTGCCTCAGATCATTTGTGTGTGAATAGCGCGCGCTCTCCATGGGCGGGGTCAAATTAAAAATAATGAGCTGAGATGAGAATGACTGACATCTCTCTCTTTTCATACAGATTACATAAACTGAGAATATTTGTTTTTTTATATAAATTACTTCATTCAAAAGAAGAGAATTCAAGCTTCATGCCTGTGTGTCTGAGTATTCGCTGAGTTATGGTTCATTTTCGGACACGTTTTAGAATTGATTTCACTGACAGAGAGAAAGCAGAACTCGCATCATGTTTATTTTTCTTTATTTGGCAAAAAGCACAACACTTTGTTTTTATTGTGAGTATACACAAAAATAATACACACTTAACAGGAGAGATTGATGTATGAAACTGGTTTGTAACATCAAAGTTAACAGAGTATTTAGAGTCTCCTTTGCACTGATAAGGAAAAAAGCGAGCAGATCACGCCGACGTGATTGCCGACCACAGAGGGTTAAATACAGTTACACGAGTAGATACACGACCAAGTAGGGTGACACAAAATAAAACGTGGTGCTTTTCTAAGCGGGTAAAAAGGATAACTATAATGTATGACAGAATAGCACTTGGGAGCACTTCGACTCGGCGCAGTAAAAAGTCACGTTGGTTCTAATGAAGTGAGAGGGAGAGGGGGAGAGGATTTTTCAGGAGTGACTTTTTACCTCGCCGAGTCGAAGTGCTCCCAAGTGCTATTCCGCCATTCATGGCGCCGCGTGAGTGCACACACTGAGACGAGAGAGGTATGTATCAACTTGTCTTAGTTAAAGGAATAACATAGTTTAATATGAAAAAATGGTGAAGTATCCCTTTAAATGGTCTGTGTTCTCTGCCTGGTGCACAGCTCGGAGCGTAGACCCTCTCTCTTGCAACATATCTTTGATATTGTCTTTCCTGCAGGAGCTGCTGGATAAGGGACGAACTCCCTCCACGCTCAAGGTTTATGTGGCAGCCATAGCAGCGTTCCACGCCCCTGTGGCTGGCCAAGCTGTGGGCAGGAACATCCTTGTGGTTCGTTTCTTGAAGGTGAACCTGCCTCGTCCCTACATGGGACTTGTCTACAGTGCTAAGGGCTCTCAGGAGCACTCCCTTTGAGCCACTCCAGTAAGTCAACCTGTGACCGCTGACGCTAAAGACCATACTTCTGCTAGCGCTAGCATCGATCAAGCTTGTGGGTAACATACCACACTGTTAGCGCCTCATGCTTGGAATTTGGGCCAAACGACTGCAAAGTCGTCCTCAAACCAAAGCATGGTTATATACCTAAGGTGCTCTCTACTCCGTTCAGAGCACAGGTCATTTCCCTCTCAGCACTTCCTCCCTCCATGGATGAATGAGAGCTGCATTTACTCTGCCCTGTCAGGGCTTTGAGAATATACATAGAGCGTTCCACCTCTTTTAGACACGCGGAACAGCTTTTTGTATGCTTCGGAGGCCGCACCAAAGGGCATCCGGTCACACCGGTGTCTCCATTGGTGATATTCGTGTGGAGGCCGGCTGGTCCTCGCTGTCCACATTTACCAGGTTCTACAATCTAGAAGTCCCTGCTCTGCAGGCACAAGTCCTCTCCCTGAGATACGGGAACGAGTACTGTGTTTCAGGCCATGCTATATTGCTGCACGACTCTGTTCGTTGCTTCAGTCGAATTGAATCTAAGTGTTCTATGCCAGATCACCTGCTTTATAGCGAGATGCCACGCCCAAATTGTCACGCTCTGGTGGGCTTCTCTGCCATAGGCTCGTGCAGCTCCACTGCCTCGCCATTGGTTCGTTTTATTACTCTGCACGAATCAATGGCCGTGCAGTTTGCTCTATATAAATGTAGGTGATTTGACTTATTAAATAATAAAGCACATGAGACACAAGTAGCGAACTTCATCCACCTTTTGTTTACACTTTCTCCACACACCTTACATCATTACACAACAGTTCAGGCTTCCTTTCCAAAATAGTAGTCCACAACACAATTCACTCATGAACACCTAATTTTCCCCTTAAAAAAAAAGAAAGAATAGAATGTCAGAGTGGCATCGACAATGTAGACAAATCCACACAAAAGATCCAGAAAACACAGGGTGTGAGCACATCGCTCTAGCATTAGTTTACTTTTTCATTTTGTGTTGCAGCCCTTTGGCGAACAGTCATGTTAGTTGGTGAGTGTACAGGAGCAGATGGCAAAATAGACAGCCTTGTGCACCTTTGCCTGCCACAGAGGAGCTAAAAGTGTGAAGTACCAGTTGCAGCATGTGGAGTGGCACAGTACACCTGCAAGAAGTCAGTTACCACAGGTTTCCATGGCTGATGTTGCTGGATGGCCATCTGAACAGTGTGTTTGAGAACACGGTTAAACCTCTCTACAGCACCATTAGCTGCTGGGTAGTAGAGAGAGGAACGATGGTGACGAATATTCCTTCCTTTCAGAAATACAGCGAAAGCAGCAGACGTAAACTGAACACCGTTATCAGTAACAACACTCAATGGATTTCCATGGCTACTGAAGATTGATGACAGAAATCACTGAATCTGTAGTGACAGTGCGAGTAAAGGAGGTCCTTGGCCATTTGCTGTAATAATGAGTTAACCCTCTGGGGTCTAAGGTGTTTTTGGGGTTCTTGAGATGTTCTGACATGCCCTGACATTTGTGCTTTTTTCAGTTGCTTATAAACATATTAATGGCAAAGGTGTAATTACACTCTATTTAGCACAAACAGGGCTACCATAATATGTGAGCAACATGTATGTACATGTTTGTATTTTTGAGAGAATAATGTTTATGCATGGTTATTGAAAAAACTAAAAACTAAAGTTTCTGAAATAAGGCCACAAAACACATACTAAATATGTGTCAATAAGACTTTTGTTGTCGTCTAGAGTTTTTTCTTCAAAATGATGTGAAAATAATCCTGCCTAATCATTCACATAAAACAATACATTGATTTGAATTTTGTAAAACACTTTTTGTTTGGAAAGGCAATATGCGGGTGGGCGTCAACGATCCAACACCATCATGCATATTTAGTGGTTCGCACCTGAGGAGACAATGGGGCCCGCATACTTAATGAGCCATTCATTCAGGTGTGTCACTGAGCCACAAGAAAGTATGCAAGAGCAATATATATATATATATATATATATATATATATATATATATATATATATATATATATATATATATATATTCTACCAAATTGGTTCACAGTTGGAAGCATCTAATTTTTTTTTTTTTTTTCACAAATTGTGCTTGCAAATTGTATAATATCCAAGGAAAACATGTCTAGTAATTGTGCAGTTAATTCTCATATTTTCAGTTTTGGAATATGTATCATCTCCCCAAATTTGTCACTAATAAAACACAATAAAAATTATTTAAAGAAAAGGCTTATATTTACCTTTTAATTGTTTGTTTACATCTACCTTGTAAATATATTTTTTTATTAAAAAGTTTACAATTACAACAACAATTCAAGTGTAATCTTTCTTTGTAAAAACTAAAGTATACATTTTATCATACATATTTCAAAGTTAAGGATTTGTTTGATTATTTGATTACTTTATTTTTGACAAAACATACTATATTTAACATATGAGCCAAAATTGGCAAACAAAAGCTTATTTGAGGTGGCAGATATTTTACAGTAAAAATGTATAATCTATCCAAAACTAGTCAACGAAATGTTGTCTTTCATATGTCTGTAACATAGGTCTTTCGTTTATATAAGAAATATAAATGTTAATTTGCAGTTTAATACTTTGCTTATACAAATACATTTTATTTCAACATATTTCATATATAGCAAAATAGTTTGCTAAAAGCGGATCATTCATTCACACACAGAAACGCGATTCAAATTTAAACTGTCTTTTTGCGAGTTGTGGTAAACAGCGCGCATCTCTGCCGTTCATTCATTCACACACAGAAACGCGATTCACTTGAGAATGAAAAAAACTTACTACAGTATTCCTCAGCTCAGCTGGATCCGTTGTCCTCGAAATACCAGCACTTCTGAGGTACATTTTCCATTATTATTATTACGATAGTATTATTCCTCACAGCGCCGCGAGACGGTGTAAACAAGTACAATGATCTGAATAAACTTGATGTGTTTTCTCGAGCTGATATGTGGGCGTTCACAGTTTGCATGGATGCCTCAGTCATTTGTGTTTGAATAACGCGCGCTCTCCGTGGGCGGGGTCACATTAAAACTTAATGAGCTGAGATGAGAACGACTGACATCTCTCTCTTTTCATACAGATTACATGAACTGAGAATATTTGTTTTTAAAAAAAATTACTTCATTTAAAAGAAGAGAATTCAAGCTTCATGTCTGTGTGTCTGTATGCCTGTTTGACTGAGTATTCGCTGAGTTATTGTTCATTTTCGGACGCGTTTCAGAATTGACTTCACTGACAGAGAGAAAGCAGAACTCACATCATGTTTATTTTTCTTTATTTGGCAAAAAGCACAACACTTTGTTTTTATTGTGAGTATACACAAAAACAATACACACTTAACAGGATCGATTGATGTATGAAACTGGTTTGTAAGATCAAAGTCAACAGAGTATTTGGAGTCTCGTTTGAACTGATAAGAAAAAAAGCGAGCAAATCACGCTGGCGTGATTGTCGACCCCAGGGGGTTAATGTTATAGCAAACCTGCTGTCGGATGCATCGGTGCCATTGCCTGACCATATCCATAGCCACTTTCTGCCATGGTCCATCTGGCAGCGGCACTAGCTGTAGAGGAGCAGGGTGGGACTTGACAGTTTTGTCATTGAGCTGAAACACAGTATGACCTAAGAACAGGAGGCTGGTTTACTGACACTTACTGAGCTGCAAGCCAGCAGTTTCTAGTCATTGTAAGACTGCTTGAAGTGCTTTGTCATGCTTAGACATGTCACATCGGTGGATGATAATGTCGTTCAAGTAATTTTCAAACCCTGGCGAGCCAGTCAGGATGATGGTCATCACCTTGTGAACTGCTGCGGCGCTGAAGCCAATCCGTAAGGAACACAACAAAAACGGAATAGTTTGTTGTGAGTAATAAAGGCCTTGAGGTCACGACTGTCCTCATGCAGTGGCACTTGGTAGTAAGCATTAGTCAAGAAGATGGCAGAGAAAACAGTAGAACCTTTTAGAGGTTGTCTCAAAACATTAAAACATCAAGCTTTTACAACTCCTTCAAACTGAAAACTGCTTCACACTTCATGCTTTTATAACCACTTCAGACTTCAAGCTTTTAAAACTACTTCAAACTTTTTAGCTAGGCTTTCTCAAGCCATCATCAAAGTTTGCCATGACAAAATAATTTTTATCTAGTTACCGGTATTATTATTCTGAGGCCCTACATTTTCAAGAGTAACTCCTTCTAGAGCTACAAACACAAAACATGGCACAAACCTTCAGGCCGGTATGGCTCGTGTTATATCTTTTCAAACTAATCCGCCTTACACAATTCCTGTAGCAGACTTCCGAATAGGCTACATTTTTTTTCTGGTAATGACTGGTATAGATAGATGGTATCATCACCATATAAAAAATGTTGAATGAGATGTCCTCATTCATATACTGAAACAAATGTGTGTGTGTGTGTTGGTGCAGAGCCGCCACCTGAGGGGTCTGGTTGGAGTCAGCTGGAACTAGCAGCAGTAATTCTTGTGCCGTCGTGCCTGGTGTGTGTAGGTGTCGTTCTGGGAATGTGTGCTGTACAAAACCTGCGGTGCACACACATTAAAGCCCACAAACAGGATCCAGAGGAACCCCTGGATGACCATACTCTGGTGTCACCTGACAAATGCCTGAAAGAGCTCATCTATGACATGAGCACCTCTGGCTCTGGTTCAGGTGAGAGCTGGCTGTGCAAAAAAAAAAACCTAAACCAGACTATGTCAAATGTTAGTTATCATATGTTTTTCTTAATAACATGAAAAAACAAAACAAAAAAAAAAACAGAATAGGTTACTCAAAAAATGAAAATTATTCTATTGTTTACTCACCTTCATGTGATTCCAAACCAGTTAAATTTCTTTATTCCTTTACACAAATGGAGAATTTTTTTTTATAATAAAATGTTAAATGTATAATGTTGAATGAGAACAAATGTTGTTAAGCTCCAAAATTGGCAAAAATCACCATAAAAGTGACATGAAAGTATCATGAAAGTGGTGTGAATGACTTCTTGTCAGATGATGTTCCTCATTTATACAGTGCGTGCACAATTATTATGCAAGTATTTTTTTCCCCCAAGAACATTTTACCAATTCCAAACCACATCAATCTTAACAACTATATTTATTTTGTATATAAATATACATATATAATAATTTCTATCATGACAACTCTCTGAAGATTTTTAGCATGGTGATTTATATGACAATGTTAATGTATTTGGTCTTGGCGGAATAGATCTGTTCTGCTGCTGCTGCTGAATTGCTGCTGCTGTTGATTATTGCTGTTGTTGTAGATTATTGCTGCTGCTGTCGATTATTGCTGCTGCTGCTGCTGCTGCTGATGCTGGGAATGTAGAATGTCCTCCGCTTGAGAGGATTCTAGAGAACGCAGTCCTGTAATCTCTGGTTCTGACCACATTAGTTCCCAAGCAAAATAGAGGAGAGGATGATCATGTGAATTTGATAAGAAGACGTGCAACACTATTTATAGGCAACATTTCTGCGCTAGAACACTTGTTTTTCAGCGGGAATGCAAATTAGATTAGCACTTAACCATGAACACAAAAGCCACACCACACAAATGGCTTTTAATTAGCTTTTAATGGCTTTTAAATGGTTTATTTAGTTAGCAAATATGTCACTATAATTAAGTTCTTTCCATCGATCAATTTCTTACTTTCACATTTAAAAGATTCCATGAGGTTAACTTATACCCTACTTGGTCAGTCTGCACAAATAACGATCAACATGCTTGTTTGCTTTGCGGCCCCTTTAAATAAAGTTTAAAAGAAGGCCAAGCATTCGATCTATGTCAGAGCATCCACACATCTTTCTACGGCGTCGTTGGCAGGGCGGCGAGAGCGAATTTTGCCACTCTTGCCGGCGGCAGTGTGAACACACAGTTTGCCAAGTCCCTGGAAAACTGACACCTTGTACTTCTGGAGACTCCAAGTAGTTTGCAGTTCTGGAAAATAATGGCACTGGAGACAAAAAATAAATAAATATATTATTAAGGAAAATAATTGTGAAACCACCAGGAACTCTTTAATGTCTTTTGCAGTTAACATGCATCTTTTCTTCTTAACCTGTTTGTTTTTTGTGTGACTCTGTTGACCCAATGAGCATTTTGCTGTCCAATGGTTACCCATTTATTTTACAATTTCTGTAGTATTGCATCCTTCTCATGGGCATTTAATAATTTCTGACTTTTCAGTATGAGTTCAAACTCTTTTTTTTGTCCACTTTTACCTGTTAGATTTTACCTGAACATAGGATGTTTTTCACAGTTAACAAATATATATCACTTATAAATGATTATATTCAAAATCAATAGTAGTTATTAAGATTGATGTGGTTTGGAATTGGTCAAATGTGCTTGGAAAAAATATGATCAGAATATTGACTTGCATAAAAATTATACACACACTGTAAGTTAATTTAGATAAAAGTGCCTGCTAAATGTACATTTCCATCTGTTCTTCATACAACGCTTTGTATGACATCATATGAGATGAGTCATATTTATGAGTCATGTGGATTATTTTTATGTTTTGTTTTGTTATATGTTAATGTTTGAATACACTGTGTTCCAAATTATTATGCAAGTGACATATCAGTAGGGTTTCAATACAGTAAACGGTAACACTTTACGGTAAGGGTACATGAATTATCATGAATTCATGTATAAATTCATGCATGAAATATGCATTCATTCATGCATTAATATCTCATGAATCATTAGGAACTAACACGAGTTCAACGTTTTTCATTCATGACTTCATGGATGAACAACACCTTAATTAAAACATTAACTAAGATGAGTACATCATCATGAATTATGATTTATTATGAATGATCATGATATTTTCTTTGTTCACACAAAAAATTGGTCTTTACCACCCATTGTGGATAAAGCTATGGTTATGGTACATGAATCATCATGAATTCATGCATAAAAAAGTATTAATTCATGCATGCAAGACTACTCTTCGAATTATTAAAGGAATGTACAAAAATCCACATTATCTAATGCATGCATACAGGCTAGAACAGTATATCAATTAATGTGAGAACTTTTTTTCTGAATTATGATCTGAGTTATCCAGCATGTTCATGTCTTCTTCATAGCCTGCAGGTAAATGGACAGACCCCAAAATTGGCCAATCACAGCACATAACATACGAATTCTGTTGGCGTTCAAATACAGTAGTCATCATTAACTAAGCATTATTTATCAGTGACTTCATCATGTGTGTGGCCCCTCAACTAAAGTGGTGACTTGGTGCTTTGAAACACTGATGAACAATGTGTTTTCATTATGATCTGAGTTATCCAGCATGTTCATGTCTTCTTCATAGCCTGCAGGTAAATGGACAGACCCCCAAATTGCCAACGCCAACAGAATCCGTATGTTATGTGCTGTGATTGGCCAATTTGGGGGTCTGTCCATTTACCTGCAGGCTATGAAGAAGACATGAACATGCTGGATAACTCAGATCATAATGAAAACACATTGTTCATCAGTGTTTCAAAGCACCAAGTCACCACTTTAGTTGAGGGGCCACACACATGATGAAGTCATTGATAAATAATGCTTAGTTAATGATGACTAGTATTTGAACGCCAACAGAATTCGTATGTTATGTGCTGTGATTGGCCAATTTTGGGGTCTGTCCATTTACCTGCAGGCTATGAAGAAGACATGAACATGCTGGATAACTCAGATCATAATTCAGAAAAAAAGTTCTCACATTAATTGATATACTGTTCTAGCCTGTATGCATGCATTAGATAATGTGGATTTTTGTACATTCCTTTAATAATTCGAAGAGTAGTCTTGCATGCATGAATTAATACTTTTTTATGCATGAATTCATGATGATTCATGTACCATAACCATAGCTTTATCCACAATGGGTGGTAAAGACCAATTTTTTGTGTGAACAAAGAAAACATCATGATCATGCATAATAAATCATAATTCATGATGATGTACTCATCTTAGTTAATGTTTTAATTAAGGTGTTGTTCATCCATGAAGTCATGAATGAAAAACGTTGAACTCGTGTTAGTTCCTGATGATTCATGAGATATTAATGCATGAATGAATGCATATTTCATGCATGAATTTATACATGAATTCATGATAATTCATGTACCCTTACCGTAAAGTGTTACCCAGTAAACATTCCAATTTTATTTTTTCAAAGAAAGTGTTTGTTTGTTTGTTTGTTTTATTTATCATATCTTTTTAGATTACTGGTATCAATCTCAGACAGGTTTGTTTAGTAGTTTGACAGGTCTTCTTAGGTAAATGAAAAAAAAAAACTACTTAAAGAGGTTGTTCCACATTTTTAAGTAAATCACAGTTCCTTTTCTGTCGTTCACTTTCGAGCTTATGTCGAAATACAGGCACAAGGGGTCATTCTTGGGTGCCCCAAACACCTCTGACTTATTCAGAAAAGGCTAATGGAATTGGCATGTGGAATTTGCATGTCTGGCCATGCCCCCGGACATGCATACGGGCGTATAAGTTGGCTGGCGTGCATCACACACTTCAGCTTTGTTCTTTGGAGCCTAAGCACAGCGTCTCTTCATGAGACGCAATATTTCCATTCACCTTGTAACTGCTGCTGGAAGCAGAGTACACATCAGTAGTCACTCTCAACGTGTTGCAAAGATAAGTGCAGGGAGTTCCCCTGGGTCCATTAGTGGTGATCTGAAAGAGGCATTTTCCTTAATAAAAGAGCGAATTCCTCTAAAAGAGCTGCACGGCAGATCGTGTCTTTTTAAAGATGGTGTTCCTTCCCTTTCCTTCTGGTTGCAGGATGGCCATGAGCACTGTCTTCAGTGAATGGGCTGCACTCCTCCTGAAACAACATTTGTGGATGGGGTCATGTGGCGGTGAGCTCTGAGGGCAATCTGGGGGTTACAATGGGAGAGTTTCCTCCAGGTGAATCCCTGTGGGCCTCCTGTTCCTTTAGCATGCTCGTGTTCCCCTGGTTCCTCCGTCCTCACTACCCTCGATGGTCCAGGAGCACTACCTCCACGTGCGGGATGCTGAGAAATAACACTTTCTTGATTTCCCAAGGTGGATAGACAGGGCTTGGAGAAATGCCTGTCCACCTCCATCCTACTGTGTGTGGCAGGTCTTTGGGGAAGCACAACCTGATTATTAGGTTCCTGAGAGGTGTACGTAGGTTGAATCCATCAAGCCCTTGCCTCATCCCCTCTTGGGATCTTTCTTTGGTCCTACATGCCTTACAGAAAGATCAATTTTAGCCCTTACAATCAGTTGAGCTTAATGCCCCCTCTCTATGAAGATCTCCTGATTGCGCTCACCTCCATCAAGAGGTTGAAGGACCTACAAGCCTTCTCTGTTAGTGATTTGTGCCTGGAGTTCGGGCCAACACACTCTCACATGGTCCTGAGACCCTGGCCCAGATATGTGCCCAAAGTGGTAAACTTGAAAGCAATCCCTCCTTATGAGGGACACCTAGCCCTGTCTCTGTGGTGTCCAGTGCACGCCTTGCTCATATACCTGGACCGCACACAGAGCTTCAGAAGATCTGAGCAGCTCTTTGTCTGCTTTGGGGGTCAGCAGAAGAGGAAGGATATCTCCAAACAGCTCACTCCACTAGGGGTATCGTAGTGTTTCATTAGCAGACATATGTAAAGCTGCAGGCTGGGCTATACCCAACACATTTGCAAGATTCTATAATCTCCATATGGAACCAGTTTCGTCTTGAGTCTTGGGTAACAACAGGTAAAACTTGGACAACTGGTTGGGTGCAGTGCTTGCATAGGGTCCCTCCCCCTTTCTGAGGTGGTTACGTGCACCTTTTTGTCCCAGAGACTTCCTCAGGTTTGGTGATCCAGAACATATTTTCTACCTCCTAGCACTTGACGGTAGTGAGTTCAGTGGAGGAACTCACCACTCACATTAACTCACATTACTCGTGGTATAGCCCTTTCAGGTGAGCCCTGGTAATCGGGCTAGTGCTCCATATGTAGTGTTTCCCTAATGGTGACCCTATATGATGCATTCTTCCACTGTTCAGTTTCCCTATCAGTGAACCCAGTGTCTTCCCCTGGATGGAGCTAGCTCCATCACCAATTGCTGTGGCCGGCAGTCTCCCCCTCATCAGGTGGAGCCCTCCACAGGGACTCTTTCCTATGTAGTATACTCCCCCATCTGGTGATTCCTTAGGATGTATTTTCCACATACTACCATCCCCATTTGGGCAGGATATGGTATCCATAGTGTTCCTTTCTCAATGAGAAGGAAACAACCAGGTTTACTCAGTCGTAAAAAAACAACAACTTTATTTTGAACGGCCTCTTTCCAGAGGTGAGGGGCTCCCTCTGATATGCGGAGACCTGAGGTCAGTTACCCTGAGCGTTGGAAGGTTGCGAGTAGCTTAGCTACAACTGCTTTGGCACGTGGAGGCCTGCCTGCATCTGCACCGCCAAGTCTCGTGACAGTTCAATAGTTGTGGCGTTTAGTATAGCTTTTTCCCCATTGTTGTTTAATTCATGGGACCGGACACCAGTTATTTTGCCAAGAGATCTCTTTTTTTTTTATGTCGAGACAGGAGAGAAAGACAATTTTCTGGAGAGATGATCTACATTCCAGTTTTCACTGTTCCTCTGGACAAAAAGGTTGGGTTTTATACGCTGCTGACATTACCAGAGGAACATCTGGTTTCTATTTAAAATGAAATGTATAGTGAATCGTTAAGTCAACATATGCATTGAAACTTATTCCTTGTCTCTCACACGTTCATGCAATCTACAGTCTACCTCTCCCAAGCACACCGTGATTCACAAAATACGATTACAAATGATTATGAATACTAATAAAGAATAATAATACTTAAATAATATTAAATAATGAAATTTTCTTCAGACTCCTAGTGTCTAATTAGACAACGTCGAAAGTAACCGACAGAAAGGGAACACCTCGGTTATTAGTGTTCCCCTCGTTCCCTGATGGAGGGAACGGAGACGTTGTGTCCCTCCTGCCACATCTTTGAACTGCCACTGAAGAGGTTGAGACGCCATCTTGGCTCCTAAGAACAAACCTGAAGTGTGTGATGCACGCTGGCCGCCTTATAGTCCCGTATGTATGGGGTGTGGCCAGACATGCAAATTCCACACACCAGTTCCATTGGCCTTTTTTGAATACTTCAGAGGTTCCCAAGAGTGACCCCTAGTGTTGGTATCTCGACATAACGTCTCCGTTTCCTCCAACAAGGAAAAAGGGATTACACTAGTAAAAAAAGACGTACTTATGCAATGTATGCTTTTCAGCTTTCTGAAGATGAAAAGCATGACATGGTGCAACGTCTTGCAAAAGGCATGAAAACAACTAATATTTAGCAAAAACTGAATGGAGATGATCAAACTATCAAAAGATTTGTGAGACATTTAGAGCTCAGACAAACTCGATCAGATAAATACTCATTAAGAAATACTCATTTCAAGTAGCAAACAGGTATTTGAAGCTGCTGGAGTCTCAAGAATCTCTCCATGCAGGCTGGCAGTCATGCATAAAGTTGCATTTCTTAAATATCTTCAGAAATATCTTTCTTCCTCCCCATACTGCATGAAAACTGTGACTTGCTTAATAATGTGGAACAACCTCTTTAAGTAGGTTTTCCATTTAAATAAGAATACCTGGCAAACAATTTTTTAATAAAACTAAAATCTGAATGTTTATTGTTCTTAAATCCTGCTGATATGTCACTTGCATAATAATTTGGAACACAGTGTATATTTGAATCACATGAGATAAGTAAATGACAGAATTTTTGAAGAGCTAGATATGATTTAATGATTTTAATGAATCATCATAAATATACATATTTTTCTTTTGCAGTTGAGAGAGATTTGAACAGGTATATGGACATATATCTGTTGTTAACCCTTTAGCTGACAGTTTATGTGATATTCTCTCAGGATTGCCCCTATTGGTCCAGAGAACGATTGCTCGAACCATTGTCCTCCAGGAAAGCATTGGAAAGGGGCGCTTCGGGGAAGTGTGGAGGGGCAAATGGAGGGGGGAGGATGTCGCTGTGAAGATCTTCTCATCACGAGATGAGCGCTCCTGGTTTCGCGAGGCTGAGATTTATCAGACAATAATGTTACGCCACGAGAATATTTTGGGATTTATCGCCGCTGATAACAAAGGTATCACATGAAGGGATTTTGGTGTAAAATCACATTAATGCATGAAAATTGATGTAAGAATGAGGCATGTTGTGTGTTTGAATTGTTTTCTTGCATATAACAAGAAACATATTTAGTTATCATTTTATTGTATACAAATATTTGTGTAAGATTTCATGACAGGAGTTTAATTTCATAGGTTCACTTGATGCTGCATCAGTAGCTGATGCTATGGAAACACGCTCCAGGTGTGATGATTGTCTGAAGCTGGTATAGAATCAAATCAATTGACTGGCTGATGCCACTTACACCACCCACTGAGGCATGCGTCACCAGTGGATTTGCTTGCGCCATCACTCAGATTTCTCTTCTTCAGGAAGCAGTTTATCTGACCCTTGTAGTGTGTCATTCTTTTGTTCTATTTGATTGGACTCATCATTTTGATTGGATTCATTGAGTGAATTATTCTCTTCTGGGGGAACACAATGGTATTTTGTAAGTGTGTGGCTCTGCTCAAGCAGTGTATAATGAATTGTCAAACTGTCTGCACTGCAAAAATTGCAAGAATGAAAACACCACATAAGTTAGTTAGTTAGTTAGTTAGTTAGTTTGTTTATCCTTTATTATCTCCATTAGGAGAAATTTGTTTTGGACAATCGAGAGAGCAGGTCAACATACAAGTTCACTGTTTAGTTACACTTCATCCATACACGCCACAAAAACACACACTACCAGTCAAAAGTTTTGGATCGGTAAGATTTCTTTGGATCGGTATGTCTCTTCTAAAAAAAAAAAACAAAAAAAAAAAAAAAACAGTAATATTGTGAAATATGATTACAATTTAAAACAGCTATTTTCTATGTGAATATATAAAGTGTAATTTAATCATGTGATCAAAGCTGAAAGCTGTCACATGATTCTTCAGAAATCATTCTAATATGATGATTTGATGCTCAGGAAACATTTCTCATTATTGTTAATGTTGAAAAAAGTTATTTACATTTTTATTTCAGGATTCTTTGATGAATAGAAAGTTCAAAAGAATAGCATTTATCTGAAATAGAATGCTTTTGTAACATTAAACACTACCCTTCAAAAGTCTGGGGTCAGTAAGAATTTTTATTTTATTTTTTGAGGAAAGAAATAAAAGAAATCAATACTTTTATTATTCAAGGATTAATTAAATTAATCAAAAGTTACAGTAAAGACATTTATAATGTTACAAAAGATTTAAAATAAATTCTAGTCTTTTGAACTTTCTATTCATCAAAGAATCCTGAAAAAAAATGGTACACAACTGTTTTCAACATTGATAATAATAATGAATGCTTTTTGAGCATCAAATCAGCATATTAGAATGATTTCTGAAGGACCATGTAAGACTGAAGACTGATGCTGAAAATTCAGCTTTGATCACAGGAATAAATGACATTTTAAAATACATTAAAATAGAAAATAGTTATTTTAAATTGTCATAATATTTAACAATATTACTGTTTATTTTTTTATTATTTTTTTTAATCAAATAAATGCAGCCTTGGTGAGCACTTTTTTTAAAAACATTAAAAATCATACCGATCCAAAACTTTTGAACGGCAGTGTAACTATCCCAAAATTACATACATCAATTACATCAATTGCACAAATACTAATATTACACTATACCTTCACTTAATACACAATACCCAACACATTACCCATTTGCCAAGACTGCATAGCTTGCCATACTCCTCAGTCTTGCTGGCTTCCTTCGTTGAGAAAGAATGGTAGCGTGAGCACATCATTTTTGAGGCACTGGTGATGATGCTTTATTGGGCGGTGCATGCACCATCAGCCAGTCATATTGCATGATTCTATATGGGCTAAAGAGACCCGTTATGTTCCCATAGGCCCTGTTTACACCTGGTATTTAGATGTTTAGATCTGAAGTAGACAAGGGAGACACACTACCGTTTACACTTGGTGTTTTAATCCGTCTATTGTGTCCATTTTCGACCACTTCTGTCCTGATTTCTTTGAGGGGAGGGGTACAGTATATGAGCTTTTTTTTCAGATCTTTTGATTAAATTAACAAAATAAGCCTGTATAATTTACTTATGAGATGACGGGAAATACATACAGAGAGCAGCAGGTTGTGTTTCTAGCCACAAGACCACAGTGAACGTGGTGAGAGCGTGTTAGAATCAGGAATGGTGAGAGAACATTGTGCTTGGTACTTTTTTCGTCTTCAAATAAAACTAGCGCGCTTGCCATAATGTTTACGCATTAGGTAGTAATCAGAGAGTATGCTGACTTTTGTGGTTGTTCAAACGCATTTGGCCTTTTAGAAATTTGAATGCAATTTCGACTACCCCTGAAAATGGTCGAAAGTGGACAAGCTCAAACTGTTTTAGACCTCGTTTACACCTGTATTTAGCGTTCTCCACTTGTGATCGGATTGACCAAAACGCTGTGGTTTAAACAGGGCCATAGTGTCAGCTGCTGATGCAATGTCTCGTTCCCTACTCAATGAACTAAGGTTATATACCAAACTAAGACGTTTTGTAAGTTAATGGAGCTATTACTCCTCATGCCACATGCTTTAGTTCAGTGGTTGCCAACCCTGGTCCTGGAGTACCCCTAACACTGTACATTTTTGATGTCTCTCTTATCTGACACATCCATCTGAGGTCTTGGAGTCTTTACTAACCAGCTGATGTGTTGATGTGTGTTTGATTAGGGAGACATCTAAAATGTGAAGTGCTGGGGGTACTCCAGGACAGGTTTGAGAAGCACTGCTTTAGGTTACCAAACCAATGCAAACTTAAAGGGATAATTTACCCAAAAATGAACTTCTGTCATTATTTACTCCCCCTCAAGTTGTTCCAAACATTTCTTACTTTCTTTTCTTTTTGTCACATATGAGAAGATATTTTGAGACATGTTTCAGTGTTGTTGTTTTTTTGTCCATACAACAGAAATCAATGGTAAAAAAAGACAAACTTTGATTTACTTTGGTGAGTAAATGATAAAAGAATTTTCATATTTTGGGTAGTTTATCTTTAATAGCTTTAGTTTCAAAGCAAGCACTGATAACCTGACCATTGTTAAAGGATTAATGATATGACAGTCATCTTTGTCCAGATTTTTTTACTTTGAATTATAAATGCATAGACCTAGTCCAAAAATCATACAGATAGGAATAAATACTTTTTTTTTATGTTGATAAAAAGACATGTACTTGAAAACATTTTCGAAAGTAATGATTACAATTTTCCATGAAAACATGTTTTTTCATGATGGTTATACCTCTTGACATTTGAGTCATTAAATCAAAACTTGCATTTTGAGATATATTTTCAAATCACTTTGGATGTTCTTGTCCATCATGTTTGGGTGTCCTGTATTGTAATCTGTCTATTTTGTCTTTCTTCAGATAATGGTTCATGGACACAGCTGTGGCTGGTGTCTGAATATCATGAGCATGGGTCTCTCTTTGATTACCTGAACAGATACACGGTATCAGTGGAGGAAGTGATAGTTCTGGCACTGTCCATCTCCAGTGGTATCGCCCACCTGCACATGGAGATTATTGGCACTCAAGGTGTTGATCATATGCATCAGTTGATTTTTTTTTCATTTCTGTTCTAGTTTCTCTGGAGGATAAAACCCTCACTCAGCAGTGGAAGTCTATCCTCCTCTGAAAAAAAAAAAAAAACATTCTAGTAATTTTTTTAGTTACATAATTTTTTAGTTACATCTTTTTTAGTTACATACATGTGTAATACTGATCATAGAATAAATGTAATATGTAATTAATATGTAAGACTAATCAGGTAATATTAGTTATTTGTTACAATTAACAGTTGAACAATTAAAAATATCTTTAACAGTGTCTATTTACACTAACTTCACCGACTAAATTACAAAATAAATGCATTTAGAATCAGGAGTAGTGGTGGGGAGAGTAAAGATAGTGGATAGGTCTCTAGATGTGACTGACCCCATTCTGTGAACCCATTCTTTACTCTATTTCCATCACATATCAGCTGGGAGAGTATAAATTTACAAGAAAATCGAAAAAAATTGGAAATATTTATACGGGTATTTAATAGGCCTATAATTGAAATTAGATATTATCTCCTTTCGTTGACCGGACAGACTGCCACATCGACCATAACTTGTGCAGATCATTTTATTACCATACTCAAAACTATCATAAATGGATGCTGCCTTATGAGACCTTACTTTTCCATATGCCTAACCCTAACCATACCGAATCTGCTGATCAGTAAAGGTGTCCTCAAAGGTCCAGGATATTGTCCTATTATGTGCCCCTATTTGCACTAAGTATGAATATATTCTAACACTATATACACAGTGTAAATAACTTATAATGCTATTTGCACTTAGTCTATACCTTATTTTAAATGTAAAGTAAAAGGCTGGTCTGGTTGTTAAAGGCTGTGGACATCACTCAGCAACAACACCTTACATTGGTTTATAGTATTTGGAGTCCATGCTAAGATCGACTGGTAAAGAAGCAGGCAGTGGTCAGTAAAGCAGACCTCGTTGTCTGGCTGGTTTTGGCGGTAACTGGCACACTATAGTCTTTGAAGTCCATGCTAGAACAGCTGTTAGAAATACAGGCAGTGGTCAGTGACGCATCTCTTGCTGTCTGGTTGTGTTACAGCCACATAACCCTTCGGTGAACAGTCATGTCACTTGGTGAGTGCACAGGAGCAGATGGCAAAATAGACAGCCTTGTGCGCCTTTGCCTGCCATAAAGGACCTAAAAGTGTGAAGTACCAGTTGTAGCATGTGGAGTGGCACAGTACACGTGCAAGATGTCAGTTACCACAGGTTTCCATGGCTAATGTTGCTGTATTGCCATTTGAACAGTGTGTTTGAGCACACGGTTAAACCTCTTTACAGCACCATTAACTGCTGGGTAGTAGAGAGAGGAACGATGATGACAAATATTCCTTTCTTCCAGAAAAGTAGCGAAAGCAGCAGATGTAAACTAAACACTGTTATCAGTAACTATAGTCAATGGATTGCCATGGCTGCTGAAGACTGATGACAGCAACGAAACCACAGAATCCGTAGTGACAGTGTGTGAGTAAAGGAGATCTTAGGCCATTTACTATAATCATCAGTTAATGTTATAGCAAATGTGCAGTCGGATGCAACAGTGTTAAATGGCTCGACTATATCCACTGCCACTTTCTGCCATGGTCCATCTGTCAGCGGCACTGGCTGTAGAGGAGCAGGGTGGGACTTGACTGTTCAAGTAAGGAGCGTAAAGTAGATGCATCAGAAGGTGCAGGGGCATTGAGAATTGCCTGTACACGTAATTTATCAGGAAGAAGACCCTCGCTGAAACAGTATGACCTAAGAATATGGAAGTAAAATAATGTCAAATGTTTTTGAAACAAAAAGCCTGTTGAATTGCACTTCTTGAAAAAAAATAGGCATTGCATTAACCATGCTTGCATTTTAATGCATTGTATTTTTAGGGCTTGCATTTTTATGGGCTGAAATTCAACATGGTTGAATATTTAAGCTGTGAATATTTCAATTAAAAACATTTCAAACACATTTTCATTATTAAAAATTCAATAATCCATATTCACCTGTCATATTTCACTTCCAAAATATTCAAACTGTTTAAAAATACAACCTATAATATTCAACAGGCAATTTTCGGTCCATTTTATTTCGCTTTGAAAATTTGCTTCCACAAATTCGGTGGTTCAAATTCGACAGAAAATATTACGTTGACATCCATGAACTGCAGGAAGAGCAGTAGATTACCGAGCGTACTCTCCATCTGCTGTTAGTCGGCTTCACCAGCAGGTGGTGCAAAAGCTCGTGTTGTTGACGAAGACAGAGCAACAGTTAGAGCAAGCCATTCATTCATAAAACTCATCAATGCAAGTGTATTTGTGATTATTATGACGGCGGTTTTATGTTAAATTCAGTGTCTTCACAGTTACTTTCCCTGTGTAGCCTACAAGCATCTTTCTCTACCGTTAACAAGATTATAATGTTATTCCCCGATGCGGATATACAGATCCAATATTACATTTTTGAGGTTGACATATATTTCTCTTGGTTGTTTAGTTGCCTTAACTTTATATTCTGGCGATGTGCTGCATGCAAGCTATTAGGGTTTCCCTCAATACTTAAGGATTCACCAGCTGGACATATAAAACGCTTAACGTATAGCTTAATGGACTAATTACAGTGATATAAAAGACCAAACTCGTTTAATGCTGAGCGTTTCCCAGTGATAGACTGGCATAAAGTTGGCTTGACGTTGGACATTCGCACATTTAGGGACCGTCTCTAAAGTGTAGGCTATACGACTTTGGTATACACGTTTCTAACTTCAATAGCATTTGAATAGAACAACTTACAGTCATAAAACCAACTATAAAGTGTTCATGTAGTGTCAGGCATAATGCGCACCCTTTGGATTTTTTTATATTTATTCAATTAAAGTTTGCTATTGAAGTTAGAAACGTGTATGCTAGTGTTTTATGCAACTTTTGAGACGGTCCCTAAATGTGCGAATGTCCAATGTCAAGCCAATTTTACATTTATTAGGCTACATTTAGTCATTTATTTAGCAGACGCTTTTATCCAAAGCGATTTACAGTTAAACTAACAATAGGAGGACAGCAATATGCAAGTGCTATGACTCTTCCCAGTTTAAGCTAATGCAATACACGTAGGCATAGCCTATACTATACTATACTGTAGAGAGAAAGAGAAGAGAAGAGAAGAGAAGAGAAGAGAAGAGAAGAGAAGAGAAGAGAAGAGAGAAAGTGTTAGTATTGATCAAGTGTTGATTTTATGCCAGTATATCACGAAACGCTCTGCATGAAACTTTGCGCGTTACGTTCATATTCTTAGTCCATCGAGCCTATATAGTAGCCTACAGCCTACATCCCCAATAAGATGCTTGTAGGCTACACAGGGAAAGTAACTGTGAAGACACTGAATTTGACATAAAACCGCCGTCATAATAATCACAAATACACTTGCATTGCTGTTAAATGAGTTTTATGAATGAATGGCTTGCTCTAACTGTTGCTCTGTCTTCGTCAACAACACGAGCTTTTGCACCACCTGCTGGTGAAGCCGACTAACAGCAGATGGAGAGTACGCTCGGTAATCTACTGCTCTTCCTGCAGTTCATGGATGTCAACGTAATATTTTCTGTCGAATTTGAACCACCGAATTTGTGGAAGCGAATTTTCAAAGCGAAATAAAATGGACCGAAAATTGCCTGTTGAATATTATAGGTTGTATTTTTAAACAGTTTGAGTATTTTGGAAGTGAAATATGAAAGGTGAATATGGATTATTGCATTTTTAATAATGAAAATGTGTTTGAAATGTTTTTAATTGAAATATTCACAGCTTAAATATTCAACCATGTTGAATTTGAGCCCATAAAAATGCAAGCCCTAAAAATACAATGCATTAAAATGCAAGCATGGTTAATGCAATGCCTATTTTTTTTCAAGAAGTGCAATTCAACAGGCTTTTTGTTTCAAAAACATTTGACATTATTTTACTTCCATATAAGAACAGCAGGCTGGTTTGCCAGAAGCGAAACTTGTCTTTATTGAGCTGCAAGCCAGCAGCTTCTAGTCGTTGTAAGACCGCTTGAAGTGCTTTGTCATGCATAGACATGTCATGTCCGAAGATGATAATGTTGTCCCATTTTCGATCTTCAAGCAAGCCAGGATGATGGTCGTCATCTTCTGAAGTTCTGCAGGCGCTGAAGCCAACTGAACAGTCCGTCATGAGTAATAAAGGCTGTGAGGTTACGGCACTTGGTAGTAAGCATTAGTCAGGTTGATGGTAGTGAAAATAGTAGAACCTTGGATGAGCAGAGAGTAGTTCATCCATGTGTGGCAATGGAAAAGAGTCCACAATCACTGCTTTATTTGGCTCTCTGAGGTCAACACACAACACATCCTTAACTTTTAACTTTTTTTTTATTTGTGTAACAACAATGTTGATACATTCTATCACCCCAGCTGCTTGCCAGTGATTTTATTCCTCTGAAACACCACAACGAACAAAGAGTTGCAGATGGCAAAGTTTTTGGCGCATAGGTGTGACAATTTCATCCAGCTTTACGTAGTGTATAAAGTTTTTAGCACATCCAAACTCTGCTGTTGATCGACAGCAGATTCAATCTGGCTTGCTACCGTAACAGCTCTGTCCAGTGTGAGATCCGTTTCTAGTAAAGGTCTCTCATTTATTCCTGGGCTAAGCACATTCTCCACTAACTGATCGCAAATCATTTTGTCAATACTGGCATCGAACTCATATGAAAAAACAAGCTCTCGCAAAGCAACAGCATACTGGAAAACTGCCTCGTGAGGTGCCTGACAGAGTTTATAGAAGTTCAGCTATGTTAGATTTTTGCACAAAGTAGGTTTTCAATGCATCCTCGGCATTCTTATACGTCGTACCCATGGTAAGCAGTAGAAAATCTGTTGTCTCTATGTCCTGAGGCAGTAAGGCAGAACAGGTCTCAGTCTTTCATCCGGCCAGGCTTGCCCTGTAGCATTGATAACTCACATTTTCAATACAATGTGTAATAGGTAATTTTCAAAGATCTGCAGCCATGCGCTAAATGGCATAGCAGGCTCACTGAGACAAGGCAGGAAAAAACTCGGGATAGGCATCTTTCATCTTCGTGACCAACGTTAACGAAAAAACTGCCTAATCTTTGTCTGCCTAATATGTGGTATCTGTCAGGATTATTAAACAATAAAGCACACAAGACAAGAGAAGCGAACTTCATCCATCTTGTTTACTTCCTTCTCAAAATAGAAGTCAACAATCACTTATGATGAACACAACACAGTTCATGACCCCTTTAAGTGTCCCCAACTAAGCAAGAGAAAGGCGACAGCGACAAGGAACCCAAACTCCATCAGGTGACAGAATGGAGAGAAAAAATAAAACGGGCTTAGTCGGTGAACCAATTCTCCTCTGGCCAAATGAACAAACATGGTGTGATTATGATTAATAATGTTTAATTGCCTGCATGATAACAAAACTTTCTAATTCTGTGTCCATATTAGACAAGTTTTGGGTAACAAATTATTGGTCTGTTCACACTAAATGTGAAACTGCTGTGACACAATCATAGCCCATCAGAACACATTTGATGTTACAACAACATCACAGAAACAGAAATCAACCAGTCTACAAAATGACATGTTAAACACAGCTAGTTAGAAAATAAATAACATTAACATGAAAAATTGCTTTTTTTAGGACATTAGCTTTCTTACTGTCCAAGCTCAGACAACAGTGTTACCATCTGTTTGTTTATATTAAATATGACTCCTTTTCTGCATGAAAATGACTTGTCGTGTAAATGTCGTGTGCTGTTAATAATTTAGCATATTACTTATGGGACAGGGAAGCCCGCCATTGCTCACAGAGACATAAAGTCAAAGAACATCCTGGTTAAGAAGAACGGAACCGCTGTGATTGCTGATCTTGGTCTGGCTGTCAAACACGACTCTAATACCAACACCATTGACATCCCCATTAACCACAGAGTGGGCACCAAGAGGTTAGATAATCTTTTTCTTACATAAGGTCATTTTGAGGTCAATTCGAGACATCATAAACTGAATTATTACTTATTATCTATAGTTGTGTAGGTTGTGCCATAGTCTTCTTTAAGTATTGAGAATGAACACTTCTGTAGAAGAGCTAGTCACTGGATTTGACAAAGTTTGTGTGGTTGATGCCTTTGAATATTTGAAAGATATGTTTTTTTTTTTCTTCAGAGACACATAGCAAAGATATTCTTAAGCACACCTTGATATTTTACATTTACTCTCAGAGTTATACTATTTCTGATTTACCTGCCCTTAAATGCTATGTAAAAAAAACATGATTGGTTGTTTTACATGCCAACCAAAGTTTTTGGCCAGGCTTTATGCTGATGGTCTTAAGTATGGATCTATGAGTGTAGTTTGTAGCCAACTGTCTTTCAGTAAATACAGACAAGTAAAAGAGCATTGGTTGCATGTGCAAACAAGTGTTATAATGGTTAAATTATGATTTTTGCTATTTACTATAATTTGCTTTTAGGCTTTGGATTTGTGTACTCAAGACATCTTGAGTGATATATAATCTGTATCTTTGTATGTACAGTATGTGTGTTTGACTAAATGTTAATTTTAGTATATGTGTGAGTGTTCTCTGTTCCTCTCTGTAAACTCCGTGTGCACTTTCTGTCTCTGTATAAAACACGTGTCATTGTTTGCTTTCAGGTGTATAAAGACATCTTGATGGAGGTTAATGCGTTCATGTGGTGTGAGTACATTACTCTAATGTGAGTATGTTTGTTTCTGCAGGTACATGGCTCCTGAGATCCTGGATGATTCTATAAACATGAGCAGCTTTGAGTCATTTAAGCGGGCTGATATGTACTCACTTGGCCTGGTGTTCTGGGAACTTGCTCGCAGATGTTCTGTCCAAGGTACCTTACTAGTATATTTTAAGTCAAGTAAAAAACAAATAAACAAAAAAGTGTAATAAGATACCAATCAATGCACACCAGCAGTGGACTGATTTAAATAGTTCTTAATTGTTAAATTGTGTTCTTATTCATTGACACTTATTCATTGGTTTCTTAAAATGGCTTGCGTCAATATTTTTTCATTAAGATGTACATATCTAATAACAGTAATAATACAGTCTCTGCATCACTTCAGAATCCTGAACATGTTGGTGTTTATTTAGCAAAAAAAAAAAAAAAAAAGACCACCTAACTATACATTATCTCACGTATTTCATGGCTACATAACAATACACAAATAAACATAAACATGTTTTATTAGCACTGAATAACTGTCAGATATATTTGAATTCTAACTGCCATGAATGACCAATCAGAATAGTATTCTAGAGAGTCATGCAAAAAAAAAAAAAAAAAAAAATCATTCCAAAAGTGTTGGACTTTCTTCTGTGGAGCAAGAAGATATTTTAACCCTCTGGGGTCTGAGCTGTTTTCTGGGCCCTGGAGGTGTTCTGACATGCTCTGACATTTGTGGTTATTTCTGTTACTTGTGACATTTTCATGGCTAAAGTCTAATTACACTGTATTCAGCACAAACTCTGCTACAATAATATATCAGCAGCATGTATGTAAAAGTTTGTAGTTTTGAGATAATGACATTTATGCGTGGTTTGTGAAAATACAAAAAAAGATTCTCACTGAAATAAGGCCATGAAACCCATACTGATTATTTCTTCACAAGACTTTTGAAAATTGTATGACGTAGCCTAGAATATTTGCTCTAAAACTGTGAAAATCATCCTGACTGCTCATTTAGAGAAGACAATATATTGATTTAAAATTTTTACGACGTGTTTTGTGTGAGAAAGCTTTACGGAGGTCATTAATATGTATGGCTTTTCACACCTGAGAAAGACAAAGACCCTCCCCTAACGGCCCTATTAGGAGCTATCAGGCCCTGTCATTCTGAGCAACCTTTCACAAAGAATGAGGAGATTTAAAAAAGAATGGCTTTTAGATTGTTTGGATTTATTTACAACACAACATATTCCAAAGATACACAACAAATGACAAAAAAGCACTTATTGAAAACAATGATCCAAAGACAGAGACCTTTCTGCCATTCCTAAAAACGTACATACCTTTCATTTCCAAGGTGTTTTATTTTCACTTTACCATGTTCATGTACAGAGACTCGTGTGAATGTTGAAGTCAGCAGGACTCAGTGGCATCTGGGCCCTGAAAAAAAAAAAAAAAGTGAACATACTGATATCAAGAGAAAGGCCTGCACGATTTTTGGGAATAAATTTTAGATTTTTTCTGGTTAAAATTGCTTTTTAAAATTCACAGAACACACACACACACACACACACACACACACACAAATGTTTCCAACAATATATAATATAATGAACACCAGGTTTGTTGTGCCTTGTAGGCATAGGCTATGTGCAGTGCTGCATAAAATAATAACAATAACCTATAGCAGTCTATAAATCTTCCAAAAGATTTCAGTAACAACTAAGCTAGAGAAAAATATATTGATTATCATGTTACTTCAAATGTTTCCATTCGTTATGATGATATGAAATTAGATAATAGTAAAAACATGAAGCCGTTTGGTGCGTTTTGCTTTTCAAACGCGATCGCGATCCAAAATATGATACATTCAAACGCGATCGCGTTCAAATATAAAACATTATGGTTACCATATAGCCTACATATCTACGTTTGAGCAGATATCCACAAACACAGTAACAGTAAACACGGGTCTAAATATTATAATATTCACCATATATCTAGCAACAGTTCAACTGCAATGTGAAATTTATGCAACAATAACAAACTAATATGTAAGAATTTCTTACCTTACATCTTTCTTGTCTTCAAATCGCGTTCTTCTTCTTCTGATGTAAATCCAACGTAAGCTCGCGGCGCGTCTTTCAAACTCGACGAAAAGCAGAGACTTGAAGTGTTTTGGTGTTTTGTTTTTGAGGTAATGAGCGCATTGGCGTTCCATGTGGAAATTTGCATGTGAATCTCTTTTGCGCGCGTGGGCGTGGTCAAATTAAAAATAATTAGGAAGCGTTTGAGAAGCTGGACATCTTGTTGGTTTTATACAAATTACTTAAACAGAGAATATTTGTTTTCAGTTTGAATCCGATCATTTAAAAGTACACACTTAAATGTTTATAAAGGTATATGGCTCATAAATGTGTGACAAGTATTCGCTGAGTTTTGTTTCAGTTTATAGACGTGCTCAAGAAAAAAAAGTTCACTGCGACGGAGAGGCAGAACGCACACCCTGTTTATTTTCTTTATTTTACAAAAGCACAATGTTTTGATTTGATTGTAAGTGGACACATACAAAAGTAGAAATATCACAGATTCTTTTTTTATGTTTCTTTTTTCTGTATGACAATAAATGACGGAGAAATTTAAGTTTATAGTGCTACAATGTGAAGAAAATCCAGTAAAACGCGCCGGCGCGTTTGCCGACCTCAGAGGGTTAAGAAAAGTGTTTTTGTGAACATCTTTTTAAAAAAATTATTTTCACCCTCTTTTCCTTTCCCTTAGAAAAGTGTTTTTGTTTTGTTTTTTTGTCCATCTTCAACCCTCCAAATATTTCACTCTCGCTATGGAACAGACCGGTTGTCAACTATTTATTTTTTACTTTACTTTTGTTCGATGATGCCTATTCAGTGTTCAGAAACATTGTCGCCTAGTCATGATACGAAGTAATAAGAGGAAGTATTTCCTTAACTAATGATAAAATGTGCTGAAGGTCACCAAACCTTCTGAAAAGTTTTGTAGGAGAGACTGTTATTGAAGGACGTAGTGGCGGAACTATATTAAACTACAGTATATTATAGACAGAGATGGGCATAAATACATGGAAATGTATTTAAAATACAAATACAAAATACTGTGTGGAAAAATTTATTTAAATACAAAATACTGTGTGAAAAAATGTATTTAAATACAAATACAGTATTTTGTATTTTGAAAATACACAAAATACAAGTGGAATTGGCCATCCAGTGCAGGTATAGGTCACAGTGAATGAAGAAACTACATAGGCCTACTGACTTCTTTCTGGCAATTACAAATAAACTTATGCAAAATAGCAGCCATTTATATACTTATTTCTGGTTACAATGTAGTCTATTACTTGTGGAACACTATTAAAAAATTCATACTGTATGTAAAACTGTGGGAACATTTTCTAATATCTAGCAAAGAATATGGATGGGCGATATGACCAAAATCTTAATTTTACTTAACAGTAACAATATCATGTTTTCACAATTCTCAATATCAGTTTTGATTCCACAGCATAAACTGAATTTCAAACTCTTTTTTTTTTTTTTTTTTCGCAGGTAGTCCAATGCTTTTTAAGTAATTTTATGTTTATTTTATGTAAAGTTTATTTGTTTCTATAAGTTTATTCAAATTAGAAAGTGTATCTAAATAGAGATTTCATTTAGAATTAATTTAGATTCATTTGACACTATTTCCCCCTTTTTTATTATTATTTTTCATGTACAATAAAACTAAAAGCTGAAAATTTTTGTGGAGTATCATTCATCAGTGTTTGTTTTTCCACTCCAACGTTCCAATAATTCCTGCCCACTAAAAGCTGCACGGATAAATTTGCTTACCCCACAATTAGGCCCATCTATGTCAACGATTTAGAAAAAGTTCCATCAATTAACACTTTATATCATCACTATGATAGTGTCATATCACCCAGCCCTAACATGCAGTAATGCTTTAAACACATTTGACAAGCTAGTT
The DNA here is from genome assembly GCF_949319135.1 of Squalius cephalus. Lineage (NCBI taxonomy): Eukaryota > Metazoa > Chordata > Actinopteri > Cypriniformes > Leuciscidae > Squalius > Squalius cephalus. The sequence continues at coordinate 31,380,582 of NC_137130.1, forward strand.
GATAAAAATCAACAACCGGTCAAGACTGATTGGCTAACGCTATTTTCCTAGCCTGGTTAAAACCAGACCATTCTCAGTAATAACTGAGTTATGGTCTGGCAAAGCTTCATTAATAACTAATTTCCAAAGGGGCGTCACCAACGGACGTCGCTCAAATGCCTCTGGGCGCAATTGGATAGACCTAAAACCAATCAGAGCGATCGTCATCGTGTAAAGCCCGCCTCAACGTTTCTGATTGGTGCCTCGATTTGGACGGATTAGAAATCGGCTTGAATGGGCTCTTTGCCAGTCTACTTGCAGAGCAAATCTAAATTTGCCGGAAGTTTGTCTGGGTTTTCCAAGGCTACTATTTTCCCACTTGTCTGTGCACTTTTATTCTTTCATGTTAACTAAAGTGAATAATGCACTATTTTAACTTTAATCAACAAGTAGAATAGATCATGACATTCTCACCTTATTCCAAAAAAAAAAATCGTTGATCCAATACTGAGCTAGTGAATGGGCCCTATTTTAACGGTCTGAAACGCAAGTATCAAGCGCGAAACGCAAGTAACTTTGTGGGCGGGTCTTGGGCGCTGTTGCTATTATACCGGCGGGATAAATTACTCTTGCGCCTGACGCAAATCTAAAATGGGTTGGTCTGAAGTAGCTTCATTATTCATAGGTGTGGTTTGGGCGTAACGTGAAATAAACCAATCAGAGCGTCATCTCACTTTCCCTTTAAGAGTAGGCGCGCTTATTCTATAGCGGATTCCTATTATAACGGCGGATTTGCCAGACGCGCGCCAGCAGCGGTTCACAGCCGAGGAGACCGACGTTCTCGTCAGGGCCGTAAAACACAGAGAAGTGACATTGGGGATGGAGAAACACACCCAAATTAACTTTGGTTAAACAGGCGTATGATAATTTGGGTAAATGTGTAAGCTAGATGTATGCTTTTATAATAAACTATCTATCTATCTATCCATCTATCTATCTATCCATCTATCTATCTATCGTAATAATGTATGATTTGCAAAAATGAAAACTGCTGCTTTTGTGTAGATGAGAGAATCAAAGTGCATGCGCGTTGTGCACACGCTACGCTACATTGATTATGGCCAAGCATGCGCCCTTAAAATAGCATATGAATAACATGCGCAACGCGCCACTTAGTGGCGGAATTGTTTTTTAAACCTGCAAAATAGCATGAGGGAACGTTTGTGCCAGAACACGCCTCCTCTTTGCGCTGAACCGCCCCGGGGAGCGCAAGTGTATTTCTTAGTTAACCGATGTGCGTCTGTGGAGGGAAAAGTCCGCTGTGCGCGGGTGCAAAATAGGAATGATACATGCGTCGGTGTACAAAGTCAATTGCGCTGGGTGCAAGATAAGGCCCAAGGTCTGAACTAGTTGATGCACAAAATCAATACCCTGATAAAGAGGTTGACTGGCAAAAAGTATTTTATGTATTTTGAAAATACAAAAATACTCACCTTAAATGTATTTAAATACAAATTACATTTGAAATTTTCCAAAGGCTTTAAAATACAAAATACAAAATAGTATTTTGTATTTCAAATACGTATTTTAAATACATGTATCTGAAATACTGCCCATCCCTGATTATAGACCTGAGAGTAAACCCATAGCATGTGTGCTGCTACTATTATTACTCATGCTGGCAAAGAAGTTAACCAATCAAAACAGAAGGTACATAGACGTCTTAAAGACACATCAGCGTGAAACAGCTTATTCAACTGTTAGGGTCAGAGAGGGGGAGAAAAATGGTTATGAGATACAACATCATGACTGTATAAGGTTAGGGGCTTCCTTAGGGAAGAAAATAAAATACATGATGTTGCACATCCACATCCAAACTTTTAGAATAATTAAGATTTTTCATCAGTACTTAGTGTAAATAAATAATCATGAATGCTTTGTGCTCTGCAGGGATTCATGAAGATTTCCAGTTGCCTTATTATGACCAGGTGCAATCAGACCCGTCAGTGGATGATATGAGGAAGGTGGTGTGTGAACCAAAACTCCGACCTAACATTCCAAACCAGTGGCAGAGCTGTGAGGTTTGTGTGATAAACTTACCATTCATGTGACATATCAATTGACAATATGTTAACCCTCTTATTATTATTTTAAGATATGTATTTTTTTAGTTGAGACTTTCCTTTTGTGCAAACCAACGAAAATGTGAGGAATGAACTGAAACATCTAGTTTGTTTCTGCTAACAGGTGTTTTAAAGGCAGAATTTCAAAACACAACTTTTGCCTACAGCGCAAATGTAACAATGAGGACTTTGCAAATAAAACAATTTAATTTGTTAAATATTTAAGTACTACTTCAGTCATTTATTTTTGTTGAATCCTCTGTTGACCTGTGATGATTAAATGTACTATACAATGAACTGTATTTGAGTTCTACTTGAGTATAAAAATAGTATAGATAAAAGTTTACAGGAAATGTGTTTTGAGTTCCAAACAAATAAAAAAACAAAAATCATAATCATAATAATGTAGTAAATTTTACAATAATGACATTTACTTTTACAATAATTTAACCACACTTTGAATATCAGGCATTGTTTAAATCCATTAAAATTTATTTCTATAGCACTTTTCACAATTTTGCATTGTTGCAGCTTTTGAGCAGCTTTACATACATATAGAAACTAGTTACAAAAGTAAAGATATGTAATTATGACGAATAAAGAAAACAACATAGTTTGAAATGGTAAAAGAAATTCACGTACTTGATCAAAAGTTTTATTACTTTAGTGTATTCCTAATGCACCTACTGTATACGCTTTGGTACCTTATGGTACCTTATTCTTCATTTCTTCAACAGCTTCAAGTTTAACAAACTTTTTTGTTCTATATATTTTCGCGTTTAATTTTACGCACCGCTTATATTGAGACATTTACAGTCTTTAAAGCAATATAATTTGTGCTGTCATTGATGGAAAAATCTGTTTGCTTATAGCAGTACTTGTTAGACTAGGTAAACCCAGCCCGATCTGCCGGCGATTTGATTTCGCCCTGTAGCTCAGGCTGGAAACCTGTACATTATTCTATCCTGCTTCCATTACAAATTTGCAGGGACCAATCACAAACTGGCTTATCCACCTGATGGCTATTGGCGGGTTTAATTCAATTCCTTTTAACCTCTCGACGATGCTCAATGGCTTCTTTAGTTTAGCAAACAAAATGCTCGAGTGGGTATAAATATCACTCACTTTCATGTTTTTTTTTGCACAACCTGCAAAAATCGCTCGATGCCATTGCTGCTTCTGCAAACCGCTGATCAATGCTCCAAACCAACACATTTGTTGACACATTTCCTGCCTGGAGTTTTCGCTGAAAAGTACGTCACTCGGATCGTTTGTCTGATTGGTTGAAGGACTATCCAATTGCGTACAGAGTCATTTGAACTATGCCCATTGATCACGCCTCTTGTGCAGTAGAAAATACAGTCTTAAAAGATTGAGCTTGGTCTGGTGATAGCCAGACTAAGTACTTGTAACAGTATAGAAAGAACACAAAGTAACCCCAGTTCCCTTTCGTTCGGGAACTCCTACGTCTCGTCGGAGGAGTTTCCAACGAATTGGGATCACGCTAGGGAGACCAACTGTCTTCGAGTGAAATAAAACGAGCCAATGAACATTGGCATGCAAGATTTGCATTCCGCGGCCCGCCTACCAGCGCGGGTATAAAGCGGAAGCAAGCGCATACACAAACGCTTTTAGCTTCGGAGCCGACCGATTGTGTCCTCTCTGAGTGAATGAGCTTTAAGATTGTATCTATCTTACGCTCTACGAGTCTGCTGTTTCGGGAAGGGATCTCTCTGTGTTGGTGAGACGGCGTTTCAGCGACTGCGCGATTTCCTGTCTGCCGGCTGCGTCTACACGCTGTTAATTCAAAAGCTGTTTTCACAGCTGGTAAACGGTTGAGTGCGCACAGCGGGCTTGCAGTTTCCCCGCTGTGTTGCCGCGTTGGGTCCCTGTGTGCTTCAGTACAATAAAGAGAGTACTTTTTTCCTGAAAGAGCAATACGAGTGAAGATCGCGTCCTTTTCAGGATGACGTTTCACTCGTGTGTTTCTGGATGCGATCGTTTCCTGTCCTCATTTGACGGCCACGTTCATTGTTTCACATGCCTAATCAGTGTATGAGACTACGTTCGTGGGTGGTTCATGTTCTCTCAGGAGTGCATGACCACGTCGGCACGTTGTTCGTCTCCCCTTTTTAAAGGCTTGAGTCGCTCAGCGTGCCGTGTGCCGTGTGCCGTCGAGCGCTGGCTGACAGCGCGGGTTGTCACGGCAACCCAGCGCGCGTCATTCGGCGCTCTAGATGCGCGATCGAGACTCGTGTACCTCTACGAGGTTGAGTCCCTTTGCTTGTTCCCCAATCTAGTTCCTTTTCTAAAAAAGGGGAGGACTACTTTGGCTAATGAGCATTTGGTGATCTGGGGGTTACAGTGTGGAACGTCTCGCCAGGTGAAAGACCCTCACGAGCTTCCCACTCCTCTAGCGCATCGCAAACATGCTGAGACTGTGTTCGTGGGTGGTTTATGCTTTCTTATGAGAGTATGACCACGTCGGCACGTTGTTCGCCTTGCCTGAAGGCTTGAGCGCCCGGCGTGCCGTGTGTCATCGAGGCGATGGCCACGTTCACTGTCTTGCATGCCTGGTTGGTGGCCACGATCACTGTTTCACATGTCTAATCAGTGTGTTGAGACTGCATTCGTGGGTGGTTCATGTTTTCTCATGAGTGCATGACCACGTCGGCACGTTGTTCGTCTCCCCTTTCGCGAAAAAGAAATAAGGGCTTGAGCCGCTCAGTGTGCCGTCGAGGCTTTTGGATGGCATTCTGGTCCTTCTCATGAGGGACCAAGCATTTCATTCGGGGCTCCAGGGGAGGACAGATGTCGATTGTTACATCGGAGAGAGGGCTGTTATACTCTGAAAATGATGCTGAGTTCCTACTATAATGGTGTGTTCTCGTGCTGAAGATTCAGACTTGACAGCCACACTTCCTGGGTATAAAATACCTGGATGGGTGTGAAAAACTTTGGCAGTATGGAAGCATTTTGGTGCCAATATGGCAAGCCAAACATGCCTAAATCTGCAGAAGTTTTTCCTCTCTCACTACCCCTGCACATTCAGGGGAGCTGCGCTTAGTGACTGACCGTGATTAGTCACAGCGCTGGCCCTCGGTCAGACGATATCCACTCTGGTGGTCCAGAAGCGCCTCAAAACCTGCCCGCTCGGAGTTCGTTTCCCCCCAGCAAAGGGAAGGGAAACAACCCTGAGAGGAGCGACCCAGAGTATGTGATGTCTGCTCTTCGGGAGTGCGTGTCATCACCACTCCTTCCCCCGGGGGAGGGCCGGGTGGAGAATTTCATTTCTGTTCCGCCGCTGGTCATCCAGTCAGCGGTACCCAAAGTTTGAGCAATCCACTTCCTCTGAGTCACTCACGGGCCCCAGCGCTCAGATGACAGTGAGGGCTACGGCCTGGTCACTCTCGTCTCTCGCTGGGCGAGGAGGCGGAAACCAGGACTCGATGCCCCTGGGCCTCGCTCCTCGTTTCCCCTCACGGTCGAGGCTGGCAGACCAGTAAGACCAGTCTCCTCCGTCCTAGAGGGTCAGAATGGCAGTGCGCGCCACCCCCGAACAGCGCCACTCCCGTTCCCCTCTCCCCAGCTCCCAGATAGCAGTGGCGCCACCCCGGTCACGTCACTCCTGTCTGCCGCTGGGCGGGAAGGCACGGAGACCAGCAGCCGCCCTTGGGCCTCGCTCCTCGTCTCGCAGCAGAACACTCTCGGGTCTTCTCTGCCGTCTGTCCCCCGGTGGAAGCAGGTAGGTGTTGTCCAAGTATACACCCAGACCCCGCTCTCGGCCGCTACAATGCCACCGGAGCCGTGTCCCTGCCTTCCACCTCGCTGCCCCTCCGCGGGTACGCCGACGGTGCGGGTGGGCTCGTTGCGGCAGGTTCTCGGAGCCTGGCTAGCGCTCCTGAGGCCGTCGTGCTGGCTCATACGCACCATCCGGCTCGGCTATGCAATTCAGTTTGCACACCGGCCTCCCAAGTTGAGGGGCATCCACTTCACCCGTGTGCGTCCGGTGGATGCTCCTGTCTTGCGGAAAGAGATCGACGCCCTGCTGGCGAAGGACGTGATCGAGCCGGTCCCTCCAGCCGATATGAGGTCAGGGTTCTATAGCCCTTACTTCATTGTACCCAAGAAAGGTGGTGGGTTACGGCCAATCCTGGATCTGCGAGTATTGAATCGGGCCCTGCACAAGCTCCTGTTCAAAATGTTCATGCAGAAACGCATTTTCGAATGCATCCGTCCCCGGGATTGGTTTGCAGCGATCGACCTGAAGGACGCGTACTTTCATGTCTCGATTCGTCCCCGACACAGACCATTTCTACGGTTTGCTTTCGAGGGTCGAGCATATCAGTACAAGGTCCTACCCTTCGGGCTGGCCCTGTCGCCCCGTGTCTTCACGAAAGTCGCGGAGGCGGCCATTGTTCCCATGAGAGAACAAGGCGTTCGCATTCTCAACTATCTCGACGACTGGCTCATTCTGGCGCACTCGCGAGATGTGTTGTGCGATCACAGGGACATGGTGCTCCGGCACCTCAGTCAGTTGGGGCTTCAGGTCAACTGGGACAAGAGCAAACTCTGCCCCGTGCAGAGGATCTCTTATCTCGGTATGGAACTGGACTCGGTCGCCCAGACTGCGCGCCTCACAGAGGAACGCGTCCAGTCAGTGCTCAACTGCCTCAAGTCTTTTCGAGGCAAGTCAGCGGTCCCACTGAAACAGTTTCAGAGGCTCCTGGGGCATATGGCAGCCGCAGCCGCAGTAACGCCGCTCGGCCTGTTACATATGAGACCGCTTCAGCACTGGCTTCACGATCGAGTCCCGAGGTGGGCGTGGCAGAGCGGCACGTTCCGGGTCAAAGTAACCCCGCACTGTCGCCAAACCTTCTCCCCATGGTCGGATCCTGTATTTCTTCGGGCCGGAGTGCCCTTAGTCCAGGTTTCCAGGCATGCTGTGGTTTTCACAGATGCCTCTGCCATGGGGTGGGGGGCCACGTACAAAGGGCATGCAGTCTCGGGTCTGTGGACGGGGCCTCAGCTGCATTGGCACATCAACTGCCTAGAGTTGCAAACAGTACGCCTAGCCTTGTGTCGCCTCAAGGGGTTTCTCAGACACAAGCACGTACTGGTCCAAACGGACAGCACTGCAACCGTTGCGTACATCAACCATCAAGGTGGTCTACGCTCCCGTCGTATGTCGCAACTCGCCTCCCACCTCCTCCTCCTTTGGAGTCAGAAGCATCTGAGGTCGCTTCGAGCCATTCATATCCCTGGTGTGCTCAATCGTACGGCCGACGAGCTTTCACAACAGCCGCCACTTCCGGGAGAATGGCGACTCCATCCCAGGTGGTCCAGCTGATATGGGGAATCTTCGGAGCCGCTCAGATAGATCTGTTTGCCTCTCCGGACACGACCCATTGTCAGTTGTTTTATTCCCTGACCGTAGGAACACTCGGCACGGATGCACTGGCGCACAGCTGGCCCCAGGGTCTTCGCAAATATGCGTTTCTCCCAGTGAGCCTTCTTGCACAGACTCTGTGCAAAGTCAGGGAGGACGAGGAACAGGTCCTGCTAGTTGCGCCGTATTGGCCCAACTGGACTTGGTTTGCAGAACTCATGCTCCTCGCGACAGCCCCTTCTTAGCCCATTCCTCTGAGGAAAGACCTTCTCTCTCAGAGATGGGGCACTCTATGGCACCCGCGTCCAGACCTCTGGAAACTTCATGTCTGGTCCCTGGACGGGATGCGGAGGTTCTAGGCGGCCTACCACAGGCTGTGGTAGACACCATCACTTCCGCTAGAGCCCCCTCTACGAGGCACCTCTATGCGTTGAAGTGGAACCTATTCGTCGATTGGTGCTCTTCCCGTCGGGAAGACCCCCGAACTTGCCCGATCAGTGTCGTGCTTTCCTTCCTGCAAGATGGGTTGGAGCGAAGGCTGTCTCCCTCCACCCTCAAAGTGTATGTTGCCGCAATAGCCGCACATCACGATGCAGTAGAAGGTAAGTTCTTGGGAAAGCATGACCTGGTTCTCAGGTTCCTCAGGGGTGCTAGGAGATTGAATCCTCCTCGTAATCAGCACCCCGTACCCTCTTGGGATCTGACTTTAGTGTTTAGAGCACTCCAGAATCCACCTTTTGAGCCCTTGCATGCAGCCGATTTAAATATTCTGTCAATGAAGACAGCTCTCCTGCTCGCTTTGCCATCCATCAAGAGTGTAGGGGACCTGCAGGCATTTTCGGTCGACGAATCGTGCCTAGAGTTCGCGCCGGACTTCTCTCATGTTGTTCTGAGACCCCGGCCCGGATATGTGCCCAAGGTTCCTACCACTCCGTTTAGAGATCAGATAGTGAACCTGCAAGCGCTACCCCCGGAGGAGGCAGACCCAGCCCTGGCTTTGCTCTGTCCTGTTCGCGCTCTGCGCTGTTACATTGACAGGACTCAAAGCTTTAGGACCTCAGACCAGCTCTTTGTCTGTTACGGAGGCCAGCAGAAGGGGAAGGCTGTCTCCAAGCAGAGGTTAGCCCACTGGCTAGTGGATGCTATCGTCCGGGCTTATGAGTCCCAGGACGTGCCTTGTCCACCTAGGTTGAGGGCACACTCTACTAGGAGTGTTGCCTCCTCCTGGGCTTTGGCTCAAGGCACCTCGCTGACAGATATTTGTAGAGCTGCGGGATGGGCGACACCCAACACGTTCGCTAGGTTTTATAGCCTTCGTGTAGAACCTGTTTCCTCCTGTGTACTCGCTTCGGCCAGTAGCGCGAGGAATTAGGTTAGTGTCGGCTTTCTACGCCATTCTCGCCCCAGGGGCCAGATACGTGCGTTATTCTGCTCTGTTGGTTACCCAACAAACGGCTAACCTCGTGAGTTCCTCCGTCTCCCCCTCCAGCGACAGGCGAGGCGGATCGCCGGTCGCCAGGCCTGTTCCTCTCTGTTGAGCTGAGTTCAGGCTGGGTCCTATGTAGTGGTCCCTACGGGCTAGTGCACATGTGTATTCCTAGTGCCTCCTTTCGGGCAGGCTTGGGCTCCGCAGCGTTCCCTTCTACATCTTGGGCACGCTTCCCAGTGTTATCCAATGTCCACTGAGCGGGTCTTGCGGAACAGCAGTGTGACTCTTCCCAGCTAAGCTTCCACACATAGGAGTAAATTTCAAGAAACTGCTGCTGAAGCTTAGGTAGGGCGCTGGAAGGGGCCAGCACCATGGCGTTTTATTAGGGATCCCAATTCGTTGGAAACTCCTCCGACGAGACGTAGGAGTTCCCGAACGAAAGGGAACGTCTCGGTTACGTATGGTAACCCTCGTTCCCTGAGTAGGGAACGGAGACGTCTCGTCCTGTCGCCATGCTGCTGTACCTTCGCGGAGGACTGGACACCGTTCGGCTCCTCAGCGAAAAGCGTTTGTGTATGCGCTTGCTTCCGCTTTATGCCCGCGCTGGTAGGCGGGCCGCGGAATGCAAATCTTGCATGCCAATGTTCATTGGCTCGTTTTATTTCACTCAAAGACAGTTGGTCTCCCTAGCGTGATCCCAATTCGTTGGAAACTCCTCCGACGAGACGTCTCCATTCCCTACTCAGGGAACGAGGGTTACCATACGTAACCGAGACGTTTTGCGTGGTGAATATCTGCATGGAGTGTGCTTGTGTGGCAGCGACCCGGGTTCGATTCCAGTCCGTAGTGTTTCTTACATTCAATGTACATGTCTCTGTTCCCATCGTCTCACTGATGTTATCTGGATAAGTGAGTTACTGGTATACTGGGATATATAAATGTCAGTAAAAGGCAAATTCTTAAACTGTGCCATTATTTATAAAGATTAATTTTTTTTTTTTTTGAAGCACACAATAATGATGCTATTAGCACACTTCAAGTTTACTTGTGTTTTAAAATCACTAAAAGTAAAGGACAGTATGACCTCAGTTTATCATTATAAATGTATGTTCAACACTCTTGCAGTGTAATTTCTGTGTCACTTTTCATGTCCAGCACCACACGAAGCAGAGGCCACTAAAACACAACCTTTGTGTCTGAACAGGCAAATATGAACAACACTAGGGCTGGGTAAAAATATTGATCTCTCGATTTTAATCGATTCTCCTCTTTATGAACTGATATCGATTCTGATTCTGGTATAAATCCCAAGAATCAATCTTTTGGTCAATGCTGTTTTCAGTTGATGAATGAACAGAGCATTGTAGCACGCCTCCCATCATCCAATAAATCGCAATCAGCTTTGTGCTTTGTTAATTTTGATATGAAACAAAGTCTCAGATTTCGAATTCTTTACATTTTAATGCAAAATTCAAACAATAAATACCGTTTGACTGTTTAATGTGTGTTACATATCGGTGTTGCTGCCTCAGATCAAGCTAATATCGACTGTTTCTCAGAGACCGCTTACTGCACCTTTAAGCCCAATTAGCCCACCCCTAACACAAGGAACCCTGTCAGCTCACTCAGCTGGTACATTATAATTAAAAGTTAAAGAGCACCTAAACTGTATTTATTGTTTGAATCTCTAATAAAACTTCTGCATGCTCACAAACTCTCACATTAAAAAAAAACAATTATTCAAATAAGAGATTCATTGTGCAGTCAGCTTCATTGATTATAACGGAACTTTGTGAGATTGTAATGAATTAAGATGAGTGACAGCTTTTTAGTGATTATAAAGAACAGTAAAGGTCAAATCAGTGAAGTTGCTATTATCATATGAGAATATTGGGAACTTTATTTTTGACAGAACCCTTTTTCTGTCATGCAAAATGCTTAAACATTAATAAGTAAGCAAACCATTAACAGTCCCCCCCCCCCCCCAATTATAGCACGAGCGTTATGAATATATTATGCAAATTAGTGTGCAGTGCTATTGTGTATGTTTATAATGTTTTTTGCTTTTATTTTTATACTGTTGTTTTGAATTTATTATAATTTTCAGTAATTTGTCATGTATGAATTATACAGAGCTATCATTTTTATTTAATGTTGTGGGTAATTTATTTCTCACAGTTTTTGTGAATTGTAATTTTTGTAATGTTTAATGAGGTCCATGCAATGCGTGCCTTTCACCAACATTGTGCTGTACTTGCTTTAAGCACAGACATTTAGTCAGTAATCATACTGATAGTCTGAACTACATCACACCAGTTCGTTCGTCAAGTTCTCTAGAAGTATATCGGGGCCTTAAGTTTCATGGCCACAGAAAAACTTCTTAATGTATAGAGTTTTAGTGCATTTAGCAAGATGAATATTTTTTTTTAAGGGACTTTATTTGTGATCAGAGAACAGCAAAGATCTTGGGTGAATGCACACACAAAGTTTATTTGACTATGGAACACACTATAATTAATCTAAACATAAACACACACACATTCACACAAGAAAGAAACGTATTGGTTACATACATAACCCTTGTACCCTAAATATGGAACGAGGACATGAGATGAATGTTTTCACATAGATGAAACATTTTAAAGTTTCATCTTCCAGATTTCAAGTAGTCAAAAGTAAAGAATCACCCATGTATGTTTGTGTTTGTTCCAGGCACTGAGGGTTATGGGTAAGACCATGCGGGAGTGCTGGCATGCCAATCCAGCTGCTCGGCTTACAGCACTACGTGTCAAGAAAACCTTATCTCAGGTGACAGTGGTCAAGGACGTTAAAGAGTAACCCAGCGGCCTGGTACCCCTCTTATCTCTGTCTGTCAGTGTTATTGGGACATTTAAAATGCTCAGTTAAGATGCCAAAGATTGCAAGAATTTAAGAGGGAAAGACTGTCTTGCGATGAAACCTGTGCTTTGAAAAAATGAAGGAAAGTGTATTCTGTTTTGTAGTCAATAGATGGTGATAGAGTACTGAGATACTGCTACCTCAACTGATCCTACAAGTGCCAAATGCTTTGAGTTGCACGTTAAGCTTTGTGCCATAAATGTCTTGTTTGGTGTAATTTACAAAGTCACACTTAAAATGTCTGTATACTGTATCTGTTTTCAGAAACTCAGCAAAAAAAGAAACATCCTCTCACTTTCAACTGCTTTTATTTCCAGCTGATTTCTTAATGTGTAAATATGAACATAAATATTAGTATGAACATAAAAACATTCAACATCTGAGACATAAACTTAAGTTGCTCATATAATTGACAATTAAAAAAATAGAATAATGAGTGAATATGTTCCCTGAACAAATGGGGAGGAAAGGAATGTAAACTGCAAAAAAATATTGATGGTTTATTGAACAAGAAAAAAAAAAATAGTTTAAACCATAAAGATTATTTGGATTGTACAAAATTATCTTTACAATATAGTATCCTGAAAAAGGGACATTTCTTTTTTTGCTGAGTTTATATACAGATGACCAAAAATAAATAATTTTTTGTTTACTTTTTTTTTTTTTTTTTTTAAGACTATGTGTTGACGTCAGACAGCATAATGTGGTCTGCAACAGGATAGTGGTGTTTTTTTTAACCCAACTTTGTGCAGGTTGTGATTTCCTGGCACTATTTTTTTCTACTGTTTTAAACACTTCAAATCCATTTTGATTGTACGGAGTAGGCTACCTGTAGACAGGATGATTTTCTGTAAGCCTTGTCATTTCTGAATGTAAAGGAAATAGGTTGCGTTTATGCTCATGTGCAAATGCATGAAACAAACTCTGATGTCCAAAGAGGTAAAAAAAAAAACAAAAAACGATGTAACTGATCATCCAAAGTAATTTGACAAGATGCTTCATATAGAGCAGGGGTCTCCAACCTTTTATACATCACGGACCAAAAGTAACGGATATTCAAAGCCTAGAGCAGGGGTCTTCAACCGGTTTTGTTTTAAAAGTATTTTTTGGGAAATGGCCAGGCATTGGTGGGGGGTTTGAGGTGTGATCAGAGCAATGATTAATTTACTAATTTATCTGTCCTTCCATTCCGTCCATCAATTCTCATGGGTCACAGGATACTAGAGTAAATCCCAGCATCTCGGGCCACAGGCTGGGGACACTACGCTCACACACAGGCATGCACACATTCACACATTCAGTCACACTTGCGGGCTATTAATTGTGTTTATTGTGTCATGTCTAAGAATTGCTCTTCAATATCATCAATTCTCAGAGTGAAAGTGGTAGATGAAGTGGTGGTTTTCAGCAGTTGCTGTTGCCCTTTTTGAGTAATTAACTCTTTCCCTGCCAGTGTTTACTAAAGTTGCCAGCCAGCACCAATATTTTTTTTTTATGATATTCACAAAAATGTCATGGGCCCCCAGAATATTTTGTTGCATAAATATGTAAAAAAGTCGATTCCCCTGTTTCACAGCCAAGGCTTAAGCCTAGTCCCAGACTAAAATGCATGTTTGTGCTGTCATTCTATCTTAAAATATGTCTGTGCCATTGTTTTTTCTCAAGATACACACCAGTAATGTTTTTTTTTTTTTTTCTAAGGCCATTTTTTTAAAAGCTACTTAAATGTCCTAATTTAACAAATGCCTACTTCTGGCTTAATCTAAGCCCTGTCTGTGAAACCAGGCCAATATATCAACAAATAGAATAGAGCCTCTGCTTAAAATAATACAAATAATAATAAATAATAACAACAATAATAATAATTCTAGCTTCATTCATTGTTTTTTATCAACACTTGAATGTTTCATAAAATAAAAATTATAATAAAAAGCTATGAAAATCACATTTTTGTCAACAGCTTTGTCCATATCAGATTCAAAAAGATGATCAAAACATAGATCAAGTAGATAGAGTCCATCAACGCCCCTAAAGCTTGGACAGAACTTTGCGCAAGTCTTCCTGGGTTCTATATTTTTTTTCTGTAATGTTTGATTTATATACTGTTGAATGTTTGATGATCATGTTAGCTTACTTGTTGAGCTAACGTGCTTGTAAGCAACGACTGCTTCCGAAAACTTAGGCAGCTGACTTGTGTCTGCCTTATAGGCAATGACTTTGTAGGCACCTTTGTGCACGAAGGTACCTCATGAAACTGATTTCGGACAGACTTCTGGGGCAGGTTTAATGATCTACAAGCAAAATAGAGCGAGCTTTGGCAATAACTAAGCAAATATTTAATTACTACAATATTAATTTCTCGCTAGAAATGACATCAGAAGTGGAAAACGTTGGTCAAAAATGTACATTTACACACAAACTGACCACCAACCTCAACTCTCAGATGTCATTTTTATTTTTTAGGCTAACTGTCACAGAATGGAATGCACAGAATGGGTTGTGGAATATAAAAGGCAGCGAAGGATATATTTATGCTGCCTTCAAAAATCGATCAGATGAAGGTATCTCAGGAGACAGAAAGTTAAGCTAACATTGGATTCAGACATGCCTTGATGCCTTTCTACCTTGGAATGCATCCTCAAATCTGAAGGCAGCATTTTTAGGTTTTCGGACGCAGCGAACGTCTACCTGCTCCGTCTGGTTTACACAGGTCTTCTTCGCTTGCTTTTGGATTAAGTAATGCTGTACTATGTCAGAAGATCCGTAACCAATCCCCCTACCGTATAACAGTGAAATGGATTGCAGGAAAACTTGTCAATGGCGGGGAAAGAGAGGGATTTGTCTCTCAGTGCTGGGTGCTTAGTTTCAAGATGCTGAAGCAATTTTCAGGGTTTCATGGACTCATTAGCTTATTTATCTCTGAATTGTGAACACATGGGGTTTGGAGCATCTGAACTGCCACAGCCACAAAACCATATTTCAGATACGATTCATAGTATTTTCAGTTAAATGCAGCTTTCTCTTCCCCCATTTTCTCATCAGTAGCTGCATTATCATCATTGCTCTGACTTTTCCAACCTCCTGCTCTAAAGAAACATTGGCCAAGCCTGTTGCAAGAGTGAAATTTATGTTTTCTGAATTGTGCCCACTAGGTATATATTCTTTTTTTTCTCCCCCCCCCCCACAGATTTTACTTGTAACCCTGGTAGCAACTTTTCCAAATTGTTCCACAGTCTGTAAATGGGTCGCAACCTCAGGGTTGGGGACCTCTGATCTAGAGGACTTCTAAATGCCAATGTGAAATATATGACTGTGAAGAAAGTGTAAATTGTGTAATGTTATATTCAAGTAGAAATTGCACTCTATTGCACTATATAAAGGCTCTAAGCTGCTAAAGAATATAATCAGCACTCAACAGCCTTGAAAATACAGAAATGGAAGAGCCCAGCATATCTGAAACCAAACATAAAATTATCTGTATATAAATTAACATGGGAGTATAGTGGAGCATTGTCATTTCTTAAAATGTATAACTGCATAACTTACTTGTCTGTTATATTGTGCTTTAAGTCTGTGTGGTTGAACACTCAGTGTATTTGTGATGTTTCACTAAGATGTGAGGCTGTTCAGTAGGGATTTCTCTGTGACCTCTCTCTCTCTTGTGTGTGTGTGTGTGTGTGTGTGTGTGTGTGTGTGTGTGTGTGTGTGTGTGTGTGTGTGTGTGTGTGTGAGAGAGAGAAATATGCCTTGTGAAGTTCTTGTGCATATAGAGTTCTATTTTTTGTACAGCTTTAATCTGGAACTTGTCTACAAATTACAGTATATCACTTCAAATATCTGATTTGTGTTAAGATTGCCTATGTCGATGTGACACTAACAATTCTTGTCTCTATAGGGGTTTTCCATACTCAATGAAGTATAATGCATATGATGCATTTTATATGCTCACCGGACAAAAACAAAAAAACTGTTTTGATTTAAATAGGAAAATGCTGAAGAGTCTATTATTGGATCATTATTACAGTGATTGTTATGTTTCAAGTTTGTCATAAGTTTGACAACAGTTATTCTAAACCCTAATTGATGGAGTGTGTAGCTTTTCAACCATGTAGCTTAAACAACCATGTAGGAAGACACATCATGGCCATATTCTAGGATGACAATGTCAAGATTCATCAGACTCAAATTGTGAAAGAATGGACCAAAAATGGATGCACCACTTGATGGAAATAAATGTTGTGATGTTATGTACATCAAGAGATGCATCAATTTCTGGTCAAGATCTTGTGTTGACAATGCAAGAGTCAAGCACTCTGTAAAGTCTACTCCAGCTTATCCCAAAGACTTTCAGTGAATTTAAGTGCCAATTCATGTGTGAAAATGATTCTTCATGCCTCCTCCCAACCATTTCACACACCTTTCACAATTTGAGCCTGATGAATCTTGACATTTGTCATTCTGGAATATGGCCATTATAATGTCTTCCTACATGGTTGTTTAAGAAATGAAAAGCTACACACTCCATAATTTAGGGTTAGAAGAACTGTTGCCAAACATATAACATGCTAGAAACATAATAATCATTGCAATAATGATCGAGTCACTGACCCTTAAGCATTTGCTTGTATAAATCCAAAAAGAGGCTTTTTTTTTTTTGGCCGGGCAGTGTATTTTAGTCTAAACTTTACATAATTCTTTCATTAGACATAGAAATAGTTTGCTGACTGTTTGGCATAAACATAAACATTCATATTCTATTATATTTATTTAATCTCTACCAAAGCGAAAGTGTTTAATTAATTTTGCCTGTTGAAGACAGGTCTTGTTTTATCCTGCTTCAATCATTTGCAAAAGCATAAAATGCTTAAATAAGGATTAGACAAGATGTCTGGGGTAGCCAAATCCTTAAAACTTAGGGAAAACTGCACCATTACTGGCCTAATGCTGTTGAGAAATGTTGTAGTTCACTATATGCCATTTGGGTGTTCAATCTGAGATCCTAACAGAAGTAAACCTTTCAGACGAAAGGTGTGAAAGGTCTGAGAGACAGCAGAGATGTGTATATGAGAATTGATTACATAATATGTCCACTGACATGTCTTTTTGTGAGTAACATTGTGTTTTCTCTGTATTAGAGTATTTAATTTTCTGCAATGTACACCATAGAACAATAAACTATTGTTCATGATTCATTGTCGTCTTAGTATGTGATTTATTTTATTTGGTCTTTTAAATATATTTGGATAAATATTTCAGTTCGTTAGTTCCTTTTTTATTTCCATGGATGCTGTGCATACTATTTTCAATGCCAAATTTGTTTAGGAAAACAATTAACTAACATTAACATTAAATGAGCAATGAATTTGTTACATAATTTATTAATCTTTGTTAATATTAACTGTTAATTGTTAGTTCATGTTAGCTCAAGTTTATTAAATAATATTAACATAAGCAACTTTTGATTTTAATAATGTATTAGTAAATGTTGAAATGATACGGTTAATAAATGCTTTAAAAGTATTTAACTTTATTTCATGTTAAAATTTGTATAGTAGTTATGTTAAAGGATTAGTTCACTTCAGAATAAAAATTTCCAGCTAATTTATTAACCTCCAAGAAAAGAAATGAACTCTCTGGGGTCTGAGGTGTTTTTGGGGTCCTTGAGATGTTCTGACATGCCCTGACATTTGTGCTTTTTTCAGTTGCTTATAAACATATTAATGGCAAAGGTGTAATTACACTCTATTTAGCACAAACAGGGCTACCATAATATGTGAGCAACATGTATGTACATGTTTGTATTTTTGAGAGAATAATGTTTATGCATGGTTATTGAAAAAACTAAAAATGAAAGTTTCTGAAATAAGGCCACAAAACACATACTAAATATGTGTCAATAAGACTTTTGACTAATGGATGTCGTCGCCTGAAAATCATCCTGCCTAATAAAACAATACATTGATTTAAATTTTGTGAAACACTTTTAGTTTGGAAAGGCAATATGCGGATGGGCGTAAACGATCCAACACCATCATGAATATTTAGTGGTTCACACCTGAGAAGTTCACACCCATAATGAGCCTTTCATTCAGGTGTGTCACTGAGCCACAGGAACGAATGCAAGGACTATATATATATATATATATATATATATATATATATATATATACACACACACATACATTATATATATATATATATATATGGTTTACAGTTGGAAACACAGTTGTTGTTGTTGTTTTTTCACAAATTGTGCTTGCAAATTGTATAATATCCAAGGTAAACATTTCTAGTAATTGTGCAGTTAATTCTCATGCTGTATTTTCAGAAATTTTTGGAATATATTCTCTACCCAAATGTGTCACTAATAAAACACAATAAAAAATTATTTAAAGAGAAGGCTTATATTGACCTTTTAAGTTTTGGTTTACACCTATCCTTGTATATATTTGAGCTATTTTATTAAAAAGATTATACAATTACAACAATTAAAATTTTAACAATATTTCCAGTGTAATCTTTCTTTGTAAAAATACATTTTATCATACGTATTTCAAAGTTAAGGATTCATTAGTTTGAATATCGCCTACATTGGAATAAACACAACATCTTAGTTGATTATTTTTGACAAAACATATATATATTTAACGCATCAACATTATAAGCTTATTTGATGTGGCAGTATTTACAGTAAAAACTTTATAATCTATCCGATTTTTGTAGTCGATTTTTACTCATCTTAGTATAGCAATAGAGTTTGCTAAAAGCTTGCGATTAGAACAAAACATAGAACTGACCTATTCTTCAGCCGGATCCGTTGCTCCTCGAAATTAAACTTCCAGAACTTCTGAGGTAAATTTTCCAGGATTATTATCAAGATAGTATTATTCCTCACATTGTCGTAAAGTACATGAGTCTGAAAGTGACCTCGCAGTGTGTGTTATCCAGCTGATGGTGGGCGTTTCACAGGATTGCAGGATCGCCTCACATTTGCGTTTGAATAGCGCGCGCTCTCCGTGGGCGGAGTCAAATTAAAACATAATGAGCTGAGATGAGAACGACTGACATCTCTCTCTTTTCATACAAATTACATAAACTGAGAATATTTGTTTTTTATAAAAATTACTTCATTAAAAAGAAGAGAATTCAAGCTTCATGCCTGTGTGCCTGTGTGACTGAGTATTCGCTGAGTTACAGTTCATTTTCGGACGCGTTTCAGAATGGACTTCACTGACAGAGAGAAGGCAGAACTCGCTTCATGTTTATTTTTCTTTATTTGGCAAAAAGCACAACACTTTGTTTTTAGTATACACAAAAAAATACACACTTAACAGGATCGATTGATGTATAACACAAGTATGTCAAAATATAAAAGTATTTGGTAACACTTTACAATACGGGTGCACTAATAAGCATTAATTCATGCTTAACTAATGCACAGATAATCATGTGTTAATGTATGACTCATAAAGAACTAAACCATTAATTAATGATTACTGCATCAGCAACTAATAAAGATTCTAAATGATTAATAGATTAAGTAATATATGAATTGTTATTAATTGAATGTGTCAATGTATTAATTCCTTAATAACTTATTTTATTAACTAAAAGTGTAAATTAATGTGTTAATTACCACAGTTGGTCAAAGTCATGTACTTCAACTTCCAGTTGTCTGCTTTAATTAATCATTAACTAATGATTTGCAAATGTATCATTATGTTATGACTTTACTTGCTGAGGCACATGACTATTAACTAATTGTTAAGTAATATGCCATTTATGGGTTTAAAATGGCATATTACTTAACAATTAGCTAATAGTCATGCGCCTCAACAAGTAAAGTCATATTTATTTTATCATATTATATAAGACATAGGAGAGAGTGACAATGGACCAAACAAAGGTCTATATTCAAGCATCTCTGTCATCTCTGTCCTCTGGACAAAGAGGTTCGGTCTTATATGCTACTGACCAAAAAAAAAAACGTCTCGGGTTACGACTGTAAACCTTGTTCCCTGAGAAAAGGAACGAGAACTGCGTCGAATGACACTTTGGGGGAACGCCCCTCAGCGTAGTGCCTCTGAAGTATGAATGAAACTAAACTAATCCTGATTGGTGTTGCGTCATGACGTAATGTGTGACGGCATATACGGAAGCTACAAAAGGACGCCGGCACACAACAGAGATAGCTTCTGTGATGAAGCACGCGCTCCCAGGCAGGGGAAGGCGTGGCGAAGGGACGCAGTTCTCGTTCCCTTTCTCAGGGAACAAGGGTTACAGTCATAACCCGAGACGTTCCCTTTCGAGGGAACTTGAACTGGGTCAAATGACACTTTGGGGGAACGAGTACCCATTATGCCACAACGAGCCCTGCCTGTCCTAGTGTGAAGCTGCGCACAGGCACACTTAGGACGAGAGCACAAGTGTGCCAGGTGTCGATGGAATGTCCAGGCTGTAAAATCTAATAAAAGTATGTGGGGTGGCCCATCCTGCTGCATCTTAGACTTCCTGGATCGGGGCCCCTGAAAGGAGGGCTCTAGAGGACGCCATGCCTCTGGTAGAGTGAGCTCACGGCCAGAGGTGAAGGCAAATTACGCACCTGGTAGGCCATAGATATAGCTTGGACAATCCAGTTGCTAATGGTCTGTTTGGAAGCAGGAAGCCCCTTCTTGGACGACCCGAAACACACTAACAACTGGTCTGACTTCCGCCATGAGGAGGACCTCTGGATATATATTTTGAGAGCTCTGACAGGGCAGAGCAAGTGAAGTCTCTCCTCATCCGCTGTCACGTGAGGCGGAGGATGAAAAACCTGCAGAACCATAGGCCGTGCCACATTAGATGGCACCTTAGGCAAATAGCCCGGCCTAGGATGTAGGATGGCTTTGATGTTGCCTGGAGCAAACTCCAGGCACCCGTTGGAAATAGAGAGCGCCTGGAGATCTCCTTCCCTCCTCAGAGAAGTAATGGCCAACAAGAAAGCCACCTTTAGGGAAAGGTTCTTGGCCTCAGCCGACTCCAGCGGTTCGAAGGGGGCCTCAACCTGTAACACTCACACTGTACAATACAGCCGAGTTTACAAAATAATTAGGACCGCCTGTTCCCGTTGTCTGTTCAGTATACCAATTACTAATTTGCAGACAACCAATAACACCAAGAGATATGTTTAGCAAACAACCTCCTTGTATTTACAACTTCACAGAATATAAACAACCCACACCATAATACCATATACAACACCAATATATACAACCAGTTGTAATTGTGTGAGTGTGTGTGTGTGCGTGCGAAAAGTCATATAGTCCAGCGTGTATATACAATGTTAGGATCAGCCTCACCGGTGAGAATGTCAAGTCCGTGAGCGTGATCAATGAACGTGATGACTGTCTTCTGTCCTCCGATCAAGTAATCCTGGCCGCGAGCCAACTAAAATACTCCACGGAGGAACGGCGACCCGGTGCTTCCAGGACAGACCATCACGGAATAATCCACATGCACTCCAACAGGTTAGGTGATGAGAAGATGCTCCTCACGACGACCGGCATACCGGTTCCTTTTATGGCCAAACTCATAGTCATTTCCTGTTTACATGACAGGACCACACGTGACGAAACGTCACGAGCAGATCTCGCGTGAACAATATGGAGGTTCCCAATACGCGATAGTGAGGCATAAACAGTGTACAGAGGAAAGCATACAAGGTAATACATTAAAATGCCACAACATACTTAGTTAAATGGCACTACCCTTATTTAAAAACTTCCTCTCATGTGGCCACACTACAAACCAACCCTTCGAGAACCACCGCCAGGTCCCAAGTGGGAACCCTGGTATGAGCCGCAGGTCTCATCCTCCATGCCCCACGGAGGAAACGTACGACCAACTGCTGTCTCCCCGTGGAAGCGTGGAAAGCCGAAATGGCAGCCACGTACACCTTGAGAGTGGACGGGGTAAGACCAGCCGAGAAGCGATCTTGGAGGAACTCCAGCACTGAAGCCACTGGGCAGTTAACTGGGTCCACCTCACGCTCTCTGCACCATACGGTGAAAACATTCTATTTTAAGATGTACAATTTTCTCGTGGAGGGAGCTCTAGAGCTGAGTATGGTCTCTACTACTCCTGCTGACAGGCCGGCCTCTCGGTACTGTGCCCCCTCAGGGGCCAGACCCACAATAGCGCTCGTCCAACTTGCTTTTTACTAGTGCTTCCTGCCTCTCATGTGGCCAACTGATATTAAGACGGGCCACAGCACTTATATGCTTTATATATAGGAGTTAACCAGGCCTCTCTCTCTAGATTGCAAATAGTTCAGAATGCTGCCGCTCGACTCCTTACAGGAACCCGTAAACGAGAGCACATTATGCCTGTTCTTGCCTCTCTTCATTGGCTACCAGTTTGTTTTAGAATACAGTTTAAGATTTTATTGTTTGTTTTTTAAATCTCTTCATGGTCAAGCCCCAGCTTACATAGATGATCTACTGAAGATGCATGCTCCTCTGAGGTCATTGAGGTCCGCTGACCAACTACTCTTATCTGTTCCTAGAACACGACTTAAAAATAGGGGAGATTGAGCATTTTCAGTCGTGGCCCCTAGGCTGTGGAATGATCTGCCTATGTGTGTCAGAGTAGCTCCCAGCCTTGACATTTTTAAATAACGACTTAAAACTCACTTTTATTCATTGGCTTTTAAACCAGCCTGAGAGTTAATTTCTGCATTTTATTCTTTTAGTTTGTCACTTGTTTAACTGTGTTTTGTGCTCATGTCGTGTTTATAATTTGTCTGAAATTATGTCAGTGTCCAGCACTTTGGCTAACCTCGGTTGTTTTAAATGTGCTTTACAAATAAAATTTGTAGCATATATGGGCTATGAATCATTCGTTCGTTTGTTCTGAATTAACAAATTCGGACTCTCTGTGTTTTCTAAGCACATTTATTCTGAACCCCAAAGCCTTTTTACACTCTGAACTGAGATATGTAAATCAAGACTCTCGGCAATCTAAATTACCATCATGGCTCTGACATGGCTGGGTTTAGATTGCTTTCTGAAACTTTTACAGCTCTCCCGACACTCTATGGCACCCTGGAGTATTACCAGAACAACATACACACACACACGCAAGCCTCAAAGAGATAAGGACTCTCTCTCTCTCTATGTGACATTCCAGACACACACACACACACACACACACACACACACACACACACACACACACACACACACACACACACCTTTGTATTAGAACTTAGCAATATCCTTTTAATATATGTACAATTCCATTATGCATGTGTGATTCATTTTCCTGCTTTATAATAGAGGTGTGGTTTTCTGGTGTGTAACTTCAAATCTTAAGTGTATTTCTAAAGAATGAATCCCTAACAGGATCACATTCCTGTAACATTACCTCTGCTAGGTCATAAACTTTATGACCCCCCCAACAGGAATTTCAAGGGGAACACAACTCTCACTTGAATTCCGACAAAGAAAGAGGAATAAACCCTGCAATCATATATTTTCTATAGGTATAGCCACTTAAGAAATGTATAAACATGGATTTGATTTCCCTGTGTCATAGTAGCCGATATCATGGCTTGATAGTGTGTGAATCGAACTTTAAATGTTTGTAAGATGCATACCGTATGTAACTTTGTGTTCCTATAATCTCCAAATGACGTGTTTCATATCTCTGTAATTCTCTCAATCTAACGGAGTCGAATTCCGATAGCAGAATGCAGTAATGTACATTATTTTACAATTTTCATATTTCTGGAAGCCGAACGGCTCAAATCGCATCTCCTCATGACTCATTCAACTGGGCGTGTCTAACAAGACAAAGAAAAAATCTTCCCGCCCGAGATGCTCTAAGATGATTGGTCTGCGTACACAGAGTAGGCGTCAACCCATCTTTTCCATAAAAGACCGACTCAGGAAATCTTCAGTGCGCACTTTTTCTGTGAGAGGTTTTCAAGATCCATGGCTCCTTCGGGAGCTTTTCTCCGTTTTCTCTTTTATTTTCTTTAAGTCTTTGCTTTATTTTCGTCTTCGGACTCTCCCTACGTTCAGTGAAGCAACTTCAACTCAAAGAAAAAGACTCTTTTGGAATTCCCGTGACCGCGCTCACCGGAAGAGACGAGAGCGCAAGCCCTGTTTTCTTAAGGAAACACACGGACGTTGCTCCTAACGACACACGCAAGACTCTGCGTTCTTCAGCAACACAGAGAACCATTTTGCAAGATAAGTTTATTGAACTTTTAATGTAATCTGATTCCTTGTTGTCTCTCTCTCAAAGGTTACCTGGTCTGTGATTTTTGCCATGCTGTGATCTCTCTCTGATCGCAGATTTTTGCTTTCATTTTCTCTCGCTCACCCTTTCATCCTCTCTCTCCCTCTCTCTCTCATCTGTTACCCGTTTTGTCTTGTATTGTGTTTACTGTTTGTATTGTTAGATATTTACTTGTGTAAATTGTAGTATTTTGTATTCCTTAGTTCGATGTATTAGTCCAATTATTAAAATTCCATATATCCCTGATTGCATCTGTCTTAAATGCCCATATTACGAGTCAATGAAATGTTCGATCTTAAGCTACAAAGCTGATTTGTTACTTTTCAGTAACCTAAATTTTATAAGGACAGGATAATAGTTTCATGGCCAGAAACTATTTTTCCGGAAATTATAAGAAGTGATAACTTTACTGAAAAGTTGATAAGTTGATCTTACGGCCGCGTTTGCTGGACAAACAGATTGTTTGATAACTAAATTAATTCCATTAAAGTTATCCCATAACTTCGATTGGAATAAGACTATTGATGTATTAATGACGAACCATAACCCGTTATGGTAATCATTCATATATGGATCCATTTTCAACTTCGAATAAATTAATGTAACTGTAATATGCAAAATATTAATCATATTCATGATTAATTATTAAAATTCCCTATAGATCATTTGAGCTAATGTTAATGTGCTACCCAGTGCGGTTACAAATTGTATTGTATTATTGTATTGTACAGCACGAGAGTCAACCTCCACCAGCTCCTCATATGCGGGGACATGGGGTGGCGAGTCATCCCCAGAATCCCCGCCTTCAATGCTGAGCACGTCTACTTCCTCAGAAGCAGACAGCTCAAGCATCGGGCTCTCCACTCTGGCTTCTTTCGCGCGAGGAGGGAGAGCATCAGAACTGGCGGATGAATCACGAGAGCGTGCCTCGGCAGTCTCGGGATCCCCCGCCAAATCCATCTGCGAGCCCCATGAAGAGCGTTGCTGCGCCGCCTCAGCGGACGCGGGTCCCGCACCACGGGGCTCGCGAGCCTAGCCATCCTCATTAAAAATGGCCAGACAGGAACGAAGCACACGGATTGATAGTCTTTCACAATCCTCGCAAGCAGCCCCCTCGAGAGCTGCCTGCGCCTGCTGCGCACCCAAACAATGAACACACATTTGGTGTGTGTCCCCACCCGTGATGTAGCGAGGGCAGGGATGCACACACCTCCTGAAAGTGCTTGAGCTCGCCATATTTATATATATATGCTTGTGACTTTGAGACAAACAACACCAAATAAGACATACAGGTACAGAGAGCGCTTGCTGAAGAACAGAAAGCTATCTCTGTTGTGTGCCGGCGTCCTTTTGTAGCTTCCGCATATGCCGTCACACATTACGTCATGGCGCAACACCAAGTTTAGTTTCATTCATACTTCAGAGGCGCTACGCTGAGGGGCGTTCCCCCAAAGGGGAACCAGAGGAACATATGGTTTCTATTAACATGTGATGTATATCCCATGCTATGCTTTGGTGAAACTCCATACACTGCATAAACATTCCATGTCTCTAAATCTTCAGCACAAACTCTCTCACTTTGGGACAAGCTAGACTGCATGAACGGGGGGTTCATGCAGTCTAGCTTGTCCTAAAGTCTCTCTCACACACATGTATTCAAGAACACTATGATTCACAAAATACAATGATTACAAATGATTATGAATAAAAATAATAAGTAATACTAAAAACAATATTAGATGATGTCTTCAGTCTTTAGTCTTCAGTCCCTCCACTGGAACTACGGCCGTTAGTTCCACACCATCATTCCCAGGTGGCCAACCTATTGAAGTGATAGTGAGGAGGAGAATAGCAGACCCATAAATAGACATAAAGAACAGAGGAATAGAAACAGAAAGGAAAACAAAAAAACAAAACAAAGAAAACAAAACAAAACAAAGAACCCCAACCCATGTTATGTTCCCGCATGTCATTTAACATCTATGTGAATGCATTTAAAATGAACCCCAATCATCTAAGAAAAGAAAAAAACTAATAATACTTCTCCAGTGCCTGGACTTGTTAAGTGCCGGAGCACGATGATTAACACCTCCAGTTCCTGGCCAAAATAACAAACTAAAATAAACGTTGATGATAAAGGATCCTATCCCTTGGGGTTGAAAATCAGTAAGCGGGTGTTAAATGTTTGTGAGGTTGTGTTTTGTAAGTAGTGTAGTGTGTATTCAATCTCCAAATTCACACTTTAATTCCCATTCTCGGTTCTAACAATATGTCTCATGTATCGAGAATAACTTACAGCCATTCTCTAATCAATGTCAATGGAATTGATTCCTGAAATGGAAGCAGAAAAAATAATTAATCATCACTCCTTTTCTCAATCTTTAAAGCTAATGGATGAACAGTGCTCAATCTCAGGCCATAAGCCATCATCATTTTGTTCATTCATTAAGGAAATTTTAACTTGTGACCAATGATACCATCTATCTGTTCCTACACCTTTCACTTTAAGGCAAACACTTGTTTCAGTTGTTGAGAGTATCTCATATGGTCCCGTCCACCTACGCTCTAATCCTTTCCTAGCAACACGTTTGACCATAACAAAACTGCCTAACTCGGGAATGTGAAGAATGTCAGTAGTGGTGTGTTTTTCATCCCATTGCTGTTGAGCTTCTTGCACTTTCTTATTATTGTCTTTGGTAGCTTTGTCCAGCATTGTGAGATAACATCGTAACTTCTCTTGGAACAAAGTAGAATCTCCTCCAGTTCCTGCAGGTGGCGGAGCATCAGGAGGTAGAACCATTGCTCTTCCAGTCATCAGTTCGAAAGGGGTTAGTCCTGTTACTCTGTTTGGAGTTGCTCTCAAGTTCCACAGAATAGCAAGTAATAACTTATGCCAACCTTGGCCAGTCTGCAGAATGGCTTTGGTAAGAGCTGTTTTCAGCGATCGGTTCATCCTCTCAATCATTCCTGAACTTTCTGGCCGATATGGGATTAAGATTAAGATTAAGATTAAGATATACTTTATTGTCCCCAAAGGGAAATTTGTTTTGGACTCTGTCCATTCCGCAGTTTTTACAAAGACAACACAAAATACAAAATACAAAGAATAAACGTCTCTCAACACATCCTCTCACAAAACATGTTCTCATATACATTAGACAGCTACGTATATAGTAGGCACATTAATACCTTTCATTGGCAGTTTTAAAAATTACAACCGGATATCAGGATGTGGAATTTCTGTTTTATCCCCATCAATTTCATTGCTTCCTTCATCAGTTTTCCAGTGAAGTGAGTTCCATTGTCAGAATCAAGTTCATATGGAAGACCCCAGCGAGGAAAAACTTCTTCCACCATTACTCGTGCTGCCGCTTCAGCAGTGCAAGTTCTCGTAGGGAATGCTTCCACCCACCTAGTAAATCTATCCATGATTACTAGAATGTACCCTCCACTGGTCCTATGAAATCTATTTGGAGGTGTGTTGGTCTGGGTGCATGTGACATTCACACCTTTACAGACATTCCCACATTTGCTTTCATGCAGATCAAGCATCTTCTACAGTAATCATCAATCTCTCATAATCCATGGCCACCACCACGTCTCGCTGATTTGAGCTTTCATTGCTTTTGCTCCAGCATGCACTTTTCCATTATATAGCTACATTAGTTCTCTTCTTGTTCCAATAGGCATCACCACTTGTCCTGTTGGAATTCTCCAGATACCTTGATCATCTTCTTTCGCTCCCGCTTTTATCCATTGTTCTTTCTCTTCATCTGTCTCCGTTTGAGATGACAGAAGATGGACCTCAGGGTTATCTTTGCTGTTTTCCTATACCAGGGTAACAGGAGTAAGTTCTCTAGCTGCTATATCTGCTGCCGTGTTTCCTTGACTTTCTTTGGACTTGTCAGATTGATGTAATTTTACTTTGATCACAGCTGCTTCTCTGGGTAAGTGACATACTGTTATCAAGCAACAAATTATGGAAGCATGTTGTATTATGCTCCCACTGCTAGTGATAAGTCCACGTCTTTTCCACAGGGCAAGGTAGTCATGGACCACGCCAAAAGCATAACGACTATCTGTGTAGATGTTAACTCGATCTCCTTCTGATAGTTCAAGAGCTTCCGTAAGCACCATGAGCTCATCTAATTGTGCTAAAAATTGCCCAAGAAAGAGCTCCTTTCTTCACAACAGTTCCATCAGCTTCCACTACAGCCCATCCAGTATGTCGCTTTCCATCAACATAGTAACTGGATCCATCGACCCATAACTCTTTGTCTGGATTTTCAAGAGGGATTGAATTAACAGGACCAAGACTTTCTTCTTCTACTTGTTTTTCACACTAGTGTGGTATTCCCTCATGAGGTTCCAGCATCATTGTTGCAGGGTTAAGGGATATGTTTCTGATGATTTCCACTCTCAAATCCTTGTTCAACAAAGTTGCTTCCCATTTTGCTCTCCTCGCGTCAGTGATAGTCTTGATGTTTGTGTTGTTCAACAACGTCACTATACTGTGTGCAGTATGATAGTTTGTGCTCCTATCAGATTTTCCACAGCATCCACTGCCCATGTGGCACCATCGAGAGCTTGTATACATCGTGGTTGACCAATCATAGTGACAGTAATCGTTGTGGAAGAGTATCCAACTGGTCTGTACCAATCACCTGGTTTTTGACACAGTACTGCTGAGTAGGCACGGCTTGTCGGCTTGTCTTCTCTTCCACGGCTTGTCTTGCTTCAGGTCGGATGGGGTATTGTTTATGAGGGGCATGTATCGGTCCCTCAATAACAAAAGGGTCAAGGTTGGCTTTGCCACAATCCAATTTGTGTTTAGCCCAAACATCTGGATATAAACTGCACAGAAGACCCCACAGACCGTCTTTTCACCAGTCTCTGATGATTAGTTTTGCTG
Source organism: Squalius cephalus (assembly GCF_949319135.1). Lineage (NCBI taxonomy): Eukaryota > Metazoa > Chordata > Actinopteri > Cypriniformes > Leuciscidae > Squalius > Squalius cephalus. The sequence goes on from NC_137130.1 coordinate 31,409,597, forward strand.
CACCAACAGAACTTATATTACATGTCCGATATTCGTGTGGTAAAGATTAATGTGGAGTCTGGTGTTTCGATTAGTTACGATTAGTTCCTAATTAGAAACACAATCTAAATGTAAGCATCATTCAAAATTTTTGTCAGATTAAGCACGGAATAAAGTAAAAGTGAAACTAAAATCTAAAAAGTAAGAGAACTTCACCGGAGCGCTGAAAAGATATACTCACATTATACCTTCGCCCACGCTGTTGGAATCCGTTGTTGGACCAACAGGTGGTCATTACAAAATCATAAAAATTATGTATTTTTATCAAACTAAGTGTTGTAAGATAACTATCAGGAGAGCAGTGATGTGTGAACTGAGTTTGGTGGCAGTACAGTGAAGTTATTGAATATTTCATAATATAAAATGTCCCTTCAGACTTGTCTCTTAGCTGCCTGCTCATAGAGACCAATTTATATTATAAAGCTCTTTTTGAAGAAAATTGGGTTGTAGCTCGCTGTCTATGTTACTATGATTGGAAATAGGTTTCATTTGTGTTTTAACAATGTTTAGCTCACAAGTCATTGATCCGAGAATTTTGAATCTTTGAATATATTGCCAACTTTACTGAACTCCTTGAACTAGGCACTTACCACATTTTTTTACATTTTCAAACTCTATGAACCGCTCCATTGTTAATGTAGCAGTATGAGTTAACTCGTAACGAGCTGGCGTTCTTTTGGCTAATCACTGCCACAGGCCGCATAAATACAGGTAGTAGTCCTTCTGACTGCCCTCTTGGTGACGGAAGTGCGTCATACTTCCGGGTCACTCACTCCGTGTTGTTTTGCTGCTGCGCTACAGATCTCCAGTTGGCGGGCCAGTCCTCCACCCCGTCGTTCAACGCATTCAAAAGCGGATGTTACCGAAAGCTACCTGTACTGTTTGTACCCTTTGAGCTGCCTCCTCCTGGGTTGATACAAAACACTGCTTGATCGGAACCGGGCTGGTTCAACTGGAGATTGACTTCAGCTGCAGAGCATTCATTCACTAGCTGCTGTTTTGCCTGGACTGCTGTTTCCTAATGTATATGTTTTGAACATTGTACCAGTCACTTTACTCGATTGCTGCACGCCAGTCCTGGACTGCTGTTTCCTAATGTGTATGTTTTGAACATTATACCAGCAATTCTACTCGATTGCTGCACACCCGTCTTGCACAGCTGTTTGCCTAACGTGCATGTTTTGAACATTATATCAGCAACTCTACTCGATTGCTGCACGCCCGTCATGCACAGCTGTTTGCCTAACGTGCATGTTTTGAACATTATATCAGCAACTCTACTCGATTGCTGCACGCCCGTGTATACGTACCTGTGTGTCCTTAAGTGTATCAGTAATATTGCAATTAGGAAATAAATAAAATCATTCTCTGGGTGAAAGTCCCAGGGTGGGGTAGTCGGTGTTTTTGGGGCAGGTTCCACCTAGACTATAACCTCCTCTGTTTTGTCTGCTCTCGTGCCGCCACATTAACATACGGAGCTGTCTGAAACACTGTCAGCGGGACATTAAAGGTCCCGTTCTACGTGATCCCATTTTCAAACTTTAGTTAGTGTGTAATGTTGTTGTTAGAGTATAAATAATATCTGTAAAATTATAAAGCTCAAAGTTCATTGCCAAGCGAGATATTTTATTTAACAGAAGTTGACTACATCGAACGGCCCGTTTGGACTACATCCCTCTACTTCCTTCTTTAATGATGTCACTAGAACCGTTCTTTGACTAACCTCCGCCCACAGGAATGCTCTACCGAAATTCGTTTATGTACTTGCGCACTTCTAATAACTTAGGCTACTGTGTTTACTCAGCTCTTACGGTGATTTTCTGAAGTAAAACTGACGCTTCATCTTTTGTGTGATGTACAATTAAACTCATCAGTATATGTTTGATCATCATTCAGACAGCAGACTTGTAGGCTATTAATAAATAATGGATACATACAAGCAGATGACAAATACGTTATAATAAAAGTAATTAAACTACTAAACTATACCTCTTTCATCTCTATACAGCACTCTGACTCTGTAGGCATTATTGTCCGACTCGAAATGAACACCGTTACTGAGAGTTTCTGATATTATCATCATTCCGTGAGATGAAATTGTCCTGAGAGACTGAGCGCGAGCTCATGAAGCTCCGCCCCCTGGGTCGTCCAGCAGCAGCTTATTTGCATTTAAAGGGCACACACTAAAACAGCGCGTTTTTCTGAGCCCCAAAAAATGACAATTTAAACATGCTGTAAAAAATGATCTGTTGGGTATTTTGAGCTGAAACTTCACATACACACTCTGGGGACATCAGAGACTTATTTTACATCTTGTGAAAAGGGGCATAATACGGGACCTTTAAACATGAAGTGTTTGTCCGAGCTCACAAGTTTTGCGAGAGAGCGCAAAAGTCTTGCGAGGGAACGCAAATATATTTTCTATCTAGAGAACGCAAAGTTTCACGGGGAATGCAAAAGATTTGATTTTTTTTCTCCCATCCCAAATTTCTTCCACCACCATGTGTCCTCCGTATTATAAAGTGTTACCTTGTAAAGTTTTACTGGTAACACTTTATAATAAGTATACAGAGATAAATTATTTATAAATCACTTGCAAATTATATAGTTATTCATAGTTCATAGTTAATATGTTAATATATTATATACAAACAGTGAGTTCTTCATTTATATCACTGTAATTAACAAACTATTGTTTAATTAGCCCATATATAAAGAGTTAGATAATGCTTTGTTAACAACTTATGAACCGTAACTTGTTCTCACTTTAGATTAGGTCATGGAAAATCGGGAAAATGTCATTAATTAAGTGCTTTAAACCAACCTTTATTGGACATTAATTACATTAGAATTTAAGTATTAAGAGTTCTTTAAGATGTTTACAAATACATAACCACTTAAAAAATAACATAATGCTGTCAATATGAAATACATACAAGTACTCATTTAGTTAAAAATACATCAGTTATGATTTAGGGGTAGGTTTAGGGGATAGAATTGACAGTTTGTACAGTATAAAAATCATTATTTCTATGGAAAGTCCCTATAAAACATGGTAACCAAGTGTGTGTGTCTGTGTGTGTGCTTGTGTATGTGCTTAATGTATTTGTAAACATTTTAATACTAATGTAATTAATGTCCAATAAAGACCGGATTAAAGCACATCATTTATTATGTTTTTCCGATTTTAACTATTTATGGTAAATAGGTTGTTAACAAAGCGTTATCTAGGCCTAAGTCTTTAAAGATGAGCTAATTAAACAATATCACTTTGTTAATTTCAGAGACAATGAATGAATGAAGAACTCACTATTTGTAAATAGTCAATTATTGTATTAACTACAGCTTATAAACTATTAATTAACTATAGTTTGCAGTTATATTTATAAGCGCTATGTTACTGTATACTTATTATTGTCACGGAACTGAAGAGTACAGACGAGGTAAAATCCAAATAAAGTTGATTAAAGTATTGGAAGGGAAGGTGTATTGGCTGGTGCTTTTTTTTAGTACCACCTTGGTTGATGTTCCAAGCGAGCAGTACTGATACTAAATTGTGATGTGTAAACACTGCAGATCACTGATTGGTCAGAGAGAATCATCAGCATCATTGGATTTGAGTCATTTGGATTTGGTGCAACTATAACGATCAGTCTTTAATCCCACCCACTTTGAAGCGGTAGTAAACTGCAGTGGAAAAGCAAACCGAGCCAAAGTAAAGCAAGCCGAGCCAAGCCGTACTGAGCCATACCAAGCAGTGGAAAAGTGGCATTAGTCTTAGTTGTTCCGCAGCGATTTTTTGCCTATACTGTTTCAATGAGTGCTGTCGGCATGGTTTTTACACTGCTGCTTGCAAGATCTTCCACGGATTATGGTGAAAGATGTCAATCAAATTTTGAGGTTGACAAAACATTTTCTGATAAGGATCAGGTGACAGGAGAGATCAGCGTGAGGGCGAGTCAGAGAAGCCACATGAGAATAGGCAGGCAAAACTAGAAAACTGAGGGATGAATACATACATATTTTAAAATTAAGCTTCAATTAATTTCTATATTTATAGAAATGCAGGCATGACGAGTCTATTTAGTAGAAAAGTTCATTCATTTATTATTTTGTCATTGTTTAATTATGTTTAGAGATTGTGTTAAAGGACTCCAACCCTGAAGGAGCTCATTCTGTCCCAGTGTAGCTGTTCCTTTGTTGCTGGCACAGCACTGTGTAAGCTCTTTTTTTTTTTTTTAGTGAAAAAACAAAACAAAAAAACTTCGTTTGATAGTACTTTTCATTTTGAGGAGTACCCTGTATAAAGGTGTTATCAACAAGCTGCCTGACCTTTCAGTCCTACAAGTGGCAGAGGTGTATAAGGATTTTGCCAGTGCTACATCCAGTTTAGTCACCACGATGGGGCTCCAATGGGGGATTCATTGGTGGATTCTGCCTTAGTTCCTTCATACTAACAACCAGCATTCTAGCAACAGTGTATATCTGGCTGAAGTGATGGCTGTAGACATTTGTATTAGGAGTGGTGTTAAGAGCCTCAATCGGGGGCTATTTTTATCCATTAAATATAGATATTTTTCTTACTCAAATGCATCGCTTCACTTCAGAACGCTTTTATTACCCCCTGGAGATGCGTGAAGCACTTTAATCATGAATAGATGCGCTTTGATGGACTTCCAAAGACATACAGCCATTCCCTGGCATTATAAAGCTTGGAAGAGCCAGGACATTTTTTAATTTAACTCCGATTGTATTCGTCTGAAAGAAGAATGTCATATACACATAGGATGGCTTCAAGGAGAGTACAGATGGTACCCAACCAGAATGCCTATTACCGCCGTGCCAGAAAATAAACCAGCCGCATTTCAAAGTCGTTCCCGAAATGACCGCCAGGTGGCGCAAAGGGACATTGTGCAAAACAGCAGCAATAGCCGTATTTTAAAATGTAAGTGGGTTAAATATAAAACCCTAAGCCTGATAGGCATATTTTTCATATATATAAATAGGCCTATTAGGCTACAACAGAATAGAACCAAAGATAGAATCAATTTTAGAACTGAAAAAATAGAATCAAAAGTTAAAAATAGAGACGATATTAGGAGCAATGACGCTGAATATTTTTACTATTCTATTGAGGAATTAGATAAATGAAGAGCTCTCGTGAGCGATACAATTGCATAGTAATTTATAGTGATTTCAAAAGCAGTCCTTAAAAAAAAATACATGGAGTAGTGTGGTATAATTTTTCAGAGATTACGCGGAACGCGTTTTAGTTAGATCCTGGTTTCAATGCCCTTAATGTATAGGCTAGGCTACTGCTTTAAAAAAATGTCACAACGCGTTTCGAGATTGTTTTGAATTAAACATTGAAGTTTAAAATGTAGTGTTTTGGCACACCAGGCCGAGTGGCGTTACGCATCGTTCAAAAATCAAGTTTTATTCTGACATGTTGAATTGGCGTTAGAATTTTTTTTTTGATTTATTAGATTTAGATTTTAGATTTCGTTAGATTTATTTTTCTCATAACAGCTAAAATAACTTAATATATGCCTTGTCTTAATATGACCTACTTAATATAGGCAATAGGCATATACTAGCCTATATAATAGCCTAAATTAGCAAAACTTGGCCACTAAATATTTAATTTTCAATTATTTTAATTATCACAATTAAAGTTTTAATTTTATTAAATTGAACAAGCGCAACAATTAGCATTTAATCAAATATTCTAAAAGATGTATTATTAATAATAATGTTATTTCAACATAATATTTCGTTTTTTCGACATAATATGTGTGCGTGCAACAAGCAAGATGTGTATTTGTAAATCCGGTGATGCGTGCATTGATTTTTATCAATAAACTAGTGTTTTCTGACAGTGTCGACTGCAACGATGAAGTTGACGATCGCCATATTTGTAGTGAACGCACCTAGAGAGAAATGCACATAAAGACATAATCAGAGAGTAGCCTTTTTCTTTTCGTTTTGAATTATTTAGTTTGAAGACATTTCAAGCTTTGTGTATTTGATGTATTTATCATGTCTGTGTGAGGCATACGCTGAGTTTCGTTAAGTTAGGAGGATGAGATGCGCTCCAGCTGACGTGCAACGCAAGTGACCGCGCGGGCACCTCCATGATTAGTGTCTGTTATATTTGCTTCTCTTACTTATTAAATACAGGCAATTGGTTGATGAAAAATTTATTCAAATTAAGATACAATTTATAGAAAACGAAATTCACTTTAAATAAAGGTTTTCTACTAAACAAAACTTAATGAAGTGGTCAAAATCATGTCTGAACCACTCCATATCCATCTCTCGATATAATGCATCCTATCTTACTCGTGCTGTTCACTTTTCATATTCAACATAGATGGAAAAAAATAACATTATAATATTTTAACAAATATGATACTAAATGAGATTATTTAATGGCTACAACAGTATAGTAGGCCTATAGACTCTATTTGTACAAATTGCTGCACATTAATTTAATTAAATAAAACCTTGTAACGAATTCACACTGTATGGTAGACTGTGTACAGTTGAGACACCTTAAATAACTTGCGTTCGCAGCAAGCACAAGTTGTGATTTTTTTGTGTCAGAAGGAAATATATACCAGACCTCTTGGAACTTTAATTGAATACATAGCGTTGGTGAAGCATACTGAAATTACATCCCTACAAATTTATTAGGCCCTACTGAAAATAAATGTATCGAATTTAAGCAAAGTAGCCTAAATATTAAGACTGTAAGCCCTTTGCTTTTTACTTAGCCTATAAAGGACTCTTGTAGCCGAATTTGTGTTAATTTAATTTGTAGAGGATTTTTTTAACTCAAACATTAACACTGAAATAAATTAAACTAAACTATTGTAATTTTTTTGGCACACGACGACGAGTGGCGCTATGCATTGTTCCAAAGCCAGGTTTTTTTCTGGCATGTTGAATTAGTGTTCGACAAACGCGGCGGCGCGTTCATTTGAATGAAGACACACTGGAACGTTAGGCCATGTCGCAACGAGTGAATCGTGGCCGAGTGGTTGAACTTACGTTACGATCATTTAGATGACACGGTTTCGAATCCCGAACTAACTTGGACTACTGATATTTTTATATTAGCCTATTAATGCATTTTATAGTCTATTGTTGATGCAGAGAGATTTGTCTAGTTCTAAAACATAGTTTTTTGCTTATAGCCTATTTACTAAATAAAATCACCATGCATTTCCATTTTACAATAAGCAACAAATAGCCTATTATACAATGACTTTACTTCTGTAACCTATAATGATTCCAATCGTAATTTCAAAAGCAGTTCTGTTAATATATATATATATATATATATATATATATATATATATATATATGACTTTTAAACGACAAACAATAAAATCAGAACCAGTATTTGCGTTCATGGTTCCAGTGGCAGTAGCCTAATGCATCCACGGCTTTTCAAAATGTCACAAAGCGTTTTGAGATTGTTTTGAATGAAATATTGAAGTTTATAATGAAGTGTTTTGGCAAACCACGACGAGTGGCAAACTCTTTGTTTTGTTTTGCAAACTCAGCCAACCTGTGGGGGGTTTGGAGAAGGCAATAGTTGCTTTATCGTGGGGGCAGTGGCGGCGCCAGGGGGGAGCTAGGTGGTGCTGTAGCTCCCCCTATAATAGCCATAGCACCTGCCCAGCACCCCCAAGAAATGTCTGTAATTTTTTTATATTTATATTTTAATGTCATGTTTGAATAGTCTTTTTCATGTTGTTAAAAATAGGAATTAAATAATCATTTAAAAATCGCGAGCGGACGCGCGCGGGCGGGCACGGGCGCGGTCGCCATGAGCGCTGAGCGAGCAGGAACGAGTAACGTTAGTGAGTTGTCGTCGAAAAAGATGGATAAAGCAAAAAAGCTGTCGGGACTAAAAATAGAAAAAGAAAGAGGAAAAGGAGATGGCATGTCAATTGATGTGACAGCAGCTACTGTAAATAAGTGGATTATTTACAGCAACAGGTAGGATTTAAAGTGTGACGTCCAGGCATGTAGGCTACTTGCCATCGGTACTACCGGGAGATTCCCGGTGGGCCGACGTGCTTTTTGGGCCGATACATCTCATACTTTTTTTTTTGTCTTAACGGCCCATAAAACTAGTACATCGGCGGCCCATTCGTTTTGTTTTGCTTAATTGGCGGCGCATGGGTTAGTGCCGGTGTAATGCATTGGTTAAAAAAAGTCAGCGTTAGTTTTTTTTTTTCTGACACCCCATGAAACACGTAGCTCAGCGGCCCATTGGTTCTTTTCTTGATTGACACTGGGCTGGCCCAATCACATCTTTAATGTGAAGTATAGAAATATACTCTTTCAAATATATAAATTAGTACAAAATTAATTATGGAAGTTTCCTTTATTTTTCAGTGCATTTACAATATGGCTATTACTATCATGGGATTAATATTATAACTATTATTATGTAGTAGTGTAATGTAGACACTGTAACTAAAAGAGGTTTGAATTTTTCTTTGTTTAATTTGCACACTGAATATGGGTTGGAGCTTTTAATTTTTAACTCTCAAAGTGCACCAGATTGATGATTGCCAAAATTGTTGCTGCATACCCCTCTGGGTAGTTGCGTCCCTGTTTATATCCCTTGCGTTTAATACTTTTACATATATATACAGTATATATATATACTACTTATAGTCGCAGAACGAGTACAGTTAATGCGGGCATGTACGCATGTGTATACTTTCATTATGGTGTTGTTCATGATGGCGTTTCATTATGGTGGTCCAATGCGACCTCCAAAATGAAACGCCCCGAAATTCAAAGCACCTTCTTTTAAGTGTTGAGCATCCCCATAGCACCTGCAACAGAAAATCTCTGGAGCCACCACTGCGTGGGGGTGCAGGACAGAGGTGTTAATGTTCCGTCTTTCATATGGAGAGTGTCGGAGCCAGCCTGATGAGCAGGCAAAGGCAAAATTATTTTAAGGATTAATCTCAAAATCTCCAAAAGTCCATAGCCTATGTACAGTAGGCCCTATATCTTATTAAATTATATATTGTAGTTTTATTGATTGTATTTAAAGGTTTTCCACACACAATTTCAATTTAGCAGATACAGAGCTCTTTAATTCGCGACCCACCTCGTTTTATTGTGAGGTGAATTCAGCAAGGCATGTTGTAGGCTATCTTTGAAGGAACAAAAGCTATTTGTTACAGTTTTTTCTTTCGTGATTTGTGTGAATGACACACAGCGACATATACAGTATTATCAGCTGTATGGTGTTTTTTTACGCTGAAATGCTTAATTTCGAGAAAGACCCGCCGCGCGCAGTGAGGGAGACCAAACTTACTAAAAAAATATCCAGAGCGAGAGAGACAAAGAAAAACGCCTGTTCTTAATTTATGTTGCTTTGAACTTTTTTCGTTTTGTACCGTTTTAATTTTTTTAATTTAGCTGCAATTTCTTTGACAATAGAAATTTAAAATGTTGCAAGAATAAGATTGTGTTTCTTATTTTGCATCACAAAGGGAATAAACTCTATCGATGCAACCCTGTTTAAATAAATAAACTGTTCCGACACTTTATTCATACCTTGAAATGTGCGATGGGTTTTCAAACTTAATTAATTTTCTTTTTCTTTTACATTTTCATTGTTTATTTTTTAATTGAAAGCAATACTGTATTGAAAGTATTTTTCTGATTTGTTCGATCTGTTTTGAAAAATGTCTTCCGTTGCTATGGCCGGGTATCACTGTCAGTCATCTCAATCTCGTGAATGATTCACACACAAATTTCTTTTTAGCAGATTAAAGACGAGCTTCATCATCTTAATTTTCTGGTGCAATCGGCTGACAGTCTTCCTCATCAGATGTGTCGTCTTTGCAGCGGCTCAACTGGAATGTAGCAAATTTATGTTGTAAATTGATAATTAAACAAGATGATTGACTTTAATAAACAGATGCATATTTAAGCATCAAGAATGGAAAAACACAAACACTGTCGGCTACACTGAGATTCGATCTCAGATCGTTTGAAGCTCCGAGAGACTATTGTTAATGCATTGACCACAGAGCTATCGTCTGAATAGCCTAGGTCTACTATTTTCTCTGTTTTAAAAGTTTGTTATATTCTTTTTTTATTTGCTTATGTTTTTTAACATTAGCAATTTACTGTCTCGAAATTATGTGTCGAAAAAATTATTAAAAAAAGTGTTTTTACAAGACCTTGTGCTGTTTATTTATTATTATTATTATTATTATTATTATTATTATTATTATGCAGATGTTAATTCAGCCATTCTGTTGGATAAAAATTGTCCCTAATGTAAAATGGAAATTAATGGTAATTTTATTTTATAAATATAGAATATTTAATATAGGCTATAGGAGAAAAAAAACAATATGGTGTAGCAATATTTTAGAACTATCAAATCTCTCTGCATTAATAATAAAAAAGTAGCCCATGTTTGTTCGGGATTAGAACCCGTGTCATCTGAATTATTGAAACGTAAGTTATAGCCTACCACTCGGCCACGAATTTGTTTTGTTTTAATTTGTTTGAAATGTATTTTTACATATTTTGCTTTCGTTAATGTTAACCAATTCTGTTGTAGCATAATAGGCCTATATTTTTTCCCTAAAAGTTTGTTTTATTCTCTGCTTTGTTTGTTTATATTTTTACATATTCAATCAGTCTCATTTTTGTTCAAATAATGAAAAACGGTTGTTGTTTTTTTACAAGATCTTGCGCCATGTTTTTTTTTTTTTTTTTTTTAAATAAACAGATAGGAAATTTACCTTTTAAAATGCCGCAGTTGCTGCTGTTTTGCCCTGTCACTTGCGGCACCCGGTATAGCCTAGTCATTTCGCGAACGACTTTGAAATTCGACTGGTTTATTTTTGCTGCGGCAGTAATAGGCAATGTGGTTGATTATTTATTAAAGAATTCAATTGATACAACATGTAAGCCTATTTAATTCTGAATATAACAAAGAATGCTTAAACCGACTAACATCGGTTAGTAACTGCAAGTCCTGAAAATGTTTTAATTTTACGGTAAATTATTTTAATTTATTTCACTGTTATGTTTCAGTTAATAAATCTACAAACACATTAAAATAACACAAAGTAAATGACAAGTAACCTATTGACATAACCTTTCTAAATTATAGAAAAACTGGGCACACAATGTTACCGTGTGTCTACTTTGTTTAAATTTAATGAATTTGAATTCGTTTAACCACAATATTTATCTTGAATTTATCTGTGACCTCAGCTCAGATTACTGCCGCGGCAGATTACGTCATAAAGAGAATAAACTGACACTTTTCAAAGTCTGTGATTACAGCGCCACTCAGCGGTAAAAGGCAGCAAATACACATCCCAATTTTGCCGCCGCGGGAACGGCGGCGGTAAAAGTCTCATTCTGGTTGGGCACCATCTGTAAATCATGGGCTAATTTTCATTTTTGGGTGAACTATCCCTTTAAAGTCGAGTCGACGTCGACTAGTCGCTTAAGACGTCATTAATGAACAAATAAATTACCCTGAACCTCGAGCTGAGACTCGGGTCAGCTTGTGCACAGCTATGGCATATGACACAGCACTGCCCACAAGGCTAGTTGCTCCTACATAACAGCTTATTTTTTTTTGTCTTTGGTATCCAGACGGTATAATCAAACCGTCGGTATAATATCTTGTGGAGCGCACTCGTTTGCATTTATTTGTCATTTTAACTGTTGGAAGTGGAGTGTCAGCGGCCAATGATACTGATAAAATTTATAATTCAAAACTTTTGTAGCCGACTACGCCATCAAGAGTTGTTCCGAAAACAGGTTCTTTATCAGGGGAAGGAACAGTGGAAAAACACCCAGCAATCACTGTAGAAAAACTATTTTATTACAATAAAATTGTTGTAGAAAAAAGATGAAAACATTAAAACAAAGAAAAACAAGAGTCCAAAGTCCAAAAACCCGAGCTCAGGGGGCAGTCCAAGTTCAGCTCAGCCTCTGCTAGGCATCTGAATTGCTGCTGACGTCCATTTACTCTCAGTCCCAAATAGAGGCCACTATCAGCACGATACTGGAACACAGAGCAAACCTGTCAACCCTCTAGTTTTTCCCAGGATTCTCCCGTATTTTACCTTGCTATCCCGCTATCACCCTGTTTAAATATTTTCCCGTATTTATCCCATATTTTTAATCTTTCTATAAAAAATTTAAAATAAATAAAAAAATCCCACTGGGCGCAAACCAGTTAAGCGAAAATCCCACCCTGCAGCTAATTTCATTGGTATCAATTTTATTTCAATTTCAATCTGTACTGTGATTCACATGACCAATAAAATCATTAGAATCGGCTAAAGATTCTTAGCCCAATCTCCTTTAAAAATGTCAGCCGATTTAAAGTCACTCATTGAATAAAATTATGCAAAGCAGGCTTGTTTCCTTTTGTTACGGGGCAATGAACTGGATTTAATAGGCACACCGCTAGATGAAAGTCAAACGTACTCACAGCGTGATCGGATAGCAGCCTTGCTATCCAGTCCAACGTATGCATGGCAGAAGAACCATGTCAGTTTTCACTCGTCTCCTCAGCACTCACGGTAGTCTCTCACAGCCTGTCATCAACCCATCTCACACGCCGCTACTCCAACAGTGCTTCGCAAATCATCGACTCTGTGTTTACTCGTCTACAGTGTGCTGTACTCACTCATAGCCATAAGCCGTCTCACTGCAAGTGAAACACTCACTTCCCGATCATAGACAGTATAAGAAATGGACACAGCGACCCCATAGACTTCAATGGAGTAAAGTGAAGTCAATTAGAAGCACTCACTTCCTGATGGCTGAGCGTACTGCGCAGCCTCGAACTGAGTTTGACGATGTAGATGTGACGTGAGCAACCTGTCTGACAGTTGTAAGTCTTCTAGTAGCTGTGCCAAGAGAAATCTGAATCATTCCCTTCCGAATCGTGCAGAGACGGTAGGAGTTGTCCATGAGCTAGGAGCAGGAGCAACTTTATGACTCTCTATGGGCTTCTCCCTTGACTTTATCGGACTTTATGCCTCCACGTCCCCCCGATTGCCTGCGAGCTTCTCCCCTATACGGTAATTTCTCTACTGTGCGACAGAGAGTCGCATGGTTATGACGCAATCATTAGCATATTTTTACAAAAACTGCTTCTACGGGGCCATAACGTAAGATACAAGGTAATGGAGCCTTTTATACATTGTCGTGTTTCTTAAGAAATAAACAGTGGATAAATAGAGTCTTTAAACGCCTCAGATGTAAAGTTATTCGCTCTCAAAGTGATGCCAAAATGAATGGGAGTTAAATGGAATGCTAACAGCAGGTGGTGGCTTGCTAACCAATGGCGGCCCCCAGGGAAGGTATGCTTTCCGAGTGCTGGATTACCCCCTTGTTCCCGATGCAGGTGCAAACGTGATTCCTCTCGCTCTTGCTGTGTTGACTTCCAGTTACGAATGCACAGTGCTGCCACCACGTGTCCCAGTCACAGTTGTTGCACTTTTAAAGGGGAACATATTCACCGGTCTACCCCAAAGTCCATCAATTATTAGTTAATTGATTTATAGGAAATAGTGGCATGGCTTGAGAAGACTACTTGCAAACAAAAGAAACAACAAACCACACAAAAAGAAACAGCAATTCACACAAAAGAAAACACAGCAATTAACTGGGAACATGCATGCGCATATATATATATTAGGGGTGTGCAAAGCAGGCGGTATTTGTATCTGTATTTGTATTTGTTGAGGGGGGAAAAGTATTTGTATTTCTATTTGTATTCGAGTAAAATTCAAAATAGGTGTAAAAATCCTGTTTTTTTGCGTTACACTTCTAATTTATGTTATAGTGTAAGTATTCTTTAATTATATCCATTATAATAATTATGGATATGCAATATTGGTTGATGTTTTTCCATAAATCCAGCAATGAACATGTAACAAGGAACGTCATTGAAAAGAAAATAACATAACAGCCATTACCTACGTTAACGTTACTCTGTCAACAGCCTATTGTCTAAATTACTGAGCTAACAGAGCTACTAGTGTTGTCACGGTACCAAAATTTCAGTATTCGGTACCAATTCCAGTGAAAATCCACGGTTCTCGGTACCAATTTCGGTACCAAAGCTTAATTTAGATTTTACATATATTAAAGTGTATATCACGGTTACAAAGATGGAAACTGTAGTATTAAAAACACTTTACAATAAGATTCCATTTGTTAGATAACATTAGATAAAATGACCTAACAATAAACAATAGTTATATACTGTCGCAATTATTCTCCTTGGGTGTCAGGCTTCTTGGGTGGATGAAGTAGGAGACGAACACGAAGATTATGAATTCCAAGGTTTTAATTCTAAATATAAACAAATACAAACAAAAAGGGAGCGTGCGCTCAGAACAAAGATAAACCTAACATTAAACATTGACCGACAAGTGATGAGTGAACAGAAGGAACTTAAATACACAGACAGATGAACACAAGACAGGTGATGCAGATGATGATGATGACGAACAGGCGGGTAATGAAGGGAGTGAGTTCAGGTGTGGAAACAAGGAGGATTCTGGGAACTGTAGTGCAGACAGGACGATGACAGACGGTGAATGTGACATTACTCCCCCCTCCCGGTAGGCGCGTCCTCGGGCTCTGAGCTGGGCGGAACCAGCGGCGAAGAGGGCTCTGAGCTGGGCGGAACCAGCGGCGAAGAGGGCTCTGAGCTGGGCGGAACCAGCGGCGAAGAGGGCTCTGAGCTGGGCGGAACCAGCGGCGAAGAGGGCTCTGAGCTGGGCGGAACCAGCGGCGAAGAGGGCTCTGAGCTGGGCGGAACCAGCGGCGAAGAGGGCTCTGAGCTGGGCGGAACCAGCGGCGAAGAGGGCTCTGAGCTGGGCGGGACCAGCGGCGAAGAGGGCTCTGAGCTGGGCGGGACCAGCGGCGAAGAGGGCTCTGAGCTGGGCGGGACCAGCGGCGAAGAGGGCTCTGAGCTGGGCGGGACCAGCGGCGAAGAGGGCTCTGAGCTGGGCGGGACCAGCGGCGAAGAGGGCTCTGAGCTGGGCGGGACCAGCGGCGAAGAAGGCTCTGAGCTGGGCAGGACCAGCGGCGAAGAAGGCTCTGAGCTGGGCAGGACCAGCGGCGAAGGCGGCTCTGAGCTGGGCAGGACCAGCGGCGAAGAGTGCTTTGAGCTGGGCGGAACCAGCGGCGAAGAGGGCTCTGAGCTGGGCGAAACCAGTGGCGAAGAGGGCTCTGAGCTGGGCGGAACCAGCGGCGAAGAGGGCTCTGAGCTGGGCGAAACCAGTGGCGAAGAGTGCTTTGAGCTGGACGGAACCAGCGGCGAAGGGAGCTTCAAGCTCGGCGGAATAAAAGAAAACAAAATCTCTGCGGGCATGACGCTGTCAGTCTTTAGCTCGGCGGGCATGAAGCTCACTGTCTCAGGCGCGGCGGGCATGACGCTCACTGTCTCAGGCGCGGCGGGCATGACGCATACTGCCTTGGCTTCGGCAGATCTGGCGTGAAGTGCAGGCTCGGCTGGACTGGCGTGAAGTGCTGGCTCGGCTGGACTGATGAGAGGAGGGAGATCAGAGAAGTCATCATCTCTGGAGATGTGTTTGATTCTGCAGACGACTGGCTCAGGTTCTGGTTGGACGTGGGGATGTTGGTGCTGAAAAAAGTGTCTGGCCCCATATCGCCCATATCCTCCCCTGTGACCTCCACGGATCCCCCTAAACACAGCTTGGCGGGTTCCCACAAAGGCCTGCTTCCAGATCTCCATCTTCTTTTCTTTTTATTTAAGGTCGGTCAATCTGTCAGGCTTCTTGGGTGGATGAAGTAGGAGACGAACACGAAGATTATGAATTCCAAGGTTTTAATTCTAAATATAAACAAATACAAACAAAAAGGGAGCGTGCGCTCAGAACAAAGATAAACCTAACATTAAACATTGACCGACAAGTGATGAGTGAACAGAAGGAACTTAAATACACAGACAGATGAACACAAGACAGGTGATGCAGATGATGATGATGACGAACAGGCGGGTAATGAAGGGAGTGAGTTCAGGTGTGGAAACAAGGAGGATTCTGGGAACTGTAGTGCAGACAGGACGATGACAGACGGTGAATGTGACATTGGGGTTAATTTAAAAATAAATTTTTAAAATCAAAAGTTAACATTATTTATGTTAACATTATTTAATGCACAATGAATGAAGTGAACAAACATGACCAATCAAGTGTTTGTATTAAATAACATTCACAAACATTAATTAATGTTGTAAAAATATATTGTTCACTCAATGTTTTGATGTTAGATAACGCATTAAGTAATGTTAATGAATAGTATCTTATTGTAGTGTTACCAAACTATACAGGAGATAAAACGTGTTTTATTTGACTTGACTGTACTTTTATTTAATCCAAAACTGCATTCATATTTAATTTTAAAAGGGCATTTTAAACCTGCTAAGAGTTATCCAGCCAAGAATAAGCCTAGAACTGCTTTTCTGACGGACTGATATTAATGACATAATGACGGCTTTTTATTTCATTTCTAATCTCCATAAATATATCTAAAGCTAATGCAAGGGCTAGAAATCAATTAATTCTTTGCTGATACTTCCTCGTCATCATGGAGAGCGCAGTTCGCACCGCTTTCTCCTTTCAGCGCTTTCTCTCTCGTGGCGTCTGTCGTTGCTATGCAACCATGGACATAGATAGGCGCGCCTGGAAAAACGAGTGCGCTGCTCGCTTCTATTATAAGCGCGCTTGCCGCGCGCCTACATTTGAAATCTGCACGCGCAAAAAACGCGCTATGTGAACGGTGCCTTATGACAACGTGACATTAGCCTAATCCAAAATATTTCCATATGTGGCTCTTTCCTCCTTTCTTATCAACAAGTGGATTTACAGCCACCACATCAGCAGCACCGCCGATCACCATGTCTCATGAGGAAACGCAACGTTTTGATATAACGTTTTTCTTGTTCCCGAATACAAATATTTTTTAAGTATTTGTTTGAAATAAGTATTCGTAAAAAACACATTATTTGTGCCTTTCCGAATACCGTATTCGGGTTCGGCTCCACCCCTAATATATATATATATATATATACACTCACTTAAAGGATTATTAGGAACACCATACTAATACTGTGTTTGACCCCCTTTCGCCTTCAGAACTGCCTTAATTCTATGTGGCATTGATTCAACAAGGTGCTGAAAGCATTCTTTAGAAATGTTGGCCCATATTGATAGGCTAGCATCTTGCATTTGATGGAGATTTGTGGGATGCACATCCAGGGCACGAAGCTCCCGTTCCACCACATCCCAAAGATGCTCTATTGGGTTGAGATCTGGTGACTGTGGGGGCCATTTTAGTACAGTGAACTCATTGTCATGTTCAAGAAACCAATTTGAAATGATTCAAGCTTTGTGACATGGTGCATTATCCTGCTGGAAGTAGCCATCAGAGGATGGGTACATGGTGATCATAAAGGGATGGACATGGTCAGAAAAATGCTCAGGTAGGCTGTGGCATTTAAACGATGCCCAATTGGCACTAAGGGGCCTAAAGTGTGCCAAGAAAACATCCCCCACACCATTACACCACCACCACCAGCCTGCACAGTGGTAACAAGGCATGATGAATCCATGTTCTCATTCTGTTTACGCAAAATTCTGACTCTACCATCTGAATGTCTCAACAGAAATCGAGATTCATCAGACCAGGCAACATTTTTCCAGTCTTCAACTGTCCAATTTTGGTGAGCTCGTGCAAATTGTAGCCTCTTTTTCCTATTTGTAGTGGAGATGAGTGGTACCCGGTGGGGTCTTCTGCTGTTGCAGCCCATCTGCCTCAAGGTTGTGCGTTTTGTGGCTTTACAAATGCTTTGCTGCATACCTTGGTTGTAACGAGTGGTTATTTCAGTCAAAGTTGCTCTTCTATCAGCTTGAATCAGTCGGCCCATTCTCCTCTGACCTCTAGCATCAACAAGGCATTTTTGCCCACAGGACTGCTGCATACTGGATGTTTTTCCCTTTTCACACCATTCTTTGTAAACCCTAGAAATGGTTGTGCGTGAAAATCCCAGTAACTGAGCAGATTGTAAAATACTCAGACCGGCCCGTCTGGCACCAACAACCATGCCACGCTCAAAATTGCTTAAATCACCTTTCTTTCCCATTCTGACATTCAGTTTGGAGTTCAGGAGATTGTCTTGACCAGGACCACACCCCTAAATGCATTGAAGCAACTGCCATGTGATTGGTTCATTAGATAATTGCATTAATGAGAAATTGAACAGGTGTTCCTAATAATCCTTTAGGTGAGTGTATATATATATATATATATATATATACACATTGTGCAACACATAATTTGCCCCTTACAACAGGAGCATAAGTGGACTTCAAAGATTTCTTATCATGTTGCGCCCTTTATAGGCCATGATCAGCGACTAGTCAATGTCAAGCTTAAACATTCTGCATGGCAGAGCATTAAAGTCGACTAGTCGTTTGTTATTTAGGGTGTTTTCACACTGGCAGTTTAGTTTGAAACAGGGCACAGTTTGCATGAAAAATTGGTAATGAGAAAGCTGTCGTGCGGACCAGTGAGCACACCAAAGCTGAGACTCCCTGTCTGAATGGTCTGAATTTGGTTTGCATTTGCAGTGGAATTGTGGCTCAATTCGCGTGAATGTGAAAGCAACTCAAACTCGTATGCTCACTTGTTCAGGAAGTAAAGTAACCTGCACATGCATTTTACAGATGATTCCATCATTAGTTCAACAAAGCACATGTAAGGGATGAAAGTAGTGATGATTTACCTTAGATATGATCGCATAGTGAGTGCAATCAGAATGGCTCACAATCAGCTGTCTCTAAAGAAAATGTCCATTTGTCATTCATGTTCTTATTATTTTTTTCAACCCCACAAGAAGAAAACCCCTTCCTTAGAATGTTCATCTTTTAATCAGAATCAAGCATCTGTTTAATCAGAATCAAGCATTCAACAGCCCCATAATATTATGCATGCTGTTGTACAGTATAGTGCACCTATTGTAAAGTGTTGCCCCCCAAAAAATTATATACGTTTGGAATGGCATGAGGATGAAATTAACTCAACCCCCAACCCCAGACACACACATACACAATTGTTGAAATATTTCTTTAAACAAACAAGGAATGTTGTGATAAGACCAGAGAGCCACAGTATTACACTTTTTTATAAAAAAATACACCATGAGTGAGTTTTATTTGACTCTTTATATAAAGCTGTGTTAAGAGGAAATATTTTAACATAAAAAAAACATACACATCACTTTTATCTGTGAATTTCCCTCTCATTTTGAATGTGTGCTCTGACCGAATGTTACCTTTTGCCGTTAACCCTAAAACATCCTGACAGATGACTAAACTATGTAGTTCTGCTTCAATAAACTGCAGATATGACAGTTTCAGTCTAACTGTTAAACAGTTGTGTGTGTATTTTTGTGTGAATGTGTTGTTTGTCTGTGTTTAGACCCTTGGCTTCTTTTAGTGTGCATTGGAAAATACGTTATATATTTGTGGTTTGGTCTAACATTTCCCTGAATCAACAAGCCTTTTCAGATAATGCATGAATGGTGTCACATATCTGAAGATCAGATGAAGGTTCTTGAGATGAGAGTGCAAGATGAAATTTCCACATTACTGAAATCAGTTTAGAGTGACTACCCAACTCAATTCTTCAAAAAATGAGAGATTTAGATTACAATTCTGTGTAACTATCGCAGGTATCAAAGATATGCATGACAGTGGTTTATTTGGTAATCAATTGACAGCTTCCAGTTAATATAATGCTTATACTGGATTGCCACAATGCTAGTGGTTTGTGGGTGTTTTTGGATGGATGCTATGCTATAGCAGATTAAGACTTTTGAAAAATATTGATTCCTATTTTTTTCCCCCAGTTGGTACAAGCTTTAGTTACAGCATTGTTAAGTGGCTATGGCATTGCTAGGTGGTTGCTAGGGATTTCTGTATAGTTCTTTTATTTATAAAGCATATTTAAAAACAGTCTGAATGACCAAAGTGCTGTACAATTCAGATAAACACAACAGAAAACTAAGTAACACATAATAAATAAGACCATCAACATAATTTAAAAGCTAAAGAAAACAAATGGGTTTTCAAGAGAGATTTAAAAAGTAATAGGGAGGGAGCAGCCCTAAGTTGTACTGGCAGGCTGTTCCACAACCTAGGTCCCACCACCGAAAAGGCTCTATCTCCTCTATGTTTCAGCCTTGTACAAGGAACCATGAGTAAATTTTGGTTATCCAATCGTAAGACTCTGGAAGGGCTATAAGGATGCAGCAGTTCAGATAGGTAGCTTGGTGCAAGGTTGTGTAGACATTTGTACACAAATAGGAGAGATTTAAAATCAATCCTAATATGAATCGGAAGCCAATGAAGAGCTCGTAAAATAGAAGTGGCATGATCATACTTACGACTATTCTTAAGAAATTTGGCTGCAGCATTTTGAACCAATTGTAGCCGAGTAACCTGGGACTTTAAGATGCCACAGTGCAAAGAATTGCAATAGTCCAATTGACATGTAATTAATGTATTGCTATCTCAAGGGACTTTCCAGGCAGAACAAAGGAGACGGAGCTTGAAGAAGCTAGAGGCAACAACAGAGGATATATGTACACTCACCTAAAGGATTATTAGGAACACCTGTTCAGTTTCTCATTAATGCAATTATCTAATCAACCAATCACATGGCAGTTGCTTCAATGCATTTAGGGGTGTGGTCCTGGTCAAGACAATCTCCTGAACTCCAAACTGAATGTCAGAATGGGAAAGAAAGGTGATTTAAGCAATTTTGAGCGTGGCATGGTTGTTGGTGCCAGACGGGCCGGTCTGAGTATTTCACAATCTACTCAGTTACTGGGATTTTCATGCACAACCATTTCTAGGGTTTACAAAGAATGGTGTGAAAAGGGAAAAACATCCAGTATGCGGCAGTCCTGTGGGCGAAAATGCCTTGTTGATGCTAGAGGTCAGAGGAGAATGGGCCGACTGATTCAAGCTGATAGAAGAGCAACTTTGACTGAAATAACCACTCGTTACAACCGAGGTATGCAGCAAAGCATTTGTGAAGCCACAACACGCACAACCTTGAGGCGGATGGGCTACAACAGCAGAAGACCCCACCGGTTACCACTCATCTCCACTACAAATAGGAAAAAGAGGCTACAATTTGCACGAGCTCACCAAAATTGGACAGTTGAAGACTGTAAAAATGTTGCCTGGTCTGATGAGTCTCGATTTCTGTTGAGACATTCAGATGGTAGAGTCAGAATTTGGCGTAAACAGAATGAGAACATGGATCCATCATGCCTTGTTACCACTGTGCAGGCTGGTGGTGGTGGTGTAATGGTGTGGGGGATGTTTTCTTGGCACACTTTAGGCCCCTTAGTGCCAATTGGGCATCGTTTAAATGCCACAGCCTACCTGAGCATTGTTTCTGACCATGTCCATCCCTTTATGACCACCATGTACCCATCCTCTGATGGCTACTTCCAGCAGGATAATGCACCATGTCACAAAGCTCGAATCATTTCAAATTGGTTTCTTGAACATGACAATGAGTTCACTGTACTAAAATGGCCCCCACAGTCACCAGATCTCAACCCAATAGAGCATCTTTGGGATGTGGTGGAACGGGAGCTTCGTGCCCTGAATGTGCATCCCACAAATCTCCATCAACTGCAAGATGCTATCCTATCAATATGGGCCAACATTTCTAAAGAATGCTTTCAGCACCTTGTTGAATCAATGCCACGTAGAATTAAGGCAGTTCTGAAGGCGAAAGGGGGTCAAACACAGTATGGTGTTCCTAATAATCCTTTAGGTGAGTGTATATCTAGAGTTAGCCGACTGTCAAGAAGGACACCAAGGTTCCATACAGACACTGAATTAAAAGGTAACAGACTTTCTAAAGTTATTAAACTTAAAATTGTCAAATGGGTCAAAGACTATAACCTCAGTCTTTGAGTCATTTAGGGTTAAAACGTTACTAGCCAGCCAAAGCTTTACCTCATCATGATATGCATATAAAGACTGAATTGCAGAAGGGTCATTTCTTTTTAGAGGCAGATAGATCTGGGTGTCATCCGCATAAAAATTGAAGGATACACCATGCCTTTTCAGAATCAAACCTAAAGGAAGCATGTAGAGAGAGAAAAGCAAAGGTGCCAATATAGAGCCATGAGGGAGTCCAGATTCAAGAGGAGCAGCAGAGGAGATAAAATTGCCAATCCTGACAGAAAAATATCTCTCAGTTAAATACGATTTAAACCAATTCAAGACTGAACCTTTTAACCCCACAGATTCTAATCTAGACAGGAGTGACAGGCAGTATCAAAAGCAGCAGTCAGATCCAAGAGCACTAAAATCACAGGGTCGCCTGCGTCGGTAGCAACTAAGATATAATTTAACACACTCAGCAGACTCAGTGCTATGACAATATTTAAAACCTGACTGAAAGGTTCAGAAATATGGTTTGTATTTAGAAAAGACTGCAGTTGACACAACACAACTTTTTCTAATACCTTAGAAATAAAAGGAACCACAGAGATAGGTCGGTAGTTATTTAAACCAGACGTGTCAAGGGAAGGCTTCTTGAGCAAAGGAGTAACAGAGGCCAATTTCAGGGATACTGGAACAGAGCCAGTTAATAGAGATTTGTTCAGTAGAGCAGAGCAGGGCCTACAGACTCAATTACCAATTTGAAATGCTGAGGATGTATTACATCATAAAAACAGAAAGAAGGTTTGAGAGAGGCAATAATTTCAGTTAAAGATAATAAAGAAATAGGATCGAAGGTCTCCAAAGAGGCTGACAAATAGATATCAGCAGAAGGGTCATTATAAGTGGTTATCACCTGGGGCCTAAGATTAGAGATTTTATCAATACAAAAGCTCAAGAAGCTTTCACATAGTGCAATTGAAGGATTTGGTATACTGTTAACAGATGGATTTATGACAGCATTAATAACTGAAAACGAGGCCTTAGGCTTATGTTGGTTACTTAAAATTAGTACTTAATAAAATTAGCCTTTTCGGACTTTGCAGCAGTCTGGTAAGCCCGAAGACAAGACTTAAGCAGCTAAAGTGAAGTTTGAAGTCAGTCCTTTTTCCATTTTCGCTCTGCTTTCCTGCAAGCTTGTCTTAGTGAGCGGATATCTGCAGTTAGCCACCGGTCAATTCTAGGTTTTGGTTTAAAAACTTTCAAAGGAGCAGTCACATTTAGGATATTCAACCAAGCATTATTTAGATGCTCAAAATATTGGTCGACATTCAGTTCAGAAAGCGACGAGTCCAGTGACAGCTGTGAGCTCAGTTCATTAAAAAGCAAATAAAGATCCAATTGGAACTGAGAAGAATAAGCCAGAGAAAGCCTATCAGCATCGACAGAAAAAGAAAGTATATTTGGAAGTGACAATGATAATAAAACTGGCTTATGGTCAGAGATAATTGTATCAGACATTTCAAGATCAGAAATTAAAAACCCATGTGTAAGCACTAGGTCCAGGTGTGACCATGTATATGAGTAGACTCATTTATCCATTGCACTAAGTTAAAAGACTCAAGAAACTTCTTAGAAAGGGAGTTAGATGGACAGCAGACATGGATATTAAAATCCCCAACTAATAAAAAGCGATCATAATTTGTAGTGATGTACCCCATTAGTTCAGTAAATTCAGTAATAAAATCTTTAACCATGTGTGGAGGGCGATACAACACAGCAATGGGGCCATTCCACTCAAGTTTTAGTTACTGGACTTCAAAGCTAGTGAAAGCCATTCCAGAAACCATCTGACAGACCAATAAAGTCTGTTTTAAGACTGTCACCAGACCGCCTCTTCGACCATTTTACCGAGGAGAATTAAAGAACGAGCAGTCAAAATGTATTGTGCTGTTGTTAAGACAACAGATGGTGTTTCTCTGGAGTGAATTGAATTCAATCACAATGCAGGTTCTACTGACACTACAGTCATTCCTTCCCCTCCATTTTCAATCAAAGTTTGCAGCTTCAGTTGTAATGGTGTTAATTCACATTGTTTCTAGATTATTGTGCACAGTGATTAAGCTGCAATGGTCATTTTTTTGGCCCTGGCACAAAATAACGAGGTAACAGTTGAAGGATTACAAATTTAAGAATCTATTTCAGATATGCTTCCTTACATAACATCATGGTGAATAATATTGTATTTAGCTTTTAAGGTTAAGAAGATGATATCACACGAATGATTCTACTCAGCAAAGTTGCAATTCCTGTTTTCTCCTTATTGTCTTTAATGGCTCTTGGAGTCCCAGTTTCACTCAGACTGATGGGATTAGCGTCTATGCAATCTGAATGATAGTGTTATGCTGATTGGGCCTGTTTCTCTTGTGCAAGCCAGATAACCTGCCTAACCGGTTTTCACTTGACAGAATCAAATCATCCCTACATTTGCATGCTTTGTTCAGGGTTCCCGCGGGGTCTTAAAAAGCCTTAAAAGCATTGAATTTATTAATTTGGAAATAATACCTTAAAAAGACTTTAAAAAGTCATGAATTTTGATGTCTGGGTCTTAAAAATTGTGCTGTATGTAACTTCTCCGTATTGTATTTGTCCTCAAAAGTTTCATTTGTCAACCACGATTATTTTGATTAAATAACGTAGTATAAATAAAGAGTGGCGGAACCAATAATTGATAACGCAATGCAGCCCCGGGTCACAGTACAAAATACTGCGAACACGTGATGCCTTCAGTAAATGAAGATCACACGCTACAGCACCACAACCATAGACTGCAACACAACACAACACACACCTCAAGCAACAAGCAAAGGAGAAGCGCGAAAAATCTAAGAAAATCTCAGCATTCCACAGGAAAGGTTGGCTGACGCCGTTATATTTTTAAAGTTTGTTTTACGTTAACTAGCTACCAATTTCATTCTGAGGTTATGGGGAAATGTAAATTTAATGAAGCGTGGCTGGATAAAAACTCTTTTCGTCATTGGTTAAAACCAGTGGACAACAACGTTTTTGAGGCTTTTTGCACCATATGCAAAAAAAGGATTCAGCTAGGTACAATGGGAATGAAGGCATTAGAGTCTCATGCCAAGTCGTCCAAGCACATGAACGCTCTCAATGGACAAAAACAAACTCCTTCCATCGCCTGCGTGTTTCAACCAACTAATGTTAGCCAGCTAGCTGCTAATGTGCCTGAAGCGGCAGCAGGAGCTAATGTTAGCCAGCTTGCTGCTAGCGCTGCAGACCCTCCAGCTGGAATGGAAATGAGGGTATCTCAGAGCTTTTCAAGTGCATGTTCCCTGACTCCGACATCGCTAAAACGTTTACTTGCGGTTCCGACAAAACAGCTTACATAGCCAAGTTTGGTTTAGCTATTCACATCAAAGAAGAACTGGTGTCCAAAGTCAACAAATCACCGTTCGTTCTGATGTTTGATGAGAGTCTCAACGAGACTACGAAAAACAAACAGCTGGATGTGCACGTCCGCTTCTGGAACGAGGGACAGGTTCAGTCCAGATATCTGGGCTCTCAGTTTATGGGACATTCCACTGCACAAGACCTGCTGTCGCATCTCAAAGTAAGGATAATCATTTTATACTTTAAAAGCTCATCAATTTATATTGATAGACTCAACTTGTGTGCATATACTCTTTTGTAACTGCAATATTACATGACCAATTAGTTATTTCCCTTAACAATATGTGCTCATCCAGTCCTCTTTTCTTGAGTAATCAAATGCAACCCTTTTTTTCAGGAATGTATGGACAGACTGAACCTCAGGGACTTGGTGTCCATCTCAATGGATGGGCACAGTGTGAATTGGAAACTCTTGACCTTTTCCAGAAAGATCATGCTGAGCAGTATGGAGGTGAGCAGTTTAGAATGCTATTACTGTTTGTGGGTGAGTGTGAATGTGATCTATTAATAATTATAATAATGCATTTTATTTGTAGTGCACTTTACATTGAACAAACAATCTCATAGTGCTACAGAGCAAAAATTGATGCATGGGTGCAACATATGCAGTGCAAAACAATCTCCATGTGATACAAAATATGAATTTGGTTTTGCAATGAAATCTTCAGGTGCTCAGCTCATTTGTGTGGGGAGCTGTGGCCTACACACGCTACACAACGCATTCAAGTGTGGGTTCACTGCATGGCAGCTGGACAAGTTGCTGAAAGCAATGCACACATTGTTCCTCAATGTGCCCGCCAGGAGAGAGGATTATATCACAGTAACCAAGTCTAGTGTGTTCCCCCTTTCTTTCTGTGCCCATCGTTGGGTGGAAAACCTTCCGGTTGTGGAGAGAGCCCTGGAAGTCTGGCCATTACTGCTCTTGTACATGGAAGCAGTGAAAAGCAAAGAAACTCTCGAACCCTGGAACAGGTAGGCCGTTCTTAAATGCAGTGAATAGGTCTGTGACTGTGTCCTAACCCTGGTGCTGGTGTGGCCTTGTTATAGTTTTTATAATATATGGCTAAGTTGAAATGTCCTGCCTCTCTGTCTGCCTCTCTCTGTCAGCATCTTATGACACAGTTGCAGCAGCCATGAAGGATCCACTCATCTTGGCCAAATTGCAGTTCTACACGGCACTCGCCAGGACCTTCATTCCCTTCCTGAAAAAAAATATCAGACAGATGAGCCTGTGCTTCCATTCCTTTCGAAGGACCTGACTGAGTTGATGATGGTAATAATTTACTTAAAGTGCAACTCACCCCCAAATCATTTTTCTTTGCTGATAAACTGTATAAATAAGTGTCTAATAGTGATGTCTACATGTCTGGTAATTATTTTTGGTATTTTAGTACATTTTAGTAAATTTTCTGCCAAAAACCGTTAGTGTGGTGCCCTCTTCAGGTTCAAACTTTACACTGTACTTGAATTTGAATCGGGCATCGCTACTGGCTCAGCCAGTATGGCTGACATCAGCCATACTGCTGCTGTGGAGTATAAAATATGCCCAGTCTCGGCCACACCTTCGTAGCGAGTTGGAATAGCAAGGAAGTGTTGAGGCCCCCACTCCCCCCGCGCGTCCCTCGGTCCGCTAGGCAACGCCTCCTTTTGCCGCATTTTTAAAACCGGAAATGTAGGTGCAGTAAGACTCTGGTAGGGGGGTGAGTTACTCTCTAACATTATAATCACCACTGATTGGGCTCAATTGATATGTTTTGACAATGTGGAGTTTGTGGTTAGTATGTGTAAAAAATAGTGGATACATTGTGCATCAAAATCAGACAATTTGATGTCGGTGATTAATGTGCCACACCGGACATTTTTGTGTTTGTCTTTTGACAGAGTCTACTCAGATGCTTCATAAAGAGAGAAGTCCTCCATGACATCACTGCCCTGCAGCTGACCAAATTGGATGTCACACACAAGACCATCTGGCTCAGCCCACAAGACATTAGCATTGGTCTAGGTGCAGAGTCAGTCCTTAAGGTAGTGTGATGGTTTATAAAGGTCATTTTACAAATGTTTAGGCTGAACCAGGTCATTGAAGACATGTTCTATATTCATGACTACCTCTCTCTAGAGCATCAAAGGTGCAGAGCTCAGGGTGCTAGAGTTCAGGAGAGAGTGCATGCAGGGACTGTGTAGCATCATTAGGAAAATGCAGGACAAGAGCCCCCCTCAAGTATCTGACTGTTAGGCAGATGGTGTGCCTGGATCCATCAGTAATGTACAGAGACCCAGAAAGATGCAGGAAGCACATGAAAGGGCTGGTTCAGAGGTTTCTCCAGGACAAACAGTTAACTGATACTTCTGCGGGTAGGAATAAGAAAGGCAAATCATAGGCTACACATGAATTTATCCTAAACCTGATTGTCTGGTAATGCCCTATAGCCTAATTATTTCTTTTTTTTCCCGCATATTATCTCATCTGTTTTGTCATAGGGGATGTCATACTGCAGCACTTCGACAGTCTCCTATCCTTGGAGAGCCGGAGTGAGGACTTCCTCTCCTTTTCTCCCATGCAGAAGAGGCTGGACATCTTCCTGAGGAGTGCCATGAAACCTTATCCAGAGCTGTGGGGCTTCTTCAAGAAGCTGCTCATCCTTTCCCACGGCCAAGCTACAGTTGAACGTGGATTCTCTATCAACAAAGAGGTGGAGTCAGACAATATTCAAGAGGACACTGTGGTCACACGGAGGCTGGTGTGTGATTACATCACACAACACGGAGGTGTTACCCAGGTAAGAATGACCCCTGCCTGGACTAGTAAAATGCTGTTGACTTAAAAGTTGACAGAATCAACATAGTTGGCTTCTTGAGTTTGTCACTGACTCTGGTTCTCTTTTCCCAATCCTATACCTAGGTTCCACTCAGTAAAGCGCTACTCGAGAGTGTAGCAAGAGCTAGGACCAGATATGGTGCCCATCTTGAGACAAAGAGAAAGAAAAGGGAGGCAAAATCCCAGGCTCTTAAGAGGAAAGAGGCAGAGGACTGTCTTCAGGAGCTAAATTTGAAGAGGAGACGCATACAAGAGGTGTGTGAGGGTCTGGCTAGGGATGCGGACAGGCTGGCTGAGGAGGCTGAAAGGAAGGCAGGAAGCAAGATGGCTGACCTAATCTCCAGGTCCAACCTCCTGCGGAGAGGCCATAAGGAGAAGTTGACGGAGCTTGCTGTCCTTGATAAAGAGATTGCTGCCCTGAGTGAAGAGCTAAGGAGTTGACTGTGTTTCTTAATTTAATTTATTGTTGAGTTCTGATTTTCGATGTTTATTGTTCAGTGGTCTCTCAGTTCCCCATATTCCCAGCATGGAATAAGTAGCTAGCTAATGTTAAAAAACAACTTAACATTGTTCGGCAAACTTTCTTGTGGCCTACTGAAATGTTTTTATTTTTCACACCTGCTTGGCTTATCATCTTTTACCCATTCCACATTTGAAAAATAAATGAACACAAGTTCAAGGATTTTGTTTTTCTTTGCTGGTAGGGATGTGAAATAGGTATACATTTTTTATATAAATGGTCTTAAAAAGGTCTTAAAAAGACTTGAATTTAACTTGAAGAAACCTGTAGGAACCCTGTTTGTTTGGATTTTTCTCCACCTCCAGAAGTCCCTACTCCTAAAATGCCTATAAGATACCATGTAAAGTTACTTTTGATTAGATTGTTGGATGACTGCAGCAACGCTCAGCGAAGTCCTCAATAAAGAATAACTTCTGCTTGAACGATATCCCAACATCTCCTGGTCTTGCTTCGATGAAGGAAAAAGTTCCCTACACAGTGTTGACAAATCCACAGTTTTCCCGCGAAATTGACAACTTTTAAGTTGTTGCCGTGGTTTTTTTATTTTTTTTGTGGGCCGCAGAATTCGGCCGCATGACTAAGCATTAGTCCAGAGAAATCACTCTATCATTCTGGGTGGATTATAAGGGCAGACTCATTGCTATAACAGGAGGAAGAATTACTTCCAATCATTGTGTTTGGTTACCTCCAAAGAAAGATGTGCAGCCATCATCGCTTTGCATCAAAATGGCCTCACATGCAAGGAAATTTCATCAAAGAATATTGCACCTGAAAAAACAACAACACATTACTGGATCATAAAGAACTTCAAGAAGAGAGGTTCAGCTGCAGTGGAGGAGACTTCAGGACGTCCCAGTGTGACCAGCAAGTGCCAGGACAGTCTCTTTCTGAGGAGTAAGCTATGTAATTGTGTCACCACCAGTGCAGTTCTCCTCTGGCCTAGGGCTGGACGATATGGCCAAAATTTATATCACAATTTATTTCTTCGGTCAAAAAGATATAATTCCGATATCGATATGAACAATTTAAAAGCCTCAGAAAAACTACAAAGAATGCCCACAATGGATGTCTGTACCAATAAACTTCTAGTCTATGAAACCTCCTCCTATGAAACTATATAATATTTAATAAAATAAAAAAGGTACAAATAAATGAATGTTCACCTTTTATTTGTATTTAGCCTTCATTCAAAGAAGAAATGTGAAATCACTGTCAAATAAACAAGACTCTCAACTTATTAATATTAATATCTTTAACTTTAAACTATAACATAGGCTGATTATATTATTCTCATAGATTGAAACAAAAGTGCTTCTACCAGGATAAAGAATATGAAAAGTGCTCAGCATTGCTGCAGAAAACAGAAAAAATTGTGATCATTGATCAGGAACAAAAACTCGTTGCTGGGGCAAAGACATTGTTGAGTGTTTATGACACCCTGAATTCATTCCGATTGATGAATCTGAACCTAGTGTTTACATGAACGCTAAACAAGTGATCGGGTTGATATGCGTTTATGTCACAAGCTTCAAATCGGAATTGATTTTTTGACATGCGCCCACTGCACAAATATAGTTTCCTGCTGTTTGCGCAAAATAACCATTCTCCTACATTGGTTCTTTATTTGTTTTAAACAGCAGACTTAATATTTATCCATTTCTGGTCATAATTTGGAGACAATGAGCATATGAATCATTGTGCCGTGCTGCTTATATTTTATCACGCAGCAAAAATGCCCCTCCCCATGCCCAAAAACAGTCATCTGTGGATGAGAATCCGAAACAAGGACTGGTGGGATGTTGTCCTGCTCCACCTCACTGACCCTGAGTGAAAGGAGAATTTTAGAATGACGGGACACTTCATTTATACAACACTTTATTCAACAGGAAGAACAGCTTGTTCCACGCGTCATGCGTCATTACGCTATCTACATCATTGCACATGAACAGTTCTTTCAGTTTCGGTTTTCAATCCGATCAAGTGTTTACATGTTCTCTCGATCGGATTAGAAAAGGAATAAACCACCCCTTTCAATCCGATCGAAATTTCATTTGGATCGAGCTCAATCGGATCGATTAAGGTCTTGTCACGGATTCAACAACACCATCACTCCAGCCATCAGCACCAGATTACCACACTCCGCCACTTGTTCTCAATCACCCGAGTTCTGATCATCTGATCCTGCACGCCCTCATCAACACACCATATATAAACCGTCATTCCCTTGACCTCATTGTCTGGTCTCGTCTACGACAAGCTCTACAGACCCTACTTGTATACTCACCTGAGAGACTTACCTGAACTACCCAATCCACCTTCAGTCTTCTGTCTGTCATCATCTGTTCCGTGTATCCTGTTGTGTTCTCCTGTTCATCCGCTCTTCCATCACCATCACAAGCCTTCACCTGCACAGAGAAACACTGTATCACCAGACAGCTAAGTTTACGTCAGATCACATTTGCCTGTTGACTCACCTGTCGCCTTCCCGCTTTACCTCTTCATCACTCCTGCAATAAAGCTTTTTATACCATGGTCTGGGTGAATACTCGATTCTGATTGGCTGCAGGGTGTCCATTAGTGTTAGAGGACACCTAGTAAATAAACTGTCAGGCGTAACCAGGGAAACGTCTCTGTTACGTATGTAACCCTCGTTCCCTGAGTAGGGAACGGAGACGTTACGTCGGATGACGACGAATGGGGTTTCGCTTAGAAATCCTATCACCTTCGAGTATATAAAACGAGCCAATGGCAAAGAAATGCCATGGGTCTGCGGAATTTGCATAGCGTAACTCCGCCCCACCCTGGGGGTATATAAGGAAATGCGCTGGCAACATGCAGATATGTCTTCGCTGAGGAGCCGAGACTGAACTCAGGCGTTCCAGCGGTACAGCGGAAGTGGCAGGGAGACATAACGTCTCCGTTCCCTACTCAGGGAACGAGGGTTACATACGTAACCGAGACGTTCCCTTTCATAGTCACTCCGAGTTACGTCGGATGACGACGAATGGGGTTCCCAGTGTAATCACGCCACCTCTCGACTGTCTTCCAGTGCCCTGCGTAAGACTGAGCTCCCTGTTGTGAGACTAGCACGGACGAAGGAGTCCTACTTAACACAGGAATACCAAGGTACACTGGGAAGCATATCCAGTGGAAATATGCAATTATGCCCAGCCCGAAGGGGGGGACTTGGAATACACATATGACCCTGAAGGGCTGCATATGGAGAATCACTGGGGTGTCCAGCCGCAGGTGGAATATTTCAACCCCAGGGGTGGCAAGGTGGCTTGCCAAGGGAAAGACACATGCTCAAAGAGGCTTACAGTGGAATACACATGTGGGGGTCGCCCAGAGGGGGAACCATGCACATGGAGGCACCTAGCCAAGCGCGAAAGCTGCTCAGTTGCATAACTCTGGCATTGACGTCGTCAGTGCTGGAGGAGACTCAGGGCTTATTAGGCTCACCTGAGGAAAATATCGCACGTATCCCGTCCGTGGAGAGGAATGGCGAGCAAGCGAAGACACCTGAGCAGAATCTCTTACCGGCTAGTTGAAGCGAGTACATGAGAAGAAACTGGCTCTACTCGGAGATTGTAGAATCTCGCGAATGTGTTAGGTGTCGCCCAGCCTGCAGCTCTGCAGATGTCTGTTAGCGAGGCGCCATGCGCTAGAGCCCAAGAGGATGCCACACTCCGAGTGGAGTGGGCCGTCACACCAAGGGGGCATGGTCGACCTTGCTGCTGGTATGCCAAAGCAATGGCGTCCACTAGGTTGTCAATGGCGACAACCTTTGCTTGGAGAGAGCCTTTCCCTTCAGCTTCCCACCATGACAGACAAAGAGCTGGTCTGAGGTCCTGAAACACTGCGTTCTGTCAACGTAAACACGGAGTGCGCGTACTGGACAGAGCAGTGCCAAGGCTGGGTCTGCCTCCTCCAAAGGCAGCGCTTGCAGGTTCACCACCTGGTCTCGAAAGGGTGTGGTGGGAACCTTGGGCACATATCCAGGCCGGGGTCTCAGGATCACGTGAGAGTTAGCCGGTCCGAATTCCAGGCACGCTTCGTCAACCGAAAATGCCTGCAGGTCCCCTACCCTCTTGATGGAGGCCAATGCAACCAGGAGCGCTGTCTTCATTGACAGGAACTTAAGCTCCACTGATTGCAGAGGCTCAAAGGGAGCACTCTGCAGGGCAGTTAAAACCACTGAGAGGTCCCAAGAGGGTACGAGGGGAGGACGAGGAGGATTCAGTCTCCTCGCTCCCCTCAGGAACCTGACGATCAGGTCGTGCTTTCCCAAGGACTTACCATCAACTGCGTCGTGATGTGCGGCAATGGCGGCAACATACACTTTCAGGGTGGAGGGAGACAGCCTTCGCTCCAACCCTTCTTGCAGGAAGGAAAGCACGACACTGATGGGGCATTTCGTGGGTTCTAGATTTTTAGAAGAACACCAGTTGACGAAGAGGTTCCACTTCAACGCATAGGCATGTTTCGTGGACGATGCTCTAGCGGAAGTGATGGTAGCCACCACCGCTGGTGGTAGGGTACTCAAACCTGCCTCGTCCCGTCCAGGAGCCACACGTGGAGGTTCCAAAGATCGGGACGAGGGTGCCATAAGGTGCCCCTTCCCTGAGAAAGCAGGTCCTTCCTCAGAGGAATTGGCCAGGGAGGTGCTGTCGCGAGGAGTACTAGTTCTGAGAACCAGGTGCGGTTGGGCCAGTACGGGGCAACCAAAATTACCCTCGTCCTCCCTGATCTTGCGCAAAGTCTGCGCAAGAAGGCTCACTGGGGGAAACGCATACTTGCGGAGGCCCCGCGGCCAGCTGTGCGCCAGTGCATCCGTGCCGAGCGTGCCCTCGGTCAGGGAATAAAACAGGCCGCCGTGGGACGAGTCGTGGGAGGCAAACAGGTCTACCTGTGCGTCCCCGAACTGGTCCCAGATCAGCTGGACCGTCTGGGGATGGAGTCGCCAATCTCCAGCGAGAGGCCGAAGCCGAGACAGCTCGTCGGCCGCCTGGTTCAGGTCTCCCGGGATATAAATGGCTCGAAGCGACCTCAGATGCTTCTGACTCCATATGAGGAGGTGGCGGGCGAGTTGTGACATACGGTGGGAGCGCAGACCACCTTGACAGTTTTGTCTGATCGGACTAATACGTGTTGACCCCTGAGCAACGCATGGAAGCGGTGCAGGGCAAGACGTACAGCCAACAACTCGAGGCAATTGACATGCCAAAGGCGCTGGGGTCCTGTCCAGGAGCCCGCGGCAGCATGTCCATTGCACATGGCGCCCCAGCCCGTGGTGGAGGCATCTGTTGATACAACAACATGCCTGGAAACTCGTTCCAAGGGCACTCCGGCCCGAAGAAAACTGAGGTTCGACCACGGGGTGAAGGTCTGACGGCAGGTCGGAGTCACTGGGACTCGGAGCGTGCCGTGATGCCATGCCCACCTCGGGACTCGATTGCGAAGCCAAAGCTGAAGTGGTCTCATATGAAGCAACCCGAGCGGCGTGACTGCGGCTGCGGATGCCATATGCCCCAGGAGCCTCTGAAATAGTTTCAGTGGAACCACACTCTTGCCCTCGAACTGACGAAGGCAAGTCAGCAGTGACTGCGCGCGCTCGCTCGTAAGCTGCGACCGAGTCGATCTCCATACCGAGAAAAGAGATCCTCTGCACGGGGCAGAGTTTGCTCTTCTCCCAGTTGACCCGAAGGCCCAGACGAGGTAGGTGCTGGAGCACTAGGTCCCTGTGTTCGCAAACCTGGTCTCGAGAGTGAGCTAGGATCAGCCAGTTGTCGAGATAGTTCAGGATGCGAACCCCGTGTTCCCGAAGGGGAACAAGGGCTGCCTCGACGACCTTCGTGAAGACGCGAGGAGACAGGGCTAGCCCGAAAGGGAGAACCGCGCACTGGTATGCCTGCCCCTCGAAAGCAAACCGTAGAAACGGTCTGTGTCGAGGAAGAATGGAGACATGGAAGTAGGCGTCCTTCAGGTCGATCGCTGCAAACCAATCCTGCGGCCGTATGCACTCGAAAATGCGTTTGGCCGTGAGCATCTTGAACGGCATCCTGTGAAGGGAGCGGTTCAAGACGCGCAAGTCGAGGATTGGTCGTAACCCACCGGATTTCTTCGGTACAATGAAGTAGGGGCTGTAAAAGCCGGACCTCATTTCGGCTGGAGGGACAGTCTCGATCGCACCCTTCGCCAGTAACCTCCCCTCTCATAACCGGGGCATTGCCACCGACCATAGTGAAGCGGACTCCCCTGAAGCGGGGAGGAGACCGCGCGAACTGAATCGCGTAGCCGAGCCTGATGGTCCTCGCGACCCAGCGGGACAGCCTGGGAAGCTCTAGGAACTGTACCAGCGGGGTCATGCGGACCACAGACGTACCCTCGGTGGTGCAGCGAGGCGGAATGACCGGCCCAAGCGTGGGTGGCATAGCGGCCCGGTGCGGGGGCACGGTCATTAGCCGCGTCCTGCCAGAGGAGGCCAGGGGAGGACCAGCGTCCCACGGGGGCGTGCTCTGGCAGGGAACTGGCGACAGAGGGGGACGAGAGTGGCGAGGCTCGTGAGTGGCGCGCACTGTCATCCGGACACTCTGTGTGCTCAGAGATGGGGGAGTGAGTTCTTTCTTTAACCTGTTAAGCTGCAACCCCACTTTTGAAAAATCCCCAGAAATGACATACCCAAACTGAAACAGATACAGTTCATGAACCCTTTGTACTAAAAGCACAAGTATGATCTCATTTGAAAGCTGACACCTGGCAGTTTATTGTAAATGTAGAATTAATTATTGTCATAATGACAAAAATTGTTATAAATAGCTTCAAAGT
Source organism: Squalius cephalus (assembly GCF_949319135.1). Taxonomy (NCBI): domain Eukaryota; kingdom Metazoa; phylum Chordata; class Actinopteri; order Cypriniformes; family Leuciscidae; genus Squalius; species Squalius cephalus. Next base: position 31,445,310 of record NC_137130.1, read on the forward strand.
TTTGTAAAGTTATTAGAAATTATTTTTTATGAAACATCCTCATGAAAATAAAATTAAAGTTGGCACTGTAGCAATCTAGAAATGCACTACAGCTAAAGCCACATGTCTAAACATTTTATGTTTAAAATCTGAAGATAATAAGTCCAAAACTCTGTATTTAGTTAAATGTTTTTCAAGACCATGTCATGTGACTTTATTTTGATTTGACGCTAAGATGCTTCTGATGTTTACTTTATTGTCATCTTCTAAGTCATCCATTCAGTCTTATTGTCTCTATTGTTTTGTGGTGCAGACGAGCCCCATTCATTCTCAGTCTCCCCCTGCACACATTCACACCTCTCCAGCCTGGTTATGGCTCTAAATATGCATTTCTTTTGTCTGCATTATAGTTACTAACGACTGGCTATTCACAGGCTATTCATAGGGTTTCAGTCCCTAATTTCTTTTATCAAAGTTCACTTCACCTTTAAAACTGTATCAAATGCATTTCTTGAATAAGGAAACATTTCAGAAAGCATTCAAAAAGTCATAAAAGTTTAACTTTTAGGTTGCAGGTGCACCTAGGGCTAGCTAGCATGTTAGCTTAGCACACCATCAATACACGACAATTTATGAGATTAAAACCATGTTTGTGCTTCAAACTTACTTTATAACACTTTATAAGTGTTTTAAATAATCTTCTGTGATCTAATTTGGCTTCAGATAAAAAATCAGACAGAAAATATACTATTGTATGGTATTCTGCACAATGACAGTCTATATAGATTAGCATTACATTATAAATATAATCTTTTATTATGGAAATACCTGGCATGGCTTGAAAAACACAGGTAACTCAAATATCATTGCAATCATGTTTATTGTCTTCAAAAAGTCTGTATCTGCATGTAACAGCGCGATATCTGTAACTTTGTGTGTATCAGTGACGTCCTAGAATGTCACATGATCATGGCTCTTCTTCATGTTCCATATATGGACTATTATTGTGCATAATAGCGCCCTCAGGCTATTGGTATGAATTGAAAACACAGTATCAGAGATTCTAAGCATTTATAATGATTACATTGACGCATTTGGGTATAAATTCAATAAATATTATTCCTGTCTATAGAAATCTGATGTAAATCTATGATAATCTATCAATATTTCTCCAAGTCTGCACATTTTTGAGCTAAAGCCCTGAAGGACGTTGTTTTGTGTATCGCTGTCATGACGACAGCACGGGAGTTTTTTATGAATGAAAGCGGCTGACGCGCATAATTCATATTAAAGGTATCGACTCATTTTTTCATTTCATAACTCCTGACACAAATTAAGAAATAACTGTCGCTATATGTTTCTCAGAATACAATAGTGGTCAAATACTGAAACTTGAGTCTTATATCTTTTTAATGATGTATAGTTTGTCAATGTATAACATTAAATCTGATAGTAATTTTGAACTATATATAAAAAAAAACGCTTCAGTGCGCCCGCGCACTGGCAACGGTTAACAGGTTAACCACATTAGGGTGCTGCCCGTCGTGGGACGAGCAGCGGGGTGGGGAAAACCAAGGATTCTCCCCCGGCCCTCCACCGGGGGAAGGAGCGGCCCTGCTACCGTCTCCTGGAAAGAACTCTGCGCCATCTCTGAGCAGCCCGTCTCAGGAGCGCCGCTTGGCCTGGCGTTTAGCTTGGTACGGGGCAGGAGAGGGCTGTGGCGCCTTCCTACGGCGTCCTCCACGACGCGACCCAGATGGAGGCTGCTGCTGGGGCCGTCTGCTTCTGGGCGGTCGAGAACTGCTGGGCAAAGTCCTCAACCGCCCCGCCAAAGGCGTGGGTGGCATAGCGGCCCGGTGCGGGGGCACGGTCATTAGCCGCGTCCTGCCAGAGGAGGCCAGGGGAGGACCAGCGTCCCACGGGGGCGTGCTCTGGCAGGGAACTGGCGACAGAGGGGGACGAGAGTGGCGAGGCTCGTGAGCGGCGCGCACTGTCATCTGGACACTCTGTGTGCTCAGAGATGGGGGAGTGAGTTCTTTCTTTAACCACATTAGGGTGCTGCCCGTCGTGGGATGAGCAGCGGGTTGGGGAAAACCAAGGATTCTCCCCCGGCCCTCCACCGGGGGAAGGAGCGGCCCTGCTACCGTCTCCTGGAAAGAACTCTGCGCCATCTCTGAGCAGCCCGTCTCAGGAGCGCCGCTTGGCCTGGCGTTTAGCTTGGTACGGGGCGGGAGAGGGCTGTGGCGCCTTCCTACGGCGTCCTCCACGACGCGACCCAGATGGAGGCTGCTGCTGGGGCTGTCTGCTTCTGGGCGGTCGAGAACTGCTGGGCAAAGTCCTCAACCGCCCCGCCGAAGAGGCCAGCCTGGGATATGGGAGTGTCAAGGAACCGGGTTCGCTCGGCCTCACGCATATCGGCCAGGTTGAGCCACAGGTGTCTCTCCTGGACCACGCAAGTGGACATCACCTGACCCAGGGAGCGTGCGGTCACCTTCGTCGCTCGGAGAGCAAGGTCGGTGGCGGCACGCAGCTCATCAAAGAGCCCTGGGTCAGTCCTCCCCTCGTGCATGTCACGCAACATCTGGGCCTGGTAGACCTGGAGTGTCGCCATGGCATGCAGTGAGGAGGCCGCCAGCCCTGCAGCTCTATAGGCCTTCGCCACAAGGGTGGAGGAGAACCTACAGGCTTTGGAGGGGTGCTTTGGGTCACCGCGGGAAGAAGCACTCTGAGGACACAGTTGCATCGCAACAGAGCGTTCAACCTGGGGAACCCCAGTGTACCCTTTGGCGGCCGCCTGATCGAGAGGAGGCAAGGCGGAGGAGGTCGCCGAGCGATCACAGGAAGACAAGGGTGCCTTCCAGGACCTCGTGACCTCCTCATGCACATCCCGGAAGAAAGGCATTGGGGTCGCGCGCTGACGAGGATCAGCGGCGGCACCCAAAAACCAATCGTCCAGCCGCCAGCGCACTGGACCGAATGGCGGGGACCACTCAAGACCAATGGCCGCGGCTGCCCGGGAAAGCATGGCCGTCATCTCGGGATCAGACTCGGGCAATGCTGGCACACCCGAAGGTGGCAGCACAGCCGAATCCTCACTTCCCAAGGACTCCTGCCCACCTTGTGATGCAGCGATCGACATCACATCTTCCTCTGGAGCGCCGAATGAGACCCGCGGCAAGTCAGAGGACTGTACAGCGGGCTCATTCAAAACGCTCGCGGGTTGCACGGCGCTAGAGGACCGTGTGGAGCGTGGAATTGTCGGCGCTTTGTTCCACACCGTAACCCTCAGGTCACCCTGGCCGCCAGCCGAAGTACCAGCTCTCGTGGAGCCAGTAGATCGGGGTGCGGATGAGGGGACTCTACCATGAAGGTCATTGAGTCTCGACCGCCACCATGCGATGGGCATGTTCCCGCAATGGGAACATGACTCATCCACAAACGCTGCCTTAGCGTGCTCTACACCCAGACACACAAGACAGCGATTGTGCCCATCAGAGTCAGAAATGAGAAGACCGCAACCAGAAGTGCACAGGCGAGGCATCTTTAAAAAGACGTGCCGCGTGCAAGCTCTTTTAGAAAGGAGATTTCTCCACAAATGCTGAAGCGACCAGGGAGAGAACACACAAACACTGGCAAATCACTGCACAGATAAGCAGGGAATGTGCACTCGCTGGAACTCGCTGTCACACCAACACTTGGAGAGAGGCTCGTCTCGAAGAGAATGAAGAGATGAATCTCAGGATTGGCTGTGGAATGAAGTACATCAACTTGGCTCCGAAGCGAAAACATATCTGCATGTTGCCAGCGCACTTCCTTATATACCCCCAGGGTGGGGTGGAGTTACGCTATGCAAATTCCGCAGACCCATGGCATTTCTTTGCCATTGGCTCGTTTTATATACTCGAAGGTGATAGGATTTCTAAGCAAAACCCCATTCGTCGTCATCCGACGTAACTCGGAGTGACTACGAAAGGGAACCAAGTTATTCTTTGTAAAAACTGTAGATTTCGATTGTAAAACTAATTAAAATATAAACTAATGTTTTAAAAATGTGTTATTAATGGCCTTCGATGTGGCCATTGTCAGGTATTAATGGACTTCGGCGGAAGCCTCCGCTGCGCGTCGGGCGGTTCACGCCTCGCCTTCATCCATTAATACCTGACAATGGACACCTCGTCGGGCATTAACCCTTACATATTTACCACTTACCTCATCTGTCCTCCTCTGTTTATGACAGAAGACCAGACCAACAACATGCAGGAAGCCACAGGCACAAGCGGGGATCCGTTTGCCGAACTAGTCCAGGCAGTTCAACAGTCACTTCTTCCGTCAACACCCACTCCTTTGGCTGCTGCCTCTGCCGGTCCCATGGCCCGACCAGCGACATACACCGATGAGGCGGAGGATTGCAGTGGGTTTATCTTACAGTGCTCGCTCTAATTCGAGATGCAGCTGCATCTATTCACCTGTAGCAAATTAGCTCAAAATGAATATTAATAATTAATCATAACTTGTAATAATTAATTATGAATATGTGGATCAATTAATATAATTAATTTAATGTAGTAAGATTAATAGTACAATCAATCAACCTGTTCGTCCCGTGAACACTGTGTTAATTGTTTATTAATTCTAAGAAATGTTAATTTCCGGGGGAGGGAAATGTCTTTCTTACTGTACAGTACTTCTAAGAGCCTGTAGACAAAATCTAAATTGTAAAATAAACTTTGTTGCAAGCAGAGAATCAGAACCAAATATGTATCGTGCACAAGTTTTATGAACTAAATCACAAATATAACTAATCTAAACACACATACACACAAAAATGGTAAAATGGTAAGTGACAGTATGAAACCAGAAGCAGGAAATGGAACTATGGAAAAGATCCATCTAACTATGAAAAGAACCATCAGCTTGTTATTTTCAGAGCACCTCATTAAATGTATACTTGCATGGCCTTTGCAGTGAAAGCATTTCGTGAAGTTCCTGAAGAAGGATTTTGATGGTTCCATAAGTCTCAATCGATTTCTTCTGTGTTGAATGAAGAAATGGTGATGAACTTGCATGGTTTGTTTGACTCTGTTCCCATGGCTGGAGTGCAGATTGTGGCCTGCTGGCCCTGGTCCAGAGAGGCCATGCAGAGTAACCAGGAGAAGGGAGGAAGTCGGAAGAGTTGATGGTTGCATTGAATGAAGAAATTGTGCCAAACTCCTGATGTTGTCCTTGATTATATTGTGGTTGAGAGAGTCCTCTCTCTCCTGAATGAGCACATGGCTGGTTGTGGGTCAAGGCCTGCTGCCCTATGGCCTAGTGAGGCCACGCGGGACAGCAACACGAACGTACCAAGAAGACCAAGAGAGGTGAGGGCTTGTGTAGAGGCCATTTAAAGCCCGAGAAAGGTCCCACCTCTCAGGGTTGGCTCGACCAATAAGAAAGGTGGAATTTCCAAGAGGGAAATCCCTCTGTTGGGAGGATTTATGACTCTGTCTCAAGTGTGGTTAGACATAGGCCTTGCCATTTGTGTCCATTTATACTCATATAGATATAACAAACGCACACTGCATTCTATAAGAAGGCGATGTACACTAAAGTGTGAGTCATTAAATGAGGATTAATTAGATAGGAGACACGTGGGCTTACATTAACTAGTAGTTCTCTCATAAAGCATGCATAAAATAAATATAAATGCAAGAGACAGCATACAAGACATAAAATTATCACACACAGTGTCCTGGGATGTATGTTCACATAACAGATGAAAGAGATTTGTCAGGACTATGGCTGTTCATGCATGTTTGTTCTCAGACGACTGCAAAATACTCTAGCTAAAAAAAGGAAACAGGGAAGATGCACCATTTCTGTCCACAGCACACTAGATAAAGATGAAAAAAGTGAAAGAATAGATGAGAGAAAAAAAAAGGAACCATAAAAGATGGTCAACACACCCCCACACACAGATTCTCGATGCCTTTAGTTCCTGATACTCACGTGACGTGGTTACATCCGCTGCCTATACTACAGACAGGTCACACTGAAGCCTGCAGTTGTGTGCTGTGGTTCTATGAATAAAGAAGCATGATGACATCCAATAAGAACTTTAAAGTACCTTTAAAACAACTGAGCAGCCTGGACAGCTACATAATCGACAGCTCTCAAAAGAAGAAAAGCACACTTTGGCGACGACGCTCTTTCAACAGTGCCAAAAGTTTGAACACTGAAGAAATCAAAGGCGGGACATTATCACGCAGTCAGGTGGGACAATCAAAATGCAGTGATGGGATCTTGATATCTGTTTGTATGGCAACATGAATGCAGAGAGTTTATAATTATATAACTTAACTGGTCTAACATAATAAACTAATCCATTTGGTCAAAATATCCTGAATGAATATTATTTATTTATTTATTTATTTATTTATCTATAATTTCTACAAGATTCTTGCAGTTTTACATAATTTAATCACATTAAATTAATCTGAGAATTATTCTTTTGCAGCTGCGCAGAACACACTCAACATCTCTGGTGGATTATACTGATCCTCAGAGGTAAGACTGATTTATTGATTCATTATGAATGTCTGATGTCTCTCATGCAAATATTTGGTTCACATGTCTCCTGTTTTGCACAGAACAGTGATTATATTGGAGAAACAAGACAATGAAGCCTTTGGATTTGAAGTCCAGGTATGTTTTTATACTCATAAGCAATGAGTATAAAATTTGTATTTTTAGTATTTTTATGACTCCAAAGTTGCAAATGCTACTTCCTTTGATATTTTTAGTGTGACCTAATTTATCAGATACATTTTTTAGAACAGGCATAAATGTTTTTAATGATATTTTCAGTAACGGTCCTTTGGGATGTGTGTCTCTTTGTGCAGACATATGGTCTAAAGGTGAAGAACAGCAGTATGGTGGAGATGTGCACATTTGTGTGCAGTGTGCAGGATGGCAGTGCAGCCGAAACTGCAGGTTTGACTGCTGGTGAGCAGGTTTTCCGTTTCCTCTTGTCAAAGTGTTACTCACTCCACCCATTTGACCTGACCTTGTTTACATGTTATTTTCTCACCAGCCTAAACCACATCTACATTTAACACAGCTGATGCATTGCTCTTTTCTGTCTTCATGGACTGTTATTTAATGCTTTCTCAAGCATGAAGCATTTTTTTTAATTATTTTTTTTTTTTATGGAAAGCACTAAAATCACCCTGTCAATTTCAATTCAATGGATTACACTTTTTTAATGTTACCCGAGGTCCACTTATAATGTCAATAAGATATTTACATAAAAAACTATCAGCATTTAGAAATTTCCTACATTGTTTTTGACCCTCTGATTTAAACAGCCCATTTAAGACTTAAGTGTGAATGGTCATTGTTGTGATTGGGTAAAGTCTTTCCATATGAAATAAATATTACACATATAGAAACGTTTTGTTTTTGATGATTACAGATGATTAACTAATTATGAAAAGGGTTGATAACAGCATTAAATTCACTACTCCCATTGCACAAAAGGCTGCAGTGCTGGGCAATGTTGCAATTTGAGTGCATTACATTTGGAAAACTTAGCAGGCATCTCAATCTATTTAGTCCATTAGGTTTTAGTGTTTAAGTAGCTCCATATCACAAGTGGGAAAATCAAAGAAGCAGACGTTGACCTGTGTCTGCATTTTGTACAAAATAATTAAACCAAAGTAGGCTAAAGTAACAGTAGTGCAAATGGATATACTTGGATATCAAGTATTATACCATGGTCTGTCTGAATACTCGATTCTGATTGGCTGCAAGGTGTGCAATAACCATGTAATGAAGTCAGTCTAAACACAGAAAATGCGCTGTTTTCATTGAAGCACACACACGCATAGGTCATTCACACACAGAGCGGAGATTGCGCTGCACACACACAGAAACATTGTTATCAACGCTGCCTGCGAGTTTTAATAGAATAATAAAATAGCTTCGCTACTCAATCACTACATTATATTTCTCAGCAACGAGGGGGTTCCATCGCTATTTTGAAGTAATTAAACACAACTTCGTTGTTAATAGAGAGAGAGAGAGAGAGAGAGAGAAATACTGAACAGACGCAGGTACACATTTCTCATCTCTCTCTCTCTCTCTCTCTCTCTCTCTCTCTCTCTCTCTCTCTCTCTCTCTCTCTCATCTCTCTCTCTCTCTCTCTCTCTCTCTCTCTCTCTCTCTCGATGATGATGATGATTATTTCAAATAAATGCTATAATTCATTCATTCAAATAAATGTAATATTACGCACTACTTTATCTCTCTGTCTGATTCAAATCGGGCAGAATGCTGGATAGAAGAATAAGTACACTGACGAAAATAACCGTAAATTTTACCCTTCCGGTCAAATATTGCGCTGTAAACATCAAAAACAGCTTTAAAGTTGTCAATGCTGACAAATGACCATGGTATAAGCCGGATAATTCATGGCTAGCTGTGCATTAAACGATTTTAATGCACGTTGCGGAGGCAACCACTTTCATTTAATGCACAGCTAGCCGTAGATTATCCCTTACATATATAACAAATACATCTCAATAGTGCAGAAAAACAAACAAACAAACAAACTAAAATAAAAATAACAGTGCAGAGTAAACTGGTAAATTAAAAAAAGTAAATTTAACTAAAATAATATATAGAGAAATAACATTAGTTAAAGGTGAAATTAACTAATATTGAATTCTAACCGTGTCACTAGTATCTGCAAAAAAATAAAAAAAATAAAAACAGTAAATTATGACAGGTTTCCCAAATACTTGTTCTGTCTGCCAAACAAACAAACAAACAAACAAACAAACAAACAAACAAACAAACAATCAAACGTCAATCTACCAAAAGATAGCTATGACAGGAGCTGGTCAGGCTAAAACAACAACACTAAAACACCACTCATTTCACCTAAACATGCAATTAAGAAGGTTAAATTAAACATGAAAAAGTGCCAGCTCTGTGTAATGAGTGTTAGTCTCATTTTCTTTTAAATCTCTCTCTCTTTGATAGGTGACATCATATTGTCAGTAAATGGAGTCAGTATTGAGGGTTCTACCCACCAGCATATTATTGAGCTGATTAGAGACTCCACAAACATGCTGAAGTAAGTATAAGTATTAAACAATATTTTTGTGCTATATGGTCATGAATGATAACCTATCCACAAATAATGCAGTTGAGAAGTGTTGAGAAGATGTGTGCTACTGAGTGATCAGACTCATGGATGATAAAATGTATGGAAAACAAAAATCCTAGGGAGACTAGGGAACATGTGCACCAGCTGTGCTCAAGTTACAACTCAGTCTAGTTGTGCCGTAAAGGGACACTAAGTTACAATTTATGCCCTACTAGACTATATATTTTTTTATACTAAACATTTTAAGAGAGATAACATTATGTGAATAAAGATTTTTTTAGTGGTTCTGCAGCATGAACCTGATCTAAACAGCATATTGCTCTGTGTGCATGCCAAATAAAATCAATCATAATTATGGTCAAGTCAAGTCAAGTCACCTTTATCCATTTAGCGCTTTTTACAATACAGATTGTTTCAAAGCAGCTTTACAGGAAAATAATGCAACAAAGGTTGTTTCTGCTGTACAGCAGATCTAGAAGAAAATAATGTCATAGTCCAGCTTTAGTAAGTTCAGTGATAGATCATTTTTGTTGTAGAAAAGTTATCAATTTAGGGCTAAAGTGGAGAGAACAAATATGCGGGAAGTTTTATTCGTCCACAGGCATTTTCCCATTCTTTTCTCCTCTTATCGCTAGGAAAGCAGTGAAGACTTACATCGCTTCTCTTGTTGCCCTTCGCCTGAAAATTACAACCAAAAGCCACACAATGTGGCATCATATCAGTATTTCAGGTAGCACCAGTAGCTCACAGAGTACAACCATTTGACGTCATTGACGCAGAATGCACTGTGCACCTAAAATAATAACACCCCCCATTGTCCTAAATATGTATAAAACGATGGGGATTTTTTTTTAAATAACGTAAATCTTTCATGGATTTTCTACTACATTTTTCAGTAAGAGACATCATTTACGTTATATTAAGCCATACAAGTCTTAATGCCCGGGGTTCACTTTAAGAACTTACAAACAGCTGGTGGATCCATAGACCAGGGGCCAGCTGCATAAACTTAGCCATTATGTTAAGACAGTGACTTAAGATCTAGTATGACCCACTAGCAGTTAGTCAAGGGATGGTTAGTCTTACTTTTCGGTATCAAATTAGGCCAATGTAAGAACAGTTTTAAAGAAAAAATTAAATGACTAACTTGTAAGACTAGTCTAAGCAGTTTATGGTTGCACCAGCTGTGTAAGTTACAACGTAGCCTAGTTTTGACATAAATGGGCACCTAGTTACAACTTACGCACTACTACATATTTTTGCGTAACACCATTAAACTTAGTTGAAGCGTAACTACATATAAATTAAATATTTACCTCCGATCAGGAGTAATGGTTGGAAAAAAATAGCAGAATGACTGAACTGCGTCAAAAAAGCTCTTGTTTTACCCAACAGACTTCAATTCTTTAGACAAATATGATAATGCTGACATTTACACTCGCTTATATTTTAAGAGTAGCCTGGAAATCCAGACTCAAATCTGAAAGATTAAGGGTCTGGCATCAAGTAATGAAAATCGCCCAACTCGAGGGGTGGCACCAAGCATGCATTTGAAAATCTCACTGCACACAATTGGATAACACTACGACCAATCACTGTCGTGATTGCGCTGTCACTAGCACTATTGTCATCTGTTTAGCTCGCCTCTGAGGCGATCATTGAGGGTAAACGACGATTATGCCTCTACGTATTACTTTAAGGAGATGACTTACTACGTTCTGCCTTACGAACAAATGGTGCAACCGAATAAAGTACAAAGTTAGTTGCAAACTAGCTAGTAGTTACTAAGCCTCTAGTGTGGACTTAACGTTCCAATGTAAGTAAGAACTTACGAATGACTGGTACAACCCTATCCAGAAAATCACTGAGACTTGACAAGGACTCTTTTAACTTGGGCTAATGTCTAACCACCTAGCAACCACCCAGAACTTTATATGAATAAGGACTTGTTAGCGGAACACCCTAGCAACCAACAATCGAAACAAAATGTGTATATTACATAATCATCAAAAAAAAGAAAAAGATGCTCTGACCATCATGTATTAATTTGAATTTCTCCTCTTCTGCATGCGTGTGTGTGTGTGAAGGTTGGAGACAGTCAGCGGGAGTGTTGTGAAGAGAATTGAATTAGAGAAAAAGATGCGCTACCTTAAGGTGTGTATTTATGCATGTTAGTGTGTGTGTTTTTGTGTTTACAACATGTACACTGAAACCTTACTCAGAAAGATACACTGCATAACTGAGAAATATCAGGCAGCCTGAATTGTATATAATGTAGTGTATTTGTTACCATGAATGCTGAGGCATCTAAATGAATGCTGATCGACATACTGTACATACACTTTTACCACAATGACTCATAGACGTTGATCTCGTTTCTGTGTTTTACATGTTTTCCCTCGGCACAGCAAACTCTTCGTGAGAAATGGGTGGAACTGCAATCTCTCACACTTCAGGAAAAGCGTCTTACTCGAGGTGAGAAAAAAAAGAAAAAAAAAAGAACAAAACCTAAACTACTCAGTTTAGTTTCATCTCTAACAGTTCCAAAGGCATATATCTTACTGAGTGAGTTCTGATTTGAAGAATTCCAAATCTATTTGAAGAGTTCAGCTTTAAATGAAGTTTAAAGGAAGTTCTAAAAAACATTTTCATTCAAGATAATTTTGTTCCTCTGGACAAAAACAAAGATGCTGCACCCCATCCAGTTTGCACCCCAGCATAATAAATATTTACATATATCCGAAAAGACAAAATATTCACTGAATTTATAAATATTGCAGAAATAAAGGTTTAAAATTGTATGTCCCCTTTGTTCTTATTATGGTGTCATTTCCTCGATGATAACTGATATGTGCTTTGTTATAGTTGTGCATAAGTCCCTGCTTAATATGAAGTTGTGAAGCTGTTAGAAAAAGCTGTTTTAAAGTTTTTAGGAAACCCTCATTGTGTCCCTTGTCTGATACTCTGTTACTCAACAGGCAAATGTTTTTTCAGATGTTGAATGATTAAGGGCCATTAGGATTAATGTTATCTCTTTCTTTTTTCCAGGTAATCTGAATGAAAGTGCTCAGCATCTGTCTTTTGACTCTATGATGTCTCTTTCATCTCCAATGGGCCACTCTGGGCAGCGTTTTTCCAGTGACAGCAGTTGCCGCAGCATAATGACAGATGATAGTGAGGATGGTGCCTTCATGTCACCAGTATTTGATGATCCGAGTCCATTAAGCCCCACTGAGCCAAATGGCGGCTTCTTCCAGCTGGAGGGAGGGGCGTTGCGACCCCTGACAAGAACACGCAGCATTAGCCTGACCAGCAGTAACAGTTCACTCTCCCCAAGCTGGGAAAATTCATCTTCATCCATGTTTGGGACCCTGCCAAGGAGAGGCAGAAGAGGTAGCGTCCGCAAGCACCTTCTGAAGTTCATCCCTGGTCTGAATCACTCCGTAGAGGAAGAGGAGGGCAGCTGAAACCTCATTCATACCTCAAATGACTGTTGATCTGATGAATTCTTTGTATGGACCTTGGGCAGTGGAAGGTTAATTCCATTTTGAACTCTTCTGTTCTCAAGATGTTCTAGAATTCATGTCTCATGTTTTTTATGACTTTCCTGCTTTAAGTGTCGATAAAAACAGGAGTCGAGTCTCACATGAGCATTACGGACTGCATGATGGCAATCTCTGTGTCATTTTCTGTCAAAAATGACAATGCTTTATCAAGCACTATGACTTCCCAAAGATTCAGCATTGAAATAAACAACTGGCATTAACTAAACCTTAGGAAAGTGTATGATGAAAAGCAACTGCATTGAGCACAATCTTTAGAATTATGCATATTGTTTCCACTGCTCTAATTCAGTGATTTACACTTCATTCCTGCTAGCTTATGAATGTGTCCTATTTCCCACTTGATCTCTAACCAATCAAGATCTCAAAGTCTGCTGTAGAATGCAATTGATGTGTGGTTGCTCAGTGGTTAGAGCAAGTAAGTTCTTAATGTTAAGTATGTGTCTTGCTTCCAAAATGTGTCAGACTGCAATTCTTAACAAAATGCAAGTTACACTTTTAGTATTTCTGCAAGGGCTGCAATAGTGGGTATAGTGCCTTCTTTTAAAGTCAGCTTTCTCATTCAGATTTTGGTGAAGCAAGAAGCTGAAAAGAACATAAACTACTTGAATAATAACACATCTGGTTTACAGGTGACTATATGCTGAGAGTCATAAAATGCTCTGAACCCATTGATTTAAACGTGTGGAATCAACGTGTACCAGATGTGGGCCGGATCTGGGCCGACACTATGTTGCTGTCTGGGTGTGGCAACTGCAGACATTTAAAGGAATTGTTACCACCAGTGAAAAATAAATAAGCGAATGCTACGTGTGTTCAGGGCTTGTGTGAGAATATATTTGTGTCTGCTAAATGACAAATAACCATTACAAATCATTATGCCGGCCAGCTTACTGTGATCTTTCCTAGTAGGAAAACTTGTTGGCCCTGGAACAACATTCCAATCAATATAGGTTTAGGTTAGGGTTAGGGCTGAGGTTGAAGCTTCAATGACATTCTTATCAATCTCATTTCTCTCTGTATTTATGGTTAGTTAAACTTTAAGGTTAAAATTGTTCGACTGTGTGTTGTTTCAAGAACAACAAAAGATGTTTTGCTTGTCAAAATCTGTCACCCAGTCACCAAACATAGAGCCAGTCATATTACACAGAGATGAACTGAATAATGGACAACTAAAATTATTTTGCTCAATCTCAAACACTTTACTGTATAAAACATCTATGAAAATGTATATAATATATAGCTCTTCATTTCTACTCTTTAAAAAGTAATTTAATCCTGATTGTAGATTAGTTGATGAGCAGATGAGAACTTTAAATCATTAAAGCATGAAAAGGACTGTAGTGAGTGTGTGAAATGAAAGTTAAGTGCTGACTTGGAAAGACTGAGATGATATGAGTGAAAGAGCTCCAAACCACAGAGGTATAGCAAAATTCATAACAGGATGTGGTCTGTTAGAGGTGCTACTTTACCACATTTTTTTCTTGCTTTTTTTTGAGTGATCTCTGTAACGGACAGTTTTACTTAAACTAAATATACATTCAACAGCTCATAAATGTGAAAAAAAGTGCTCGCCGTTCCATTCTTTTCTTCTTCCTTTTTTTAAAATAAGCATAGTGAGTATATTCTCAGAAAAAAAAAAGGTCTTGCAGTTGCTTCTAGTCACCTGCATACAATACAGGAAGTATATGTGCTTGACACAAAAAGACTCTGCTCTAAACATGGTTTTCTCTTCTCTTTTTTGTTTCCTTTTACCATTTTGTATGGATTTGAACAGTATGTTATCTCGATATAGGTTATTTGGCAGTAAACAAGTGCAATTAACACATTTGCATGTTTACGGTTCTCTCATGTTAATGAAAAAGAGAACATTTCAAGGCAATTCCATGTCTTTGACAAATTGGGCTTAAATCTTTCTTCTTCTTCTTCTTCTTCTTCTTATTATTATTTAAATATTTAGACTTTTTATCTTTAACCACTTGAGTGCCTTTTTTCTGTTTTTCATTTATGTGTGCTCTCATATTTCTAGTGAATACCAGTGGCCATAAGTAATACTTAAATAGTCATGTTTTAAAGTATTTATTTACAGCAACACATACATGTACATTTCTACAGTTTGAGGACAGGCTTTAATATTTTGTAAAAAAAAAAAAAAAAAAAACCAAACCTTTTTAGCAAAACTCAAACCTCTGTAAAATGTAATAGTATCTCAGTACATATTACATTCATACTGGTTTTTAGAAACCCAATTGAATAATAATAATAATAATAATAATAATAATATGTTCAACTATAAAAATTAAGACAACTTTATTAGTTAATTTACAAATTACAACTGCACTGTAAAAAAAAATCATATTTGATCATATTAATAATACATTTATCAACTTAATTAAACCGATCAAGAGCTGCTTGGGTGTGCACCAAACACTTTACAACATGCTCCTGGAGGGCCACAAAATGGTGTCGGAAAGCTGCGGTTGGTGGTCAGTTTGTTTGTAAATGTTTTTGTCCAACATTTTCCACTTTTGATGTAATTTCTAGATAGAAATTACTATTTTGGTCATTAAATATTCGTCTATATTATCACCAAAGCTCACGTTTCCTTGTTTTAGATCATTAACCCTCTTGGGTCTGATGTGTTTTCTGGGCCCTGGAGGTGTTCTGACATGCTCCGACATTTAAAGTTTTGCTTATTTCTGTTACTTGTAACATTTTCATGGCTAAAGTCTGATTACACTGTATTCAGCAAAAACTCTGTTACAATAATATGTGAGCAGCTTGTGTGTAAAAGTTTGTAGTTTTGAGAAAATTATGTTTATGCGTGGTTTGTGAAAAGACAAAAAAAAAAAATGTAAGTCTGAAATAAGGCCCTAAAACCCATACTGACTATTTGTTCACAAGAAAATTGCATCACGTAGTCTAGAGTTTTTGCTTCAAAACGATGTGAAAATCATCCTGCCCACTCATTCACATAAAACAATATTTTGATTTAAAATTTGTAAGACATGTTTTGTGTTAGAAAGCGGTATGCACGGAGGGATGAATCTTCATGAATATTGATGTGTTTCACACCTGGGAAGAGAAATACCCTCCCCTAATGGCACTATCAGGTGGAACTGTGAGGGAACTATAAACAAAGAAGGAGAAGAGATTTAAAAAAGAATGGCTTTTTGATTGTTTGGATTTATTTACAACACAACATAGTCCTAAGATACAAAAGACAAAAAGTCACATTATTGAGCACACTGATCTAAGACGTGAACAAGACATGAACACACACACCTTTGTGCCCATTTCCAAGGTGTTTGCTTCATTTTACCATGTTCAAGACTCGTGTGAATGTTTAAGTCAGCAGGGCTCATCAGTGTCATCTGGTCCCTGTATATATATATATGAACACACACAAAGGTGTGTGTGTTCACGTCTTAGATCAGTGTGCTCAATAATGTGACTTTTTGTCTTTTGTATCTTAGGACTATGTTTATCATTATATATATATATATATATAAATTAAAATAAAAAAAGACAACTGTGAACATGCTGCTATCAGGAGAAATTTGTGGAAATTTGTGGAAGAAAATCTAATTTTCTAATCTAATCTGATTTTCTGGTTAAAATTGCGATATAAAATTCACAAAAAGATATAATGGACACCAGGTTTGTTGTGCCTTGTAGGCATATAATTGTAGGGCTGCATAAAATAATAATAATTTTTACTTTACAGAAATGCAGGTGGTATATAATCAGTGGTTAAATTGGCTTTTGTAGGGAGGGGGAGCCCTTATTTACAGTGGTCATCATTAAAAATGACAATTTTTTTTTGTAATGCTAGATAGGCCTATTTACCACCATTTAGCACTTAATGTTTTGAAGTTAATTTTGAATTAGTCAGATGTTAGATAATTATATACTTTTTAAATATTTTATTTTTAAATATCAAATTGGTGTAAAAAAAAATCTGAACATATTAGTAACTAAGCAGAATTGTATTAGGTTTAGTAACAACAATTTATATTGTTTACATGGTACAATTTCTGATAAGCTACTTTTTTTTATTGCTTGACACATGATTTCAATTCAGTTCAGTGCTTGTGATTTGATTCAATATTGACTCATTTGGATAAATATTAGGTAGGCTACACAAGATAGGCATTCCTTTTTCTCAAGACAAAAAAAGGTGGATTCCAGGAAGAAAATGTAGTAAAACTTTAAAATTGGTCAAAAATACAACATTTGTATCATGTAATATACACAGACACTCATATTTTTATTTTGCTTTTGATTAGTTTAACTGTTAAAGTAATACATTAGAAGTAGACATTAGGCTACATACTGTATAAAGCTTTTCGGTAGCCTACTGTAAAGTAAAAAAGAGAATTTGGCGCATTAAATAATCCCCAAACAGCTGTAAAAATCAAACAAAAATATTATATTTAATTCAAAGTGTTTTATTACTGTTTCTAAACTACATTGGCACAATCATAAGAGATGAACCAGTCAAAAGATCTTTGCAAGCAACACAAAGTTTTTTTTGGTGAACGCTATACGAAACTTTTCTGAGAGAACGCAAAAGCATTGAAATATTTTTTTTCCCTAACTCATATTTTTTACATGACCATGTCCCTTTGGGGCTTCCGTAGATCACCAGTAATCCTGGGGCACGGTCAAGTTCAAAACGGTGCGCAACGTTTTGCTACGCTATCCGGGTTGAACGCCATGTTTCCTGAAAACGGCGTGCACCGGTGTGCAACAGGGTTTGAGATACGTTTTATCTTGTTTGGTGGGTGTGTCAGAACTGCAGTCCAGTCAGCAGCAACATGTATATAAAGCACGCGGTATTAAAGTGAACTCGCACAATGGGTTCAAGGAAAGTAATTTACAAATGTGTTCGATGCAGCTCGGTATACGCAACAACTGAGGATATTAGAAGACATGTTTGTCGTAAATTTTATTGTAAAAATATAGGATATCAACATAATGTAGTTGTTTATATATTTAGCTTCATTGCAAGTGTATGACATTTGGTATAGAAATAAACAATGGTAATTAAGTGCTTTTCCTAAAAATGAGAAAGAAAATACAGGGTATTAAAACAGTATGAACTACAAATAAAGTCAGTATGTGAGGCTAAATAGATGTGTTTTAGTCTGAATTAGGTAAGATGTGTGCTTCCATTTCAGTTTCAGCAATCTCTTCACTCGATTGGGATGTTCTCTTTTGTTCTGGGCGGCAAGTGCAGTAACTGTAACATCGGGCATATTTTGTAGTATTAAACACATATTTATACCGACTTCATCAGGCTCAGAAAATTCTTCACAAAGAACACAAAGAATGGCCTTCTCAGCTGCTATAGTTGCAACTCTTGCGTCATCAGAACAGTGTGTTCAGCACATCACCGTTTCTGTTTAAAAAACGTTGTGCAACGTTTAAACAGAAACGGTGATGATGCATTGAACACACTGTTCTGATGACGCAAGAGTTGCAACTATAGCAGCTGAGAAGGCCATTCTTTGTGAAGAATTTTCGGAGTCGGTATAAATATGTGTTTTACTACAAAATATGCCCGATGTTACAGTTGTTACACATTGCACTTGCCGCCCAGAACAAAAGAGAACATCCCAATCGAGTGAAGGGATTGCTGAAACTGAAATGGAAGCACACATCTTACCTAATAAGCGGATTAATTGCGGACCTAATTGCGCACCGTTTTGAACTTGATATTTGAACTTTTATATCACGCAATTCTGACTTTATAGGCTATCACATAATTGCGAGTTTATATCTCGCAATTCTGACATCTGTTCTCAGAATTGTGAGATATAAAGTCCAATTCTAAGGGGAAAAAAGACAGACTTTTTTTTTTTTTTTTACCTCAGAATAGTTTATATCTCACAATTCTGACTTTATAACACGCAATTGCGACTTTATATCATGCAATTCTGACTTTATATCTCCCAATTGTGACTTTATTTCTCACAATTCTGACTTCATATCTCGCAATTCTGAGAAAAAAAGTCACAATTCTGAATTGATATCCAATTGTGAGAAAAAAAGTCAGAATTGTGAGATAAAAAGTCGCAATTATTATTATTTATTTATTATTCAGTGGCGGAAACAAGCTTCCATACTGTCACGTTACAAGCGCCAAAACGGTATTTATTGCTTGAATTTCGAAATAAAATTGACAGAATCTGAGAGATGAGATTATTTTTTTATAACATAAGTATCCTGCTCTGTCTTGTCTGACGGTCTCTGTGTCTTCTTTGCTTTGCGATTTTACTGTGCGTGAGAAAATTGATGTGTGGCGTGAGAGTGTGAATGCGTGAGAGTTGGCCTTAGCAGACAAATCAAATGAAAAACTAAACAGTGCGAGCGAGGCTACATTAGTCACATTAGAAAATGAAGTTGTAGGTTGTGTTTGAATAATTACGTATCTTATTTATCTGAGATAAATTAAACCAAATACTCACGTATACTCGATAAAGAATTAGACAGCACAATGAGCCCATCGCATCGGGCGGTTGAATTTAAAAGACTGATTTTAATAGCCGTTCGCGGGTCTCCATGGTAACGTTGCTGGTGGGCGGGGTGCTGACTGCTGAACCAGAGAACGCAGGGATTAATAAATTATGACGTCTGATAATTCCATGTAGCCTGGGTGTATCGTAGTCTTGCTAATTATTCAGTCTATGCCATGTATTTACCAGGAGATGAAAAATAATTCAAGTGGAATAACAATATTTGGTGCTGAAGGAGACGGAGCTGAGCTCCGGCATGGTGTGTTGTGGCCCCGAGGAGGCGGAGCTGCGCTCCGGTGCGCTCCGGCCCAATTTAACCTATGTATATAATGATAAATCAATAAAAAGGAACACTACACTAGAGAAACATATGGTTTATCATACACTCTAAAAACTCCTGGGTTATTTCTTCAACCCATTTTCTGGGTTATTTGTGTTGGGTTAAAATTATGGGTTATTTTTTCAGAGAGTAACCATTTTCTGGGTTATAGGGCTAATATTTTGACCCAATTCATGGGTTGTTTGGGTTTCTGGGTTATTCTTCAAAGAGTAACCCATGTTCTGGGTTGGCTTTCTCTCTCTCTCTCTCGCCCGCCCGCAGTTGTTCTGGAATTTTCTCACAACAGTCGTTTGAAATAACTGTTGCTTCGCCCTCGATCCGTTTTGGCCTGTGCTTCATCGGTGCATCTTCATCTATATTCAAGGTAAGAGAGTATTTTCAGTGTTGATGTAATGTAAACTTTTCTGTGTCCATGTCCCTGTTGCTAGTTTAGCACCATTTGCTAAAAAAAAAAAAAACGTTGCTACGTTGAGACTAGCCGTGGTAATTCTGTGGTTGGCATGTAGCCGCGGCTATCACGACAACATCTAGGACAACTCGAGGTAACGTTATCGCACACCGGACGCGATTTTGAACACGGTCCTGAGCCGTTGCTGGGTGCCGCGGACAGACGCCGGATGGCGACGCCGGTGTGTAACGTTATGTGTTTGAATTTTAAAGACGCGGCGCTGCGCTTCTCGTCCGGTGTGCGAGCCCCTTGAGAGAGTGCACGTCCGGTGAGCGATACCTCGAGTTGTCCTAGACGCGACGCGCCGCTTCTCGTCCGGTGTGCGAGCCCCATAGCAGCGGCTACAGAGCGACGAGGCAACACAATAGTTGAGTTATGTTTACCAACTGCGCCGTGCTTATCATATACAGTGCTCTACTGGCTGAAGTAACGTTAGTGAGAGTTAAATTTAAGCGGGTCAAGTCTTCAAATTGTTGCTAACCTCTTTATTGATATGTTTTCTCCAGGTCATTTTGAAATGGACAGTTTTGTCGCTGATAAGCTAACTGAGTGGCAGCTGTCTGAGCTGACAGAGAATTTTAGAGGTGAGCATTTTACTCTTATTGCCCTTATATCATCTCTCTATACCTACATTTTTTTTAATAAGACTTAAATCTGTCAGTGCAAGATTTTGTGAAAGCCACTGCATTCCCTTAAAAGTGATTATTTGTTAGCTTGATAATGAAAGAGTGTCTGGTGAGTGGTTCACAATTGTCTCAACTTATTAACAATACTCATGTTGTCTTGTTTTCTGTCTTTCAGATGAAGACATAGATGAGGAGGCATTTCTTCTCTTTGATGAGCACACTATCAAAAATCTTGTCTCCAAAGTTGGCCCCAGGCTTAAATTCCTGAGGCTTTTCTGAGAATTGTTGTTTATTTTTCTATTTTTTATTTCTAATATTGTTATTACAGTGTGACCTAAAATAAATAGGAAAATAAACATGTCCAAGTGTGTGTTTTTTTTATATAGATTTTAATTTAATGCAATAAAAATGTAAAAGTGCTTTAAGTGTGTAATATAATGTAAAACAAAGTTTTATTTTCTGAAATAAGGCATACTGGGATAGTGACCCAAGTTAGGTTATTTTTGACCCAACTCCTGGGTTAAAAAATGATCAACTAATTTTTGGGTTATTTCTACCCAGATGTTGGGTTTTTTAAACCCATCATTTGGGTCAGGTATTTAACCCAGAATTTGGGTCAAAAAGCATAACCCAATTTTCTGAGTTGAAATAACCCATAAATTAGTTGGTCCCTTTTTAACCCAGGAGTTGGGTCAAAAATAACCCATTATGGGTTATTTTTGACCCAGGAGTTTTTAGAGTGTATGTTACTTCAAATGTTATCATTCGTTATGACGTTGTGAAACGAGATTGGAGTAAAAACATGTAGCCTAATGTTTGGCTTTCAAATGCATAGCGCTGTGCGAGTGACCCAAACTTACAATGCTTTACATTATTGTTACGTAAGGAATAATTGACGACAGGCCGTTGAATTATTAGAAAAATAATGCACACCCGAGGTGGTAATGCGCTCATGACGCGAAACAGAGGTTTGAGCCACTGATAGCAGACTAATGCAGTTATTAGTGCAGTTATTAGATAGACAGATAGAGAGACAGAGAGAGGTTGCAATAATGAGACAGAAACGCATGTGCATCAATATTATTTAATTTATTTATTAATTCATTCGTTTTAATTCATTCGTTCATTTTATTTTTCTATTATTGACAGTAGGCTGTAACGAAAACCTGTGCAGCAGGACTATCTATTTATATATATTCAGTTCAATTTTCTATTGATTATAGATAGGACTATATACTTTATTTATTAACCCTAAAACAGGCAACGTGACTCACGAGTCACATCGTTTTTATTGTCTTTTTTGGGGCCTAAGAACGATTTTTTCATCAAATCCTTTTATCATTTATCACAGCCTGGTCTGTCTTGAGTATGCTGGTCACATGATTTGCTTCAAGTTTTTTGTGATAAATTAGTCAGCCTGACCTAAATCCAACATGGCTGCCGGTGGTGCAGGACATTCAGATTTTGAGGAAAGTAAATATATATTAAACTTACTTTTCTTCTGGAAAAATAATAATAATACTGCTAACATTAATTGTGAACATTGTCTTAAGGTGCTGAAGAAGAAAATTAATTAATATGTTGTTCATGTTGTTATTTAGCACGTTTTGAAATATATGTGACTCCTGAGTCACGTTGCCTGTTTAGGGTATAAAAAAGGGATTAACTCTAATTTTGACTATCTGTGTATTTTGAGTTTTTAATTCACTATATTACAATTAAAACCTAATCTAATCATGACAAACTATATATCGTTGGAAAGGTCTAAGACTCCTCAATAGATATTCTAGCTCTGTTTTTTGTTACGAACTATGTAGGAACAGTAATAGATGAATTTATGACAAGAGTGCACCTCAAAAAATCTACATCATAACAGGAGTTCTGGCGTTTGTCACAAAAAGTCGATGCACACACTTTTAATAATTGAAACTTAAAAGTTCATAATAAAACATAATCTAGTATTTGTCAATAAAAAATTATAAAATAATATTATCCTCTAAAAAGCATAACATATATATTAGGGATGTCCCGATCCGATCACATGATCGGAAATCGGGCCCGATCACGTGTTTTCAGACTCGATCGGAATCGGACGTTACCTCCCGATCAGGACTCGGATATATATATTCTCATTATTTTTTAACACATCAATATTTATGCGGTGGCACAGAGTTATGCCGGTTTCACATTGCACGCGTTAGTAAGCAGCGCAGGAGCAGTGCGTATGGTGAGCAGGAGCAGGACACGTGCGTTTTGCTTTCACACTGGCAGCGTTTGTCACGCGCGGCTGAACCGCGGGTTGTGTAGGCTACAGACAGAGTACTCCATAATGGATAAGTTGGCATTGCTTTTTTTCGTTTTCAAATACATTTAAGAGAAAAGACTTGTCAAGAAGCTTATTTTATTAATAATTTCATTTATATAACTTTTGTTTCATCTTTGATTTTATTGTTATGGCAACGAGTTTGTTTTTGGAAATTTGTTTTCTTTTTAAATTGCTGTTGGTCATTTGATTGACTGTTTAAAACACAATAGATATCATCAATGCACTTTTTGGATAAAACTGCGGTATATTTTGGCCATGATCAATGTATTGTCACTTTAATTCAGCAAAAGCGGCGCAGCAAAAATAGACTCGGCGCCGAAACGATCGCGGCACTGCTGCTCTGCTCTACTACGCACTGCCGCGCCGCCTCTGCGCGCGGTGTGAATGCTCTAAAGCCTGGTTTAATCTGGTAACATGGGCGGCGAAAAAAAATACGCGCTGCACGCTCTGCTAACAGTGCAGTGTGAAACCGGCGTAAGAGTTAGGAGTGCAGTTCCTAAAAGCACATTACTGGCTTTGCAAACACTGTAGCACTTTTATTTTTTATTTGTTTACATGCCTGCCGGGTATTTTAAGTTGAGGTGCTATTTGTTTATATAGACTTTTTTTATATTTACTGTTGCACTAAAGTCCAAAAGTGAAGAATTTATGTATTACTTGATTGTTCAAGCTACCTCACAGAAGTGCTCTGTTTGTTAACAGAGTTGTTGAATGTTAAAATAAGGTGAATTAAATAAAAAATAAGGAACATCCTGGATCTGTTTTTTCGCTCTTCTTTATTCTTTTTTTATGTATTAAGTATCGGATCGGGACTCGGTATCGGCAGATACTCAAAATCAAATGACTCGGACTCGGACTCGAGGGCAAAAAAACCTGATCGGGACATCCCTAATATATATATATATTATCCTCTAAAATATAATATCTTTTTATCACCTTTTTTATTACATCACATATTTTAGTAGTTATCATAAATTAGGTATCATTTGAAAGCTTTCAAACTCAGAATTCATCCTGTGAAAACCGCTTTGAAATTGGACGTTGCGTTACCACGGTAACACTGTTACCACGGTTAAACGCTAGTCTAAATTATTTTCTCTGGCTCCACCCCTTTTGAGCGTAATCATGTTTCATAATTTATGATCAAAACCTTTTCTAATCTTGACAAAATATTGTCAGAAAGGTCTGAGTCTCAAGGTTTGATATTTTGTGACAGAAGTGATATTTGGACAGAAATGTATTAATTTGTTACAGCAGAATGCATACAATTCAATTCAATGGAATGTATGTCACCCGGTGGCTATTTCTGGTATTACGCCTAAACAAAATCTCATGGGAACTTCAAGTTTTGTGATATTAACTTCAAATTTGGAACAAAACATGGTTAGATATATGGCTTTGATTTTATATTAATTTTAGAGTAAAACATATTTTGTAAAATAGATATTTTATATAAAAGAATATTAAGTACAGTATATTTGATTTACTATAAATTTAAACTTCCATAACTTTTTCATACCTTCATTTTTTTAAGTGCTTTCACTTCAGCAATAATCTGCACAGTGTTTTCTTTAAAACAAGACCAAACTTAGGTCTATACCCAAAAGCATTCTTGAATTACAACCATTTAAGTTTGAATAGTGCATTTTAATGTCCATTCTCAAAAAGGGGGGTGACAGTTAAGGGTTTAAAGTATCATTTTTATGGTAACACAGGGTCCGACTTCAAAACAGTTTTCACAGGCTGAATCTTGAGTTCGTAAGCTTTCGAATGATATATAATTTGTCAACATTAGATCAGGAGAAGTATAGGATATAATTGTTTTAAACATGCAATGGCAGTTACAGTTATAGATTTGGTCCTTTTTTTATACCCTAATCAGGCAACGTGACCTGGGAGTGACAACTCATAAAATCCAAAATATATCAAATATTTCAAAAATTCTTTTGGATATGTTTTACTTAAGTCCAGATGATATAAAAAATTGCATGACATTATTTTTTGCTCATCATTTTCTACTCTTGCCTGTTTAAGGGTTAAAATTAAACTGCACATTTCCATTGATTGTGAAGTTAGACATCGAAAATGGCAGATCAAGCGCATGGGGCTGCATGTTAGCAGGTTTTTTTTTTCCTGGTGATCCTTGGCTTGATTTTCGTTTGTACTTTTGTTTAAGAGGATCAAGCTCCATTTCTTTCTTTCTGTAGCGGAAGGTGCCCAGTAGCTTCTCAGGCTTGTTTCACACTTGTGCCCTGTGATAGACATGATCTGCCTGCTCTGACAGCATTTGAACTGCAGTTCTTCTTAATGAATGGTTTGTGTATCTTTTGGATAACCCGACTGCCCCGCTGATGCGCGGAAGCATGTTTCCAAGATAGTTCACACCCATCAGTTCGTGGGAATACCAGCAATCTCTCCTGTCAAGCTTCACCTGTGAATCTTTCAGTGGATGAAGATAAGGATGTGGCATCAGGTGGGCATTTGGCGATGTACTTTCTGAAACTTTTAACTGGGCAAAGGGGGTCCCCTGGATTGGTAAACATGAATCCTCGGTAGCAGTCTTTGTTGGGATTGGTGGGCTTTTTGTGTTTTTTTGTTTTTGCATTATAAGACAAGCAAATATATTCATCATCATTTTCGTCTTTTTTTAATGACGAATGAATGCTTTCTTAATTCTCGATTTCCTTCACGCCCCCTCCTTGCCAGGTTCAGCTGAATGTCAAACCAGACCTTGCGAACCAGCCCGGCTGCTGTGTCTGGTGACAGATACGTAGAGTTACGAATGCGCTCAATTTCAGCTGTCAAAATGGGAGGATGATGAGAACTGGAGTCTTTCCCAGCCTTGCGAAACTTTTTGAGGACGGCCTTGAATACGTCGTTGGATGATTTGAATTCTGACTGCCCAATGATGTTGTATTTGGATATATAGCGGTTCAGTCCAGCTCGTAGGGAGAGAAAACTTGACACTGAATACTCTGCGCCTGATGCGTTTCGGACAGTGGCATAGAAAGCACGCAGCTGGGTATTTAAAGTGTCTGCCCCATCTCTCTCTACTTTGTCCACACAGACGTATTTTTGGCCTTAAGCCAGTCGTTAAACACACTGACAGCCCAAGCTGTTGTTTTTTTGGTGGTTTCTTCATGTTTTTCGCCCTCGAGTCTGTCTAGCTGTTCTTCGCTGATTGTTTTATGTCTTTTGTTGTTGCCTGCTGCTTTTGATGTCCTCTTCCATTTATTTGTTTTTTCATCTGGGTTATCCAATACTGCCGTCGCTCAGTTGTTAAAATTTTCATGTTCACCATAAATATTAAAATTTACTTCCGGAAAATCAAAATTGTCTGTCATTTTTTTTCTTGTTCCATTATATCCTATTTTCCGTTATTACAGTTAACTACCCGAAGTGATATGGAACTGTAATGCGGTCAAGACCTGCCTGGAACTACTTTAGCCGTGCGTTTCCCTGAAAATAATTGCACACCTTAGAACGTTCGTCAACCAATCAGATACAAGCGTTCAACGGCCCTGTAGTATAATATATTATAAACATCTATGTCTGAACAGATATTTACATTTATGCAATTGGCAGACGCTTTTATCCAAAGCGACTTACATTGCATTTTAAGTACACATTTACATTCTTATCAGTTCTTGCTTTCCCTGGGAAGTGAACCCATGACCTTGGCGTTGCAAGCGCCAACGCTCTACTTTTTGAGCTACAGGAAAGCTTTAGGCAACAAGATATCCACGAACACAGAATTTAACAGTAAACATGGGTCTAGACATTACAATATTCATCATGTTAGTGTAAACACTCATACTAGCCTACTTTTATATCATGCTGTGTTTTATATTATCAAGCTTAAAACATCCTTGTGTCCTAAATGTATATTTATTTTGCATTGAAAGGTTGCCTACCTGTCTATAATTCATATTTCAACATGTTTCAGTCGATTTCATACATTTTAGTCTGACACCAGTTCAACTAGTACATTGTGAAGTTCATGCAACAATAACACACTAACAATTATAAGTGATAATGCATGTTTTACCTTAAAAATCTTATCTTGAAATCGTATTCTTCTTCTGAGGTAAATCCAGTGTAAACTTGCAGTGTTGTCTTCCAAACTCGATGAAAAGCAGAGGAATGATGAAGTTTGATTCTTTGTTTTGAGGTAATGAGGGTTTTTACAGGTTTGCATTCCTTCATATGGACTATTTGCATGTGAATCACTCGTGACAAGTGGGTGTGGTCACATTAGAGCTAATGAGGACGCACTTGAGAAACTGTACATCTCGTTGCTTTCATACGGATTACTTAGAGAATATTTTTGATATGATTTACATAATAAAAAAATAGACACTTTAAGCTTTCTAAAACCATATCTCTCACGTTTGGTTGGCAAGTATTTGCTGAGTTACACTACATTTTCTGTCGCGTTTCAGAATGAACTTAACACTGAGAGAGACGGCAGAACGGTTTATTTTCTTTATTTTACGAAAAGCAGAACATTTTGTTTTTATTTTGAGAGTACACAAATAAAAGTAGACATTTAACAGTTTTGAATGATGTATAAAACTTGCCTATATGATGAAAATAGACAGAGTTATTTGAGTGTCTTTTACATGAGTGTTACGCTACTTCAGAAGCCTGTGCGAAATCAGTTCTGATTTCGTGATCCCATCTGAGAGCCTAATCACCTTCATGTGGTAACAGAACGAGCCAATGCACGTTGGCTAGTGAGATTTGCACTCATGCCAAGTGGGTGTGGTCACGCACGGGATCCCGAGCGGACATTATTTCACTCTGCTAAAGAACAATCATTGTTGGTGTCAACGGATCGAGAGGGAACCAGTTCCAGTGTTGGTGTGACAGTGTGTTCCAGTGGAGGTCGCAATTGCTGAGTGCACGGCTGCGCAAGTAGTTTCCCTAAAAGAGCAAATCACGGGTGTGTGACATTACGTCTTTTTCAAGATGTCGTTTTACCCGTGTACTTCTGGATGTGGTCGTTTCCTGGCCTCGTCTGACAGCCGCACTCTCTGCCTCACGTGTCTGGGCCAGAAACACACTGAGATGAGATATTTGTAGATGAGTTATGCATCCACTGCGGGAAGATGACCATTATGATGTTGAGGTAGAGACTAAGATACCTCGAAAGGGGTGGAGTCCCCTCTGTTATTCACCAATCTGGTTCCTCTAGTGGCCAACAGAGGGCCTCATTGGTTAATAGACAGGGTGACCTAAGGATTACAGTGGGGTTTCCCCACCGGCCCCCCACTCCTCTCTTCAATCGCAGACTCTGGAGCATCCGATGGTGATTGCTGGACCTTCTCATGGGGTCCCAGCGTCTCATTCGGGGCTCTGGCGGATGACCAGATGTCGACTGGGTTTGGGTCATCTGGAGATGATGATTCGGCTGTGTTGCCCCCTTTCGGGGGGAGAGTAGCATTGTCCGAGTCAGATCCAGAACTGACGGCCATGCTTGCCTGGGCAGCCACAAGTGTAGGGCTCGAGTGAAACCCTCCACCGTGTCCCGGACCTTCGCGGCTGGACGATTGGTATCTCGGGGTATCTCGATTGGCATCTCCAGTGCCTTTCTTCCCAGAAGTATATGAGGAGGTAACGAAGACGTGGAAGGAACTTTTTACTGCCTGAAGCCATTCTTCTGCCTCCTCTGCTCTCACTAGCCTCGATGGAGGGGAGGCCAAAGGGTACATAGACATCCCACAGGTGGAGCGTGCAGTTATGTGCTGCCACCTGGCGGGGTCGTCTGCACCACCCATCCAAAGCCTGTAAGTTCTCGGCAGCTCTTGGAACAAGGCTTCCAGTGCTGCTGGACAGGCCGTCTCCGCCTGGTCACCTAAAATGGATATTATTATTATTTTAACTTTTTATTTTGAACTAGGAATGACACAAAAGACAGTGTGGTTATAAATCATATCAAAACTTTTGCACTTTTAATTAAAAAATTATAACCCATGCACTGCCAATAGAAACCAAAGTGACACGTTTCACATAAATAAATTAATAAATAACCAAACTTAAGTGTGCACACCTTTTTATAATTGGGTATTTAACTGTGTTCAGAATTAACTAATCATCAAGTACATGTGAAATGGTACACATCTGTCTACAGTCTACACCTGAGGTGACTCTTGTTAACTCCAAATAATTATCAGCAGGGGCCAGTTCTTTGTACGTGGATTACTCAGTTATCTGGATTTTACTGTTACGATTTGACATGATCCAGGATTTTTAGGTTCTTCAAAGCTCATCCAGGAGTTGCTGTCATAGCAACAGGTCAGCAAGCTGAAACCTCCTCGGAAGCAAGCTTATTTCAGGATTTGATTCTTTTTAAGCAGAGGCACTGCTTAAAGCAGAGTGCCACAAACCAGGCGCTGTTTTGTGCGGATGGGCGGCCGGAGTGCGTTAAGGGTTCTCCTGTTAGAACGGTGTTGTGTTAGCGGCCCCTAAGTTAATAACTAATGATCTTCGCAATGGAAGTGAATCAATCAATCAATCAAAACTAACTTTAGCTGGACAATAACTTTATTCTAGAGCTGTTGTAAAGTCTAAACAATCTGTTACAGTAATTTCCTATTATCACTGTAAAGCTGCTTTGAAACAATCCATATTGTTAAAAGTGCTATATAAATTAAGCTTATAAATGAAGCTTTGTGGCTTATATTTTCTGATGTTGACACTTCAGAGCTACGTTGTCGTCGTGTCCTTCATCAGATCTGGACACGGCTTGGATCAGGCGGACTGCGTTAAACTTCGGGATAAACAAAGAGACTAATATTAGCATAAACGCCATTCTTCTCATGTTGCAACGAGTACATAGAGATTTATGGGAAGTGTTCCCGATTCCGGCTGACCTAATCTATGCAGCCTAACATTGAATTCTATAAGTTGATAATGTGTTACAGTATGTGTGTGCTAGGTCAAAGAGATGTGTTTTTAGTCTAGATTTAAACTGACAGAGTGTGTCTGCTTCCCGGACAATGTTAGGAAGTGTAACAACTGAGACCAAATCAGACACATTTATTTGGCATATGTACCATAAAAATCTTTACACTCCACTCTGGAATCCCATCTTCCCCCAAACAGGGCAAGACGGTCCTAGTTGTCATGACCACGATCAGATAAGGTTTTATGAGTGTTAAAGAATGTATCCCATGCTTAAAAGAGAGACAATGGAAAGACAGAATCAATCCTTAATACAGACTCTCCTGCATTCATTTATCGATGAACTGATTAACCTGAAATTAACATGCATTCCAGAACATTTCGTGAGTTTATTTTCTTGTGTGGTGTCTTTTAGCTCCCAGGGCCCAACAGGCTTGAGCAATGCCTGCCATGCTTTCATATTCCCAAAAGGGAGTCAGACTTTTCTTCAATCCAGAAAACAACTGCAACTTTACCATTACTGACGCAACGATCCACTCCTGGTCTTCTCGGCACTTGGGGACGCCGCGCCGTCCAGCGTGCCCTCAGCAGGCCAGGGCAGCAGGCTTTGACTCACAACAGCCATGTGCTCGCAGCCACCATGCTCTTCTTCAATGCCACAGACCCATCAACGAATTCAATCTTCAACCACTTCAAGAATTGTCCACAATTGCAACTGCCATGCAAGTATACTTTAATGAGGTGCTCTGAAGATAAGCTTATGGTTCTTTTCAATGTTAAATAGATCTTTTCCATATTTCTATTTCCTGCTTCCGGTTCCACATCACTCACCCCTTTACCTATGCATGTATGGATGAATGTATGTATGTTTGTGTGTTTGTTTAGTTTAGTCATGTTTGTGATTTAGTTAATACAATTTGTGCACAATTATGCATTTGGTTGCTGATTCTCTGTTTGCATACAAAGTCCCTTTTACGATCTTGATCTTGTTACATACTCTAAGCGCTGTACAGGCTAAGGAATAATTATTTTTCAGTGACCATGAAAGATGCATTGTTCTTAGAATAATTAATAATCAATAAGTTCGTTGGAACTGATTAATTGATTGTACAACCCCAAATCAGAAAAAGTTGGGACACTGTACAAATTGTGAGTAAAAAAGAAATGGAATAATTTACAAATCTCATAAACTTATATTTTATTCACAATAGAATATAGATAACATATCAAATGTTGAAAGTGAGACATTTTGAAATGTCATGCCAAATATTGGCTCATTTTGGATATCATGAGAACTACACATTCCAAAAAAGTTGGGACAAGTAGCAATAAGAGGCCGGAAAAGTTAAATGCACATATAAGGAACAACTGGAGGACCAATTTGCAACTTATTAGGTCAATTGGCAACATGATTGGGTATAAAAAGAGCCTCTCAGAGTGGCAGTGTCTCTCAGAAGTCAAGATGGGCAGAGGATCACCAATTCCCCCAATGCTGCGGCGAAAAATAGTGGAGCAATATCAGAAAGGAGTTTCTCAGAGAAAAATTGCAAAGAGTTTGAAGTTATCATCATCTAAAGTGCATAATATCATCCAAAGATTCAGAGAATCTGGAACAATCTCTGTGCGTAAGGGTCAAGGCCGGAAAACCATACTGGATGCCTGTGATCTTTGGGTCCTTAGACGGCACTGCATCACATACAGGAATGCTACTGTAATGGAAATCACAACATGGGCTCAGGAATACTTCCAGAAAACATTGTTGGTGAACACAATCCACCGTGCCATTCGCCGTTGCCGGCTAAAACTCTATGGGTCAAAAAATAAAGCCATATCTAAACAGGATCTAGAAGCGCAGGCGTTTTCTCTGGGCCAAGGCTCATTTAAAATGGACTGTGGCAAAGTGGAAAACTGTTCTGTGGTCAGACGAATCAAAATTTGAAGTTCTTTTAGGAAAACTGGGACACCATGTCATCCGGACTAAAGAGGACAAGGACAAACCAAGTTGTTATCAGCGCTCAGTTCAGAAGCCTGCATCTCTGATGGTATGGGGTTGCATGAGTGCGTGTGGCATGGGCAGCTTACACATCTGGAAAGGCACCATCAATGCTGAAAGGTATATCCAAGTTCTAGAACAACATATGCTCCCATCCAGACGTCGTCTCTTTCAGGGAAGACCTTGCATTTTCCAACATGACAATGCCAGACCATATACTGCATCAATTACAATATCACGGCTGCGTAGAAGAAGGATCCGGGTACTGAAATGGCCAGCCTGCAGTCCAGATCTTTCACCCATAGAAACATTTGGTGCATCATAAAGAGGAAGATGCGGCAAAGAAGACCTAAGACAGTTGAGCAACTAGAAGCCTGTATTAGACAAGAATGGGACAACATTCCTATTCCTAAACTTGAGCAACTTGTCTCCTCAGTCCCCAGACGTTTGCAGACTGTTATAAAAAGAAGAGGGGATGCCACACAGTGGTAAACATGGCCTTGTCCCAACTTTTTTTGAGATGTGTTGATGCCATGAAATTTAAAATCAACTTATTTGTCCCTTAAAATGATACATTTTCTCAGTTTAAACATTTGATATGTCATCTATGTTGTATTCTGAATAAAATATTGAAATTTGAAACTTCCACATCATTGCATTCTGTTTTTATTCACAATTTGTACAGTGTCCCAACTTTTTCTGATTTGGGGTTGTAATATTAATTTGGCTTACCTCAAAGTTAATCTAATTAACTGACCCAAATATTAATAATTAATCATAATTGGTAATTATGGATTATTATTAATATTTCCCCTTTGAGCTAATATCATTACAGAAGATTGTTCCAAAGTTTAGGTGCTAAATAGGAAAAGGATCTACCACCAGCAGTCGATTTTGATATTCTAGGTATTATCAACTGGCCGGAATTTTGAGATCGCAATAGTCGTGAAGGACTATAATGCATTAAGAGCTCGCTCAAGTACTGGGAAGCTAAACCATTTAGTGCTTTGTAAGTAATCAGCAATATTTAAAAATATATACAATGTTTAATAGGGAGCTAATATGGCCATACTTCCTGGTTCTAGTAAGAACTCTAGCTGCTGCATTTTGGACTTAAGTTTGTGTCCAAGATGTTAATGGATGTCCAGAAGTTTTTGAAAAGCCTCCTGAATTGGAACAAGCACATTGATCTTTGGGCCTAAAACAACAGGAAGGTCAACTTCCTCGCATTTTACCGCTGGTTTGTGTTTTCACAAATTCCAGGACAAGGAAAAAGCATTACGATGGGCCAGACAACATGCAGGCAAAATACTAGACCTATACTTGGAAGATTTATCCTGACATCTCCGCTGATCTCGCCAGAAAGCGTGCCACTTTTAAAAATGTCAAATAATTGCTGGACCAGAGGAATGTATGATTCCAGTTGCTTCATTCATCATGACTACGAGTTTGTTTTGAGGATTACAAAACGCACTTTATTTTGCTGTGCTAATTAACAGGTTATTCAGTAGTACTGATGATGAATAACCAGTGATTGGACCAAAATTTATTTTTTGCATTTACAGTTTTGTTAATTAATGCGGCATTGTGTCTAGTAACAGAGCTTGTAGTTCGCTTATACACTTATTTGTATGTCTGATTTTGCATTTTATGCTTTGTTTTTTTGGTTACATGATGTCGGGAGCTCTGAGTAAAAAACAGAAAAGAATAAGGACTTGGATCATTGGGAGCCAAGAGATAGTTGTGTGCTGCGGTTTGTCTTTGTTCAACAGACAAATCTTGGGTTGGCCAGGTCTACCATTCTGGTTTTGATCATAGGGGTAGGGTGATAATAATTCACAAAAGAATACTACACTTACCAGCTTATATTTGTTGGAAATTTGAATTGTGTGATGGATACGACTTTGGATTGTTCCAACCCTAAAACTGTAACCCTTTTAAAAATGTCTCAGACTCTTTCTGGTTATATTACTCGATATGGCTGTGTGGGCACATGGAGGTTTTTATTTCCTGATAAAAAATAATTCTCTTGCTTTTCACATGTCCACCAGACGTATTTGAGGATAGATTATTTCTTTACCGATAAAAGTCTTATCCCCTCAATAAAAAAAGGTAGAATACTCTGCTATTGTTGAATCAGACCATTCCCCTGTAATTCTTGATATTTGTTTTTCTTATAACTGCCCACTGCCCGTGTTTAGCCACAACTTTACTTTCAGATGCAATTCATATCTAGTGCGATTGACAATTATCTACTAATGAATAAATCCAACTCTATATCACCAACATTATTATGGGAGACATTCAAGGTTGTAATAAGGGGGGAAATAATTTTGTACTCTGCCTTGTGCAATATAAAGTAAAGAAACAAACACAGGAGAAACGTATTGAATCTATACAGAAAATTGATCACCAATATGCTATGGTTCCAACACCAGAACTATATAGAGAAAAACTGAGCCTTAACCCTTGTGTGCTGTTCGTTTGCGGTTTACACCCGTGCTGTTTTGGGTCTCCAGAGACTTAAAAAAAAAAAAAAAAAAAAAAAAAAAAAACCTGCTTTTTATGTAAAATCACTTTATAAAAGACCCACATTTCTAACTTTTATTCATGGGGATAACATGGATAATTTGACATGGTTTAGTGAAAGAATTTTGCCCATCTTTTGGAAAATGCAGTTTTAACCCTCTGAGGTCTGAGCTGTTTTCTGGGCCCTGGAGGTGTTCTGACATGCTCTGACATTTCTGGTTATTTCTGTTACTTGTGACATTTTCATGGCTAAAGTCTAATTACACTGTATTCAGCACAAACTCTGCTACAATAATATATCAACAGCATGTATGTAAAAGTTTGTAGTTTTGAGATAATGACATTTATGCGTGGTTTGTGAAAATACAAAAAAAATTTCTCACTGAAATAAGGCCATGAAACCCCTACTGATTATTTCTTCACAAGACTTTTGAAAATTGTATGACGTAGCCTAGAATATTTGCTGCAAAACTATGTGAAAATCACCCTGACTGCTCATTCAGAGAAGACAATATATTGATTTAAAATTTTTACGACGTGTTTTGTGTGAATAAGCCTTATGCGAGAGCTCATTAATATGTATGGATTTTCTCACCTGAGAAAGACAAAGAACCTCCCCCTAACGGCCCTATTAGGAGCTATCAGGCCCCTATCATTCTGAGCAACCTTGCACAATACTGTAAATGAGGAGATTTAAAAAAGAATGGCTTTTAAATTGTTTGGATTTATTTACACAACATAATCCAAATAGACACAACAAATGGCAAAAAAGCACTTATTGAAAGACAGAGACCTTTGTGCCATTCCTAAAAACATTGTACATACCTTTCATTTCCAAGGTGTTTGATTTTCACTTTACCATGTTCATGTTCCAGAGACTCATGTGAATGTTGAAGTCGGCAGGACTCAGTGGCATCTGGGCCCTGAAAAAAAAGTGAACATACTGATATCAAGAGAAAGGCCTGCACGATTTTGGAAATAAATATTAGATTTTTCTGGTTAAAATTGCTTTTTAAAGTTCACAAAATACACACACACACACACACACACACACAAATGTTTCCAACAATATATAGTATAATGAACACCAGGTTTGTTGTGCCTTGTAGGCATAGGCTATGCGCAGTGCTGGGTAAAATAATAATAACAATAGATAGCAGTATAAATCTTCCAAAATATTTCAGTAACAACCAAGCTAGAGAAAAATATATTGATTATCATGTTACTTCAAATGTTTCCATTCGTTATGATGATATGAAATGAGATAATAGTAAAAACATGAAGCCATTTGATGTGTTTTGCTTTTCAAATTTTCAAATGATACATTCAAACGCGATCGCGCTGCAAAATCTGATACATTCAAACGCGATCGCGCTCAAATATAAAACATTATGGTTACCATACATATCTACGTTTGACCAGATATCCACAAACACAGTAGGCCTAGCAGTAAACACGGGTCTAAATATTATAATATTCCCCATATATCTAGCAACAGTTCAACTGCAATGTGACATTTATGCAACAATAACAAACATGTAAGAATTTCTTACCTTAAATCTTTCTTGTCTTCAAATCGCGTTCTTCTTCTTCTGAGGTAGCCTAAATCCAATGTAAGCTCAGGCGCGTCTTTCAAACTCGACGAAAAGTGAAGTGAAGTGTTTTGGTGTTTTGTTGTTGAGGTAACGAGCGCGTTCGCGTTCCATGTGGAGATTTGCATGTGAATATCTTTTGCGCGAGTGGGCGTGGCCAGGGTTCGAAATGAGGGGGGTCTGGGGGGGTCCCGGACCCTCCATAAGTCATTAGGGACCCCCCATAAGGATTTATTTTTGGATTTTGGGGGGTCCCCGACAAATATATTTTAACATTAATAATGACTGTGAAAATTATAGGTCTTTAGTGACGTTTTATATTTATAACAGTAATTAATTTATTTCCTAGCGCGAGGCAGCAATAAGGGCAGCTATTAGCCGAGTGAGTTCCTACAGCGTCACAGATTGTTGTTGTGGTGCTCCCGCAGACACGCACTGTAGCTGAACGCGGCAAAACAAAACCTCACAAGAGTGAAATCCTGAATGAAAATCCTGTAAGTGCTTCGATTATGTTTATATCTCCATAATTGCTTATAGTAAAATAATAGGAGTTCGAGTTCCTATATCAAAAGTTGCATTATACCCAGTGTAATGATTAGAAGAGTACGTCAACGTTTCTTGCTGTAGCCTATGTGTATGAAGCCAAATGATCTGCCAGCTAACACAGCAAACTATGGGAGCTTGTTTCCGCCACAGAGTGAAAAATAAAAAAGGTAATTGCGACTTTTTAATCTCACAATTCTGACTTTTTATCTCAGAATTAACGTTACGTGATATAAAGTCGCAATTGCAGGTTATAAAGTCATGCGTGATATAAAGTCGCAATTGCGTTGTGTGTTAAGTCAGAATTGCGTGATATAAAGTCGCAATTGCGTGTTATAAAGTCAGAATTATGAGATACAAACTCGCAATTGCGAGAAATATACTTTTTATCTCACAATTCTGACCTTTTTTTCTCAGAATTGCATGTTTATATCTCGCAATTCTGACTTTATAATACGCAATTGGGAGATATAAAGTCAGAATTGCATGAAATAAAGTCGCAATTGCGTGTTATAAAGTCAGAATTGTGAGATATAACTTTTCTGAGGTAAAAAAATAAAATAAAATAAAAAGTCTGTCTTTTTTTCCCTTAGAATGGATTTTTTCTGAGGTAAAAAAATAAAATACAAAGTCTGTCTTTTTTCCCTTAGAATGGATTTTATATGAGTTTATATCTCACAATTCTGAGAAAATATATCAGAATTGCGTTATAAAGTCAGAATTGCGAGAAAAAAAGTCAGAATTCTGATTTTATAACATGCAATTGTGACTTTATTTCACGCAATTCTGACTTTATATCTCGCAATTCTGAGAAATAAAGTCAGAATTTCGAGATGTAACTCAACTGTGAGATAAAAAGTTGCAATTATCTTTTAAAATGTTTTATTCTGTGGCAGAAACGAGCTTCCATAGCAGACCTAGCAGCTAGACTAGTTATTCAAAGCTAGCTTAACAACCTACTTGTCCAGTCAGTGATTACGAAAGATAGCCAGTCCAGGACTTAATTCAAGTCTGTGAGTTGATTAAAGTGAATGTGATTTGAGCATGAATGAGTATACATGAGAGCTTGGTAAGCTATCTAGGAAGCTAATATTATGTTTCTTAATTCAGAATCCTGCATCATGGAGAGAAAAAGAGGAAAAAGAACTTGTAACTTTGTTGCTCCAGAGTTAGAGGTTTACCTGTTAGATTATAGCCACTTCTCCAGACACCACTACAATACTGGGCCTAGCCCAAACCATGAAAAACATCCCAAGACCATTATCCCACCTTCAACATTGGTCCATATAATTTTGCCTAATGCCTACAGTATATAATGTAGCAAGGTAGTCTTCAGAATTTTTAATAATTTAATCATTAAATTTTAGGGGACCCCCCAAGAGTCTTAAGTCATTTCGAACCCTGGGCGTGGCCAAATTAACTTTAATGAGCAAGCGTTTGAGAAGCTGGACATCTTGTTGGTTTTATACAAATTACTTAAACAGAAAATATTTGTTTTCGTTTTGAACCCGATCATTTAAAAGTACACACTTAAATGTTTATAAAGGTGTATGGCTCATAAATGTGTGACAAGTATTCGCTGAGTTTTGTTTCAGTTTATAGACGTGCTCAAGAAAAAAAAGTTCACCGCGACGGAGAGGCAGAACGCACACCCTGTTTATTTTCTTTATTTTACAAAAGCACAATGTTTTGATTTGATTGTAAGTGGACACATACAAAAGTAGAAATATCACAGATTCTTTTTTTATATTTCTTTTTTCTGTATGACCATAAATGACGGAGTAATTTAAGTTTATAGTGCTACAACGTGGAGAAAATCCCGCAAAACGCGCCGGCGCGTTTGCTGACCTCAGAGGGTTAAAAGTAAAAAATGGATCACTTTAACCAGTAGGTGGCTGCAAAGCGCCACCATTTGCTATTTGCTATTGATCAACTGAAAAACATCTTTTCACAATTTATTCCAGTTGTATTCATGTCTATATATTGTGAAATCACAATTATAACAATAAAAAATACTTGTCAAATTTAGCATTTTTTTGTACTGAAAATTTTTTTTCAATAATTTTACATTATGATTAGAATCAAACCTGAACAAGATGTTACACAGAGAAAAGTTGGAGTCTTTAGAGTTGATCATTTATTTCAAACATCTGTTTTCACATAATTCTACAAATTTAAAGTGTGCCACTTAATTTCTGTGTATGTGTGTTCTGCGTTGTTTCTGATTTTGAGGATACATTTTGTTCATTTGATTCTAATCATAATGTAACATTATTGAAAACCAGATTTTTTCAGTACAAAAATGCTAAATTTGACAAAAAGTAATTTTGGTCCCACTTTATATTAAGTGGCTTTAACTACTATGTACTAACATTGAAATTAATAATTCGATACAATAGACTTATTGTGTACATACATTGTATGGTTTTTACATTGTACTTACATTTTGAAAATACCTGCATGCAATTACAGCTGTAATTAATTTATGTAATTACATGTATAATTACACTGTTGACCTTCCCTTACACCTCAACCCAACCTTAAACCTACCCATACCACCACACCAGTCCCTAACCTTACCCGTATCACACCTCAATAGCAGCAAAAGTTTTTCAATACAACATCAACACAATAAGTACCGTAATTTTTATTGCTCCTGTAGTTTCATGGGACATTTGTTGAACAAATGAGATTTTAGCCTTGGATTTCTCTGTGTTGGAGCCCTCAAGTGTCGGTCTTGAGAATGTTTTGGTCATGACCAATATTTTCACCAAGTACACCCTGGCTGTACCCACTAGAGACCAACGAGCTGAGACGGTGGCCCAGGTCCTTGTGGTCAAATGGTTTTGCAAATTTGGGGTGCCTGGTTGTATCCATTCGGACCAAGCCCGTAAGTTCAAGTCGGCTCTCATTCAGCAGCTTTGGTGGCTTATATAGAGTTGAAAAGTCACGCACTACCCCATATCACCTGGCTGGAAACACATTGCCAGTTTCAAAGAAGAGGGATTGGTCACTCTGTCTACCGTAGGTACGTTTTGCCTACAACACTACTCCTCATCAAGCTACAGGGGAATCCCCTTATTTTCTGATGTTGGGCAGGAGCCTAGGCTTCCAGTCGACTTCCTGCTTGGTAGAGTCGAAAAGCCACTGGTAGGTAGTGTGCATAGATGGTCCTGGAGCACCAAGATGAGTTGCAGGTTGCTTTTGAGGGTGCTCGTGAGCGGTTGGGTGCTGCGGCAGATCGTCGAAAGGCCAGGCATGATCTGCAGGTACGGGAAGCACCACTGAAGGAGGGTCAGGTGGTATATCTCCGCGATTATAGTGTGAGAGGTCGACATAAAATCCACAACCTGTGCAGTTCAGTGGTGTACCAGATCTTGAAAGCACCAAAGGAAGGTGGTGTCGTGTACACTATTGCCCCCACCACAGACTTGCATAAAGTAAAGCATTTGCACCGATCCTTGCTGAAAGCTCAGATCGGCAGGAACCCTTCCCCTGGCTTGCAGAACAACCCGGTAGTTGAGTCGGTGCGGCCTCGGGTAGAGGAGGAGTTAGATGAGGGAGACTTGTTTGTCTTGGTGCTGGAAATACCTCAAGTTAGAAGTAGGGGTATTGCCCCTTCTGTCCCTCAGAGGTCTGAGGAAGTACCATCTGCTGAAATCCATAGGGCAGAAGATATACCTGAGGCAGAGGTGAACCTGCAGCCTGTAATGAAATTTCCTTCTAATTCCGTTGTAATGGATGAGAGTGTGGTGAGGAGGACTGGTAGGAGTACTGCTAGGCAGCACTCTAATGTATATCACCTCTCCTGATCATTGGGGTCAGGTACAGTGTCTAGTATACTGGGTAGTTCAGCTGTTGCTTGTTTCCGGCCTTGGAACTGAAGGTTCAGAGGCTAATTTTTGTTAAGTTCAACATCAGGGCGACTGTGCAGAAGTTGGGGATGGATTGTGACAGAATGAACGAGGTAATTGGTGGTGATTGACATCTATCAGCGAAGGGTTTAAGACCTGGTTGGCTGTAGCCTGTGATGCGTCCCGTCCGGCTCCTCCCCTCTCTGTTTGTTGACAGTAGCTGCAGGTATGTGCCGTTAGCACATAGCAGTTTTCTAACTTTTTAATTATTGTTTGTCTGGCATTAATGATTTGTTTGTTGCATCCTAGCCTGTCTTTTCATCTCTTTGCGTGTTTCCTTCTGCTTGCTTCATTACTGTAGTTGATGACTGCTCACCTCTCAGGTATGTGAGTTAAAGCTGTTTTGTAGCAAACAGACTATCTAGCTTTGCATAGGGATTGGTTGACTTTTTTTTAGTAATGTGCAGTTCCCTGTACTCCAGTTTAGCGGCGGTTTTTATGAATGCTTTGTACTTTTGCCTCTGAAAGGTTAATAGAGCAGGGCATCGTCCATTTTAGGTAAGTGTTTTCTTGCATGAAGCGGAGAATTCAAGCGGGTTCTTCGTAACTATTAGTAACATTTTGTTTTTCTTTGTTCGCATTTGTCGCAGGATTCTCCCTCTTTCTTGGCGATCATTCTTCTCTGCTGTCGCATTAACAGCCCTGACGCTCTTCTGCCGTGCTGCAAGAACGCAGTTATCTCGCAACTAAAAGAAGGAGATTGTTGTTGTCCGGTTTCATTTGTTTATTTTTTACTTTTATTTTGAGGCTTGCTTATTTGATAACTGGAGCAGGAGCATAAACTACTTGGTTTCTCCGTGCAAATCCTTTCTCCCTTGTTGTTTGAATTGAGTTTCTTTGTTTTATTTCTACTCTTTTGAGTATTAGTATATTGTTTATTGTGATTTATTTGTGATTTACCCATCACTGTTGTCTGACACGTGATTGAATTGTGTGACATCATCAAACTGTGGTTCTATTTAATTATGTTTTGGAGTTTTATTTATCTATCTTTGATTTTTCTTTCAGGAGCTGGGGTCCCACGGGTGAAGGATCTATTGTGGTGGTGCTCCTTCAACGTTTACCATGTGACACAAAAGTGTTTGGTTGTGTGATCGGTGGTGTGTCTGGAAGTGTGCTTTTGGAATACTAGCTCTGGTGATCACTCCTGTGGAGAACCTCAGCCCTGTAGGTTGGTGTAGTTTGTTTTGATGTTTTTCTTTTCGTGAGTTGTGTAAATATTAGTTTATGTATTTTTTCTGTTCTTGTTTGTTGTTTCTGATTATTTGAAACAGAGTTGCCAGCCATACACCTCTAACAGTGAGTATTATTTTGTGATTTTTATTCTTGTGATATAATTTGTGTTTCTGTGAACTGTGAATTATTAAGCATAGCATCAGTTCTGGCAGGTCACGTTAGTCAAGCTCGCATCAGCTGACACTCAGCTGATCCACGTCTACCTATAGGATACAATGCCTATCACTGTATACATATATAAGCTCCTTCAGTATTATCAGCAGCTATTGCGTTTCTCAGGAGATAATAACCCTCCTCCATCCCCAGCTCCTCCTCTCGTCAGTCAGTATGTCATTCTGATTCCCCTTGAATCAGAATCAATTCTCGAATTATGTTGTACTTTGAAATCTTGAATTAATGATATCTGCAATACATTCATGTTGGTTCTGTTTACCCTAAGGGGGGTTATTGCTGCTCTCCCTGCACTTATCCATGCTAGGCTGCATGGATGCTGTAACGACTGAGCGCGAATCAAACACAAATGAAGCTTCCAGGTGTTTTGTTCAAACATAACTCCACACAGAACTCAACATTCCAGAACCATAAAAGAAGGCTCCAGCCAACTTTTATGGCCAACTAATGGAAGAACTTGTCAATGTGAGATGGTTTTTAAAAGAATGATTGGTTCAGAGATGGCACAACTCAGTGCTCGATCAAGATAACAGCAGAAGCTGCTCGAGCCCACGACAGAGATACAAAACAGACCATCTTCTTCTTAAGGACCTCTGAATGACCCAGAGTAAAATCTCTCCAAACCACAGAAAACTGAGACTTACCCTATAACAATACATAAAATCATTCCAGAACAGTTTTCGATGGACTTATAATCAAACATCATGCAACCACATAATTCTGTTGTTTCTACCACTGCATATAGCATGTTTAATAAGCTTAGATCCCATGTAAGTCATTTAATGGTTATAACTGTTAGATGTTTGAATGAAAGTGTGTTGTGTTTCATATCAGTATGATCGTATGCTTATTAATATTTGTAATAATTTTAATAATACTTGTATTCTTATAATAGGAATGATGTCTAAACTGTGGCCTCTGCACTCTCTGCTAGAGCTTGGAGAGTAAGGAGATCCCAGATAACGCATGCTTTACGATAAGACAAATAAAGCCAGTGTCTAATTGGTCCGATCTCTTCAGGAGGTTGGACAAACTTTTGAGTTTAAAATCTTAGACCCGAAACAAAGCTCTACTCTCTCTCTCAAGAAAAAGTAACCATGTAGACGCGCAGAGACAAAGAACCCAAATCAATATCAGAAGAACATGGGTTAACCGCTTCATTCAAGCCATCTAACTACTCTCGTCTCAATTTTCTTTCTTTTCTAAGTTTTCCTTTCTTTTACGTTGTGAGTCTCGGTTCTAAGTTAAGTTCTGCAGCAAAGTTTCATTCCACGATTCGACAAAACCAGCTTCAGACAAAGACTTTCAATCCATCCGCCAGCACACCACGTGATTGGCCGCCCCAGACACCCATCCCAGCACGAGGACACCAGCCAACGGACCGGGAAAACCCCTTTCACGCAACAAAGGGAATCCGCAAAAGCAAAGACACAAGTAACCTCCAGACTAAAAGCTGAACTGGTGTATGATATAAATTTAATAACCTGCCTAAAACGATAGAAGGGTTAAATTAATGCTTGATGGTTCCTTCAGGTCATGTCTTATAAGTGCATAGAATCTTGAGATTTCATCATATCTTAAACTCACTCTTTCCTCACTCTCTTCCTTTCTGCAACTCGTATGAATGTGTGTGTGTGTGTGTTTGTGTTAGATATTAGTTTTAGTCTATGTGTTAGAATAATCAATTAAATCTTGTTTGTATTTTAAAGAGAAGTGTTACTTGTGTTATGTGCTTACGAATTTAATGTCTTAAACTGCTGATCTAAGTTACCTTGGTAATAAATAGTGTTTCACTATAGTTTGAAAATTTATATCCGCTGCAGAGCGGATGGTTACGGCCGGTTCAAATGAACCCTGAACGAGTCATTTGCTCAGTCGTAATAAGTGATTCTTTCGAATTCCCTATAAATTGATTAATAATTCCTTTGAGCTAAATTAAATTGTCAGAATCACTCTATTAACGCTACAATGCGCAGGGAGTTCTTGCCCAGAGCAAAACCATACTGCCAGTCCTAACTGTATGCAATTGACAGTCGTATTTGACAATAGTGGTCCTGACAGAATTAGTCCTTATGTAACGTTCTTTTATTGTATTTATTTATTATTTTGTATTGTAGTGTTATTGGAGATACTGTCAGATGCT
Source organism: Squalius cephalus (assembly GCF_949319135.1). NCBI lineage: Eukaryota > Metazoa > Chordata > Actinopteri > Cypriniformes > Leuciscidae > Squalius > Squalius cephalus. The sequence goes on from NC_137130.1 coordinate 31,489,291, forward strand.
GTACACTGTACAGTATCACTTTTAAAGTGATTTCGTTCCTCTTTTAAATTGAACTTTTGTCCCAATAAAATTATATTTGTATACTTTACCCACGTTTCCTGCCTCCCATTATAAGAGAGTCAAAATTTCAAAAACTTTTTGCCTTTTTTATTCAAACCGGAGTCAGAAAGATGGAGAGACTCAAGAAGAAGTGACAACATGTAGACAACATTTTTTAATGGTTAGTTGATGAATTTATGTAACTTATGTGTAGTTATCTTCTAGTCATTGATTAGCATATTCTGTCCTGATAATCTATAAATCGTGTTCCGGGGGCGGTGGTTTATGTATTTATTGGGGTTAGTGATGTCACTAATCTGGGAGGAATGCCGTGTAGTTCTTACCAGCCATTTGTTGTAGTCCTTAAAAAGTGATTTCTTTATAAGAAAATATGCGTGTAGTGCGCAGGCGTGTAGTCCTTCCCTACAAACCAACCCTCAACAAACTAGAATTTTTATCGCTTCCGCGTAGCCACGGGAACCTGAATTATCCCGACAACGCTTTATCTGTAGAGAGGTAAAGGGAGGGGAGGAAGGCCTTCAGAGGGGAGAGACTAGTTGACACTTCATGACTGCGTTGTCGTCTCGTCCAGGCGCAGGTCCTTCATTAGATCTGGATACTGCCTGGATCCGGTGGACTGCGGTAAACCTCGGGATAAACAGAGAGACTAATATTAGCGTAGACACCATTCTTCTTATGATGTAACGAGTACATCAGAATTTATGGGAAGTGTTCCCGATTCCGGCTGACCTAATCTATGCAGCCTAACATTGAAATATAGAAGTCTATAATGTGTTATGTGTATGCTAGGTCAAAGAGATGTGTTATTAGTCTAGCTTTGAACTGACAGAGTGTGTCTGTTTCCCGGACAATGTTAGGAAAACTGTTCCTAAGTTTTGGTGCTCAATAGGAAAAGGATCAACCACCAGCAGTCGATTTCGATATTCTAGGTATCATCAACTGGCCGGAATTTTGAGATCGCAATAGACGTGAAGGACTATAATGCGTTAAGAGCTCGCTCAAGTACTGCGGAGCTAAACCATTTAGTGCTTTGTAAGTAATTAGCAATATTTTAAAATTTATACGATGTTTAATAGGGAGCCAATGCAGTGTTTACAGAATGGGGCTAATATAGTCATACTTCCTCGTTCTGGTAAGATGGAAAAATGTGGTTTTACAGATACTAGACACGTGACTTTCAAATGAAAGATTGGTATTAAAGAGCATACCCAGGTTCCTAACCGACAACAAAGACTTGACAGAGCAGCCATCAAGTGTTAGACAGCATTGTAGGTTATTACGTGAGGAAGTTTTTTGTCCAATAATTAGAATCTCTGTTTTTTTCAGAATTAAGTAGTAGGATACTAGTCATCCAATATTGTGCATTGGTAAGTTTTGTCAGGGCGTGAAGAAATATAGAGCTGAGTATCATCAGCATAACAGTGAAAACTAATTCCATGCTTCCTAATGATATCTCCCAAGGGTAGCATGTACAGAGTGAACAGCAACGGTCCTAGTACTGAGCCTTGTGGTACGCCATACTGGACCTGTGATCGATGAGACATCTTTTCATTTACTGCTACAAACTGATAATGGTCAGATAAGTATGATTTAAACCATGCATGCCAACATAATTTTCGAGTCTATTTAAAAGAATGTTGTGGTCAATAGTATCAAATGCAGCACTAAGATCGAGTAACACTAATAGCGAGATGCAACCACGATTGGATGATAAGAGAAAATCATTTGTAACTCTAATGAGAGCTGTCTTAGATTTGAGATCGGCCTGTAATTGACTAATTCTGTACGATCAAGTTGCGTTTTTTTAACAAGCGGTTTAATCATAGCCAGCTTAAACGTTTTTGGTACGTATCCTAATGACAAAGATGAATTAATGATGTTAAGAAGAGGATCTATGACCTCTGGAAGCATCTCTTTCAGTAGCTTAGTCGGTATAGAGTCTAACATACATGTTGTCGATTTAGATGATTTAATGAGTTTCGAAAATTCTTCCACTCCTATAGCAATGAATGAATCAAATTTTTCCTTAGGGAGACTACAATGCACTCCCTGATGTGATACTGTAGTAGACGGTTGCATAGTTATAATTTTCTCCCTGATATTATCAATCTTATAAGTGAAGAAGTTCATAAAGTCATTACTGCTGTACTGCTTGGAAACTTCTGGGCTTGAAGCTTTATTTTTCGTTAGTTTAGCCACTGTTTCAAATAAATGCCTAGGGTTTTGTTTATTTTCTTCTAATAGGGATGAAAATTTCTGCCTCTCGAAATACCTCTTGTTTTGTTTTCTTCCAGTTGCGCTCCATTTTTCTGGCTGCTCTCTTAAGGCCTGAGTGTGCTCGTTGTACCACGGCATTGGACTATTTTATTTAATCTTCTTTAAGCACAAAGGAGCAACTGTGTCTAAAGTGCTGGAAAAGAGAGAGTTAAAAGTTTCTGTCGCAATATCGAGTTCTTCTAAGCTATCTGGGATGCTGAGATGATGAAACTGATCAGGAAGATTATTAATAAAGCAGTCTTTAGTGGGAGAAGTGATAGGTCTAACATATTTGTAACACGGAGTCGGCTTTGCAGCCTTGCCTAAATTAAGTTTACATGAGACTAGATAATGATCTGAGATGTCATCGCTCTGCTGCAGAATTTCAACAGCATCAACATTGATTCCGTGTGATAAAGATCTAGAGTATGATTACGACAATGAGTAGGTCCTGACACATGTTGTCTAAGTCCAATAGAGTTAAGAATGTCTTTAAATGCCAATCCCAACGCATCTTTTTCGTTATCTACATATACATTAAAATCACCAACAATTAAGACTTTATCTGCAGCCAGTACTAACTCTGATAGAAAGCCAGCAAATTCTTTGATAAAGTTTGTATGGTGTCCTGGTGGCCAGTATACAGTAGCCAGCACAAATCTAAAACGTGATTTATCATTTACACTATATATTGTTACATTAAGCACCAACACTTCAAAAGAATTATATTTGAAACTAGACTTCTTAGTAATTTTAAAAATATTACTATAAATTACAGCAACACCTCCCCCTTTGTCTTTCAGACGAGGTTCATGTTTATAACCGTAATCTTGCAGGGTGGACTTTTTTTTATTTGTTGAACATCAATTAAATTTTTACCCTGTGATGGGTTTGGAAGTTTTTTGTATTTCCTAATTCGGTGAACAGACACAGTCTCTATATGATGATATCTAGGTGAAAGAGGCTATATGTGATGGGATTTATCTGACCTTGGTGACGTGAGACAGCTGGCAGACGGTCGATTTAGCCAGTCTGTCTGCTTCCTGACCTGAGCCCCAATTCATGTTTGAGCTCTAAGACTATGTGCCATATTACTAGAGAGAAAAGCAGCACCATCCCAGGAAGGATGAATACCATCTCTTTTCAACAGGTCAGGTCTGCCCCAAAAACTTTTCTAATTGTCTATGAATTCTATATTATTTTGCGGACACCACTTAGACAGCCAGCCATTGAGTGAGGACAATCTACTAAGTATCTCATCCCTCCTGCGAACAGGAAGGGGGCCAGAGCAAATCACAGTGCCTGACATCGTACTTGCGAGTTCACACACCTCTTAATTAACTCGTTAATTTTGGTGATCTCCGACTGGCGGAGTCAAACATCATTAGTGCCGACGTGAATAATAATCTTAGAGAATTTACAATTAGCATTATGCCAGCACTTTTAAATTTGGTTTGATGTCAGGCGCTCTGGCTCCCAGCAAACATGTGACTATGGTTGCTGGTGACTCTATTTTCACGTTTCATGTAATAGAATCGCCAATAACTAGGGCACATTCAACAGGATTCACCGTGGGTGTTTCACTGAGTGGGGAGAATCTATTTGTTATGGTAATCGGAACGGAAGAGAACGGTGTTTTGTCCCGTGACTACAGCGCCTCACCGTCACCCAATTGCCCTGCTGCACTGGCTCTACATCAGCCGGAACCAAACCATGTACAGAGTTCACTAAGCTAGTTGCATCCAAAGCATTATCTAAAGCCCTTGTACTCTTACAATTAACCTCGATTAAAGTTTGGATGCGTGTCTCTAGTTCTGAAATCTTCTCCGCCAGCCATACTATCTCCCTGTATTTATCACATGTAAATCCTGTGCTGACAGAGAAGGCTATGCTATACATGTTACATGAAGTGCAAGTGACAATAAGAGAAGATGACATGACTCACCGTGTTTGTTGACTGATCCTACTCACCTAAGTTTTTTATGAACTCGTAAAAGGCGCGAGCACGCAAGAGAAAAATAAATAAAGAGCACACGGATAGCACGCTAACAGGCTAGCGAATTACTAGCGTGTTGTGCTAGCAATAACGATTTAGATTGAAGCTAGCGATGTCAGGTTAATGTGTGATGTTGAGTAAGCTATATTTAGCAGTATAAACAACAAGGAATGATAGCAAATAATGATTCACAACAGAAAGATATACAAAGCTTACAGACGCAAGCCAACTCAGCAGCAGCAACGAGGCAGCAGCGAGGTGTATATGACTTTCTTTTTTCAGAAGAATACAATCTGAGTTATATTATTTAACACCCTGACGCTTCCGAGCTTTATAATGGCAGTGCATGGCAACCATCAGTTTGAAGCTCAAAAAAGTGAATCCATCCATTATATAAGAAATCCACACGGCTCCGGGGGGTTAATGAAGGCCTTCTGAAGCTAAGTGATTTGTGTGTGTGTAAGAAAAATATTCATATTTAAAACTTTATAAAGTAAAATAACTAGCTTCCGGCCAAACGAACATACAGATTTGACCTAAGTCTAAAGCGCAACTTATGCGAGTTCCATTACTTCCTACGTCATAAGTTGCGCTTTAGGCGTAAGTAGACTGCGTATGGCCGTTTGGATGAAATATGAATATTTTTCTTACACAAACTCATCGCTTTGCTTCAGAAGGCCTTTATTAACCCCCCAGAGCCGTGTGGAGTTTGTTTATGATGGATGGATGCACTTTTTTGAGCTTCAAACTGATGGTTGCAATCCACTGCCATTATAAAGCCTGGAAGCTTCAAGGTGTTTATTAATATAACTCTGATTATATTTGTCTGAAAGAAGAAAGTCATATACACCTAGGATGGCTTGAGGATGAGTAAATCATGGGCTAATTTTCATTTTAAAGTGAACTATGAAGTTAAAGTTCATGTCTCCATTTGTAGAATGTTTTGTTGGCCTGGGCACTTAAGTAAAAGGTTGCAAAAGGCTCATGGTGATGCTGTAGCCAGATGACCAATATGGAGTGCATTCCATACAGTCAGTAATATGTAGCTTTCTGATGTCAGGTATCTTCTACTCTTAACTTTAGGTTTGAGCATTTAATGTTGTGTATCGAGTATCTTTGAATCAGTTATGGAACTGGCATGACACATGTTTACCTGACTAATAATAAAGTGTTACATTTTATTCTTACCCACTATGAAATAATTAGACTAATTAATATTGGTCTATCTTTGCAAATTGCTAAAGGGACTAAAAAGTACTTTTAGCCAAAAAGCAAACATGGATGGCCATCTAAATAATATTGTCAGTAATATTGTACTTCTAACTAATGACCAAGACCGGCAAGTTATCTACGATTGGATACTCAAAAATGTCAAGATAAATTATTATATAAATGACCAATTATCAATTATCATTCCAACCTAAATTCAAGGTCATGATAAAATGGAGTCAAACAGTGATTTAATTAGAACTAAATCACTTTAACTGCAATAACTTATGCACAGTAGTGCAAGGAAAATACAGAATGCGCAGAAAACCTTCAGCCACACCATTGGATTAAGTCGTTGGGCCAGCGGTCCTTAGAGGTATGCAACACTCACTTTTCACAATCCAATCTACATTTTTGTTCTTGTTCAAAAAGCAGTTTCACTTGGAAATACACAATACGATAATAAAGTCAGTCATTTCATACCCACTTCAACAAGATGTGAAAAATGAAATTCTTGATAGTGTTCAGAGACAATTTGAACTTTATTGTAAAAAATCCTCACAGGGTTTTTTAAAAATGTTTTTTTTTGTTGTACAAAACCCCTGTGTGTAATTTGCTATCAATATCCAAAAGTATTTCTCAAAAAAACCCTAAAATATGAATAATCTGAATTGGCAAAACGAGACACCTGGATCAATCCCCAAACAATTATGAGTAATTACTGTATCTGCACCTTACACAAAACCTTTTCCTCAAACCATACATATTTAAAGACAAAAAATAAAATAAAATAAAAATAAAAATAAAGAAATATCAATAAACAGAGGAGAAAGTTGTGATGGAGAATATGTGAGTGATATTCTGGAGCATCTCACTGAGCGTAGTAGTGTGTGAACTGCCATTTTTGAAAAGTATTGATGGGATCACAGTTCTTAAGGTAGATGCCAGCTTTAACTCCAGCTTCCAGACAGATGGGTTGGGAATGACTCTCTATCATCACATGCTCCGTCTAAACAGATATAGAAGGTAGACTTTGGTCAAAACAATTTTACACACTTGAACTAATCACACTTAAATCTTGAGCTAGGTATCCAAGAGTACAAACAACTAGGGATGCACCGATCTGATACTCAGTATCAGAAACGGTTTCATTCGCAGCAGCTGTCAAATGTCATTCTCCATTCAGCATCTTCAAACAGTGTCACATACATTTACTACAGTCAGCACAGTAAATCTCTCTCCAAGATGTTCCAATGTTCCCATTATTATGCATAATCTGAACATAAAGGTCATGGCTTTTGTTTAAAATGAGTTTATTGTTGATTCTGAATGGTGTGGTGCTCACTATCAGATGAAAGGACTGAATAAAACTCGTCATTCACACAGTAATTGGAATATAAAACTCAATGAAAAAGTTTCAGTAAACAGTTGGACAGATACTCTCAGTGTTGCACACACACAATATTACATATACCTGGAACTCCATGTGCTTTAAGCATATCATTATTCATAAGTGCTTTAGTGCCAATCTGTATTGGAGCCTTTCAGAATATGATAGTTTTAGTCAATAAAAGATAATTAATATATATATATATATATATATATATATATATATATATATATATATATATATATATATGCTATTTATTTGTTCTATCATTTAAAAATAAATAAATCTGTTTTTAATTTTAAATGATTGTTGAATTTAAGAATTTATTAATGCTGCGTCTCAATTTGATTTCTTATATTACACCCTAAAATTCTGTACTGATTTTGTGAAGAAAAAGTACATACTTTTGAGTTCGTAGCAGATTAGTAGGCAAGCTTTGGGACATACTAATTCATCATAATTGCATCTTTAGCAGACCACTCTGTCGCTCAGTTACATAGATCCCACCACCGTTTAAACTACCCTGTCAATCATCGTGTCACAGTTAAAATCCTTCACATTCAATTTAATGTCCTACTGTGTCGGATAGAAATGTATTAGCATGTTGGTCTTTAATGCGGAGAACTCTCCTTATGTGTTTTTGCATAATGATGCATATAAAAGTTAATGACCAAACTTATCTTTATAAAAGTTCACAATTAATTTTTATGTAACGTATTTCCTGTACTAACTAGAGCACTGCTTTTGTACTTTTGGCTGAACTGTTTACTTTGTTTATTTCCTATTGTAAAAACTTCCTATACTTTTATAATGGCTATTGTTCATTTAAATATTATTTGTTCAACAAATAATATTTTATTTTATTTTGCTGTATTTGACATTGAGAAATGGTCCGTTAGTGATTGTGATTTCGACTTCAGTGAAAGTTACATTATTATGCCATTAGATGGCGGCAAAGACAGTCTTAATGACTGAGTCCATACACTTTGAAAGAGTTTGAGCACTACGGGGGCACAGGCCCCCCAACAATTCTCCAAAAGTACTAAATTTACCTGAGGTCTGAGGTCATGTTTTTAACAAACATTAATGTAAGTATGTGCTGCAGATAATTTAGTTTGTTTTTACAGTTTAGGGCTTTGCTTAAATCGCCTGTAAACATTATTTATTTTAGGCATCAGAAGTGGATACGGTTTGGCTGATGACAGTTAAAATTACCTTTGGAACTCTGTTTTACCATGGTAATTTTTAACCCCTTAACGGTAACCCCCTTTTTGAGAATAGATGTGAAAATGCACTTTCCAAACTTAAATGGTTGTTATTCAACAATGCTTTGGAATATAGACCTAAGTTTGGTCTTGTAAGTTAGTTATCTAAGTTAGAAGACACTCAGCAGACTATTGAGCAATTCAAAAAATGAAAGAATGAAAAAGTTTTGGAAGTTTAAATTTACTGTAAATCAAATGTACTGTACAAAATATTTTTTATTTTATATAAAATATATATTTTACAAAATAACTTTTACTCTAAAATTACTATAAAATCAAAGCCATATGTCTATATCATCAAATTTGAAGTTGATTTCACAAAAATTTAAGTTCCTATGAGATTTTGTTTAGGCGCTGTACCAAAATTATCCACCGGGTGTCACCCACATTCCATTGACATTTTTTTGATAGGTTCTTCTGTAACAAATTGATCAATTTCTATCCAAATTTCACTTCTATCACAAAACAGACACCAAATATGGAAACTTGAGGCTCAGACCTTTCCAGCAATGTGTTTTGTAAAGATTAGAAAAGGTTTTGATAATGAAGTAGCTAAAATACATTTTGTAATAGTGGGTATGCATCAGCTGGACTGAGTGGCATAAGAGCTGCTGCATGACTGGATTTAACAGGGGAAACTGCGAAAACGCCAGTAAAACAAACAATTATCAGTTTAAACTAAAGGTTGGACTCGATACAGTGTTCCTTAACAACTTAACAAAGATCCAGTGACCCATGGATATTGACATGCAACCAAGAATCATGTTTCCTGACACTTATATGTGCCTGATTTTTGAATATACGATGGTAAATATTTAATTGAGGAATTGTCAATACAATATATAACAATACAATATATAGAGTATGATTTTACCCCAAAATTCAACATATTGACACAATATGATAACTGCAAAACCACGTTTCACTGCCTGGAGTCCAGCTGTTTCTATGAATTGCAACAATCTATTTGCTTCTCTGTTCTGTAGCTTTCAGGAAGTCTGTAAAAATATGCCTCAGATTTCTTGTCAAGTCTATTTGTACAGTCAATCTCAAAGCTCTTTCCCGTTTTAGATGTGTTTTGTGTGTTTTTTGCGGCATTCACACTGAAAACAAATGCTCAGTCTTTTTGCCACTCAGTGTGATTAGGTGACGTCACGTTCATACCCACTATATAAAACCTGACACTGCCTGATATGTATGAGAAGGTTAAAGTAAAAAAAAAAAAAAACCTTTCTTTTATTTTAAGGGTAATATTTTTATTAGATATGCTTAACATGTTGATGCAGCTTCAGAGCACGCTCCTGTCATTCATTATCACTCCTAATGGCTTTTAATTTATCAAAATGGAGTATAAAGGTTTTGTAATCATTATCAAATGACTTACTGATGATACTTGCTCAGGTGGTTGCTGGGTTCCCATCTCTATCAGCTTGCATCGTTATATATATTGTTGACGAGAACACATAGCTTGCATTTCTAGTAGGGTTGTCAAAAGTACCGGTACTTCGGTACCAAGTTAGTATTGACATTTTAAATGTGGCGATACCATGTACCGCATACCGGGTATATTCGGTACCCACTAATAGGCAGCTGCTTTCAGTCGCTTCCATGTTTATTTAAGCGAGACTAACTTTTTTACTAGGAGCACTGTAGCCGATGTATACCACGAAATGTACTAGTTTCTGTGAATATAAAACCGCAAAAAGACTATTTAAAGGTCCCATATTGTCAAAAATGAAATTAGCTCTGTAGTGAGCTTTCACACTTATGCCCACTCACAGACATAATTTCCCTCGATTCGAGACGTAAAATAACGTCCTTGTTTATACCCTTGTTTCAGTTCCTTTCAATATAAAAGTCTTTGTATGGAAGTAAAATAATGACAAATGTTTTAAAAAAATAAACAATAAAATAAAGCTTGTTGAATTGCACTACTTGAAAAAATATGCATTGCATTAACCCTGCTTGCATTTTAATACATTGTATTTTTAGGGCTTGCATTTGTATGGGCTGAAATTCAACATGGTTGTATATTTAAGCTGTGAATATTTTAATTCAAAACATTTCACACACGTTTTCATTATTAAAAATTCAATAATCCATATTCACCTTTCAGATTTCACTTCCAAAATGTTCATTCTGTTTAAAAAATACAACCTATAATATTCGACAGGCAATTTTCGGTCCATTTTATTTTGCTTTACAAATTCAGTGGTTCAAATTCAACAGAAAATTCAACATTTGACATCCGAAAACAGCAGGAATATCAGGAATATCTACTGAGATTGCGGGTTGATAATCTCCATAGCTGTTAGTCGACATCACCAGCAGGAGTTGCAAGCGGCTGTTGACGAAGACTAGAGCAATGGGTGAGAGAGTAATTCATTCATGAAAATGGATTTACAGAAATGGAGCAAGTGGTAATTATCAGGACCAGTTTATATATGGAAAAGCTGATAAAAACACAAAAGCTGTGTTTAGCTACATTTAAGTGTTCACAGTTAGTTTTGCACATGTAAGCAGCTTTCTCTACCGTGAACGATGCTGATGTACAGATAAAACGTTAAATCTGAGGTAGTAGACATATATTCCTCTCGGTTGTTTCGTTTTCTTAACTTTATATTGCGGCACTGTGCTGCAAAACTGGGGATACCTTCAATACGTCATTCTCCAGGGTTCACTTGCGGTCAGAACTCTTAACGCTTAATGGACTAATACAGTGATGTAAAAGAACAAAACTCGCACCTTATTGGGGATGTAGGCTATATTAGATATAGGAACAGGCTAGCGGATTCAGAATGAACGTAACGCGCAAAGTTTCACGCTAATCGATTCCCAGTGAAATATTGGCATGAAGTTGGCATGACACTGCATATTCGATATTCGCACATTTAGGAACCGTCTCTAAAGTTACATACAACATTGGTACACATGTTTCTACAATAGCATTTGAAGAGAATGACTTGGTCATAAAACCAACTGTAAAGTGTTCATGTAGGTGCCAGGCCACACCTTTTAGATTTTTGATATTTAAATAAACTGTCAAATCATGTTTATTTGCTATTTTTTCAGTAGGCCTACCGCATAATCTCATATTTATTTTAATATCAATTATCTAAAAAGTGTATTATCTCAAGCATCATGCTGACACATGAACAATTTACAGTTGGTTTTATGACTGCAAGTCATTCTCTTCAAATGCTATTGAAGTTAGAAACGTGTGTATTATTGTGTATTATGTATTATTATGTTATATGTAATTTTAGAGACGGTCCCTAAATGTGCGAATATCGAATATGCAATGTCAAGCCAACTTTAGCCAGTATTTCACAATCGCTTAGCAGCCAACTTTAGCCAGTATTTCACAATCGCTTAGCGTGAAACTTTGCGCATTACATTCATATTCTGAGTCCGCTTGCCTGTTCCTATATCTAATATAGCCTACATTCCCAATAAGGTGCGAGTTTGGTCTTTTACATCACTGTATTAGTCCATTAAGCATTAAGAGTCCTGACCGCAGGGGAATCCTGGAGAATGACTTATTGAGGGAATCCCCAGTTTTGCAGCACAGTGCCGCAATATAAAGTTTAGAAAACTAAACAACCGAGAGGAATATATGTCTACTACCTCAGATTTAACGTTTTATCTGTACATCAGCATCGGGGAATAACAGTATAATCTCGTTCACGGTAGAGAAAGCTGCTTACATGTGCAAAACTAACTGTGAAGACTTAAATGTAAACACATCTTTTGTGTCTTTATCAGCTTTTCCATATAAACTGGTCCTGATAATCATCACAAATACTTACCACTTGCTCCATTTCTGTAAATCCGTTTTCCATGAATGAATGACTCTCTCACCCATTGCTCTAGTCATCAACAGCCGCTTGCAACTCCTGCTGGTAATGTCGACTAACAGCTATGGAGATTATCAACCGGCAATCTAGGCCTACTGATATTCCTGCCGTTCCCAGACTATGTTAAATGTTGAATTTTCTCTGAATTTGTGGAAGCAAATATGTAAAGCGAAATAAAATGGACCATAAATTGCCTGTCGAATATTATACTAGGGCTGCACAATATATCAAAATTAGCGAAATATCGCAAATGTTTATATCGCGATATGCATATCGCAACGGCTTGCAATAACTGGGGTCATGAACTAAAGACAAAGAAAAAAATCACTCACTGCTCTTGGCTGAATAACTTTTGTAGCTTTAATAAGAATCAGTAGCCTATATATGTAATTCATAGTGAAAACTAAGCAATGTTTATTTTTACATTTGATTATTCAGTTTCTGTTGTTAAATAAACCTAATGTAGGATAACCTGAAACCCTAAACCCTGTGGTTTACACTGATGTTAAAATAACACTTCTTATGCTACAGTAAAACAATGCTGTTCACATTCAGAAGTTGTAGGGATGTTTTCTTGTCATAAAAAGAATGTGAAACACGTATATTTAAGGTTATATAATTTTAAATATATTTTAAAGATAATTTAAGTTTATTTTACACACTTTAAGCATTATCGTATTGCATATCGCATTATTTAATGAGTTATCGCATATCACATTTTTCTTCAATATCGTGCTGCCCTATATTATAGGTTGCATTTTTAAACAGAATGTAAATTTTGGAAGTGAAATCTGAAAGGTGAATATGGATTATTGAATTTTTAATAATGAAAACGTGTGTGAAATGTTTTGAATTGAAATATTCACAGCTTAAATATACAACCATGTTGAATTTCAGCCAATAAAAATGCAAGCCCTAAAAATACAATGCATTAAAAAAATGCAAGCAGGGTTAATGCAATGCATATTTTTTCAAGTAGTGCAATTCAACAAGCTTTTTTGTTTCAAAAACATTTGTCATTATTTTACTTCAATACAAAGACTTTTATATTGAAAGGAACTGAAACAAGGGTGTAAACAAGGACGTTATTTTACATCTCGAATCGAGGGAAATTATGTCTGTGAGTGGACATAAGTGTGAAAGCTCACTACAGAGCTACTAGAGGTCAAACTTAAATCAAAGAAAGTGCTGGAGCGACGTTCTCACTGCTGAGCCTCAACTTAAGAGAACCATGTCGATATCACCACAGTGATATTTCTCATGCTGAGAGATAAGCAGCTGTATTTTTATGAGGAAATATCACATAAAAAAAAGACACAGAATGAGAACAGTTCCTAATCTATTTAATTTGAGCTCCATGAGATGATGCATATTACACATAGGATTAGAAATATTTTGTTGCTGTTCATGGTCAGTGACAATTTTTTCCAGCGGAAGGAAAGCATTTAGTGATTTTACTTCATGAAAGTAGCATTAATACATATTTTTGGCTTTAATATTTGTATTGTGAGGTTTTATAAAAGCAGTAAGGTACACAAAGCTAGTGCTGTATGGTGAATAAGTCACGGCTGAAGGGTATCGATGCTATACCTAGAGATTACATTTTGCCCAGGACTTACCAAAACTTTACCAGACTTGTGCATCCAGCGGAGATGTGGCTTAGTGTTGTCACATGGTTCCATGATAATCTGTGTTTCCTGAGGAGCCAAGCAGGAAGTGTTCTGTCGAAGCATCCTTAACCAGGTGTAGCTAAATTGTTGACTCTGTGAGGTATGAGAAAGCAGAACAGTGAAAGATTGTGAAACAGTGAACAGATGAAAGATTATACAGCAGAATAGAATACCCATGTGAATAATACATCTGAATTGGATTTACCTTATTTGTGAGCTCACATTTATCAAATGAAAATATGCCATTTTGAAATACCAAACATTTCCTGGCTCCAACATTAAAAATCTGAAAAAACAGACGTAAATTTCTAAACAGAAAACAATAGAACTAAAAAACAATGCAAGAAGAATGTCTCTAAGATTAGTTACAGAAGAATTAGCCAAATCAAATAATATATCTTCTACAATAAATGTCCTCTAAAGTTTATATATTTTCTACCTACCACTCCTGGGCGTCCAGGTCTGGGTACACATTCTCCAAGTACCATTTAAAGCTTTTACACTTGAGTTTTTCTCTCAGTTGAATCTGTTCTGTCAGATTTCCTATATCAGTCACACTTTTGTCCAGTAGGTGGTGGTAGCCATGACCATAAAATAGCTCTTTATATTCATCCAGCCACACCTCTACAACCCTGGCCAAGTTTCTCTCGACTGTCTTCACACGGTCTTTAGGGAACTTGTAAGGATTATCGCCACGGAAGATGTGTCCGACACGTGAGCAGGGGATGATTTCAATCTCGCCACCACACATCCAGATCTACAGCACAAGTAACACATTACCTGCTACCACTGAACAATCTATACAATTATTTAAGTAAGCTCAATAAAAGTTTAAAAGGACTCATATAAAAAAAAAAATCGCCAAGTTTTAGACCAAACATAGTCATATTTCTGTTTTTCATTAAAAGTCCATGCTGATATGTCTACAAGACTGTGCTCAATAATTTAACTCAATAATTAAAAAAAAGGAGGGAGAGAGACAGAAAGAGGCCAAAAATGCAATACAATGAACTATATTATCAAAAATGAAAAAGAAAAAAAAGATCACTTTAAATCTTTGATCTCTGGTCTCAGCTAATACACCTTTGCTAATTTACCTTGAAAGAGATTTCCATGTTTTCACCACCCCAGACATCCAGGCCTGGGTCGTATGCCCCCAGCTCATAGAAATAGCTCTTATCTATAGAGAAAAGACCCCCTGCCATAACAGGACACCTGTGCAAGAATAAAAACACAATTAGAACCCCAATTAGAACTGAAAGTACACACACATAAACGTCTAGGTTACTATTGTAAACCCCGTTCCCTGAAGGAAGGAACAGAGACATTATGTCAGAACTGAACTGAACTGACGAACTTGGAACTCGCCTTAGAGCCCAACAACCTTCGAGTGTAAACTAAACAAGCCAGTGCACATTGGCGTGCAAGATTTGCATAGTGAACTCTGCCCCGCAGAGCGGGTATATAAGAAAGCGCATGTGCAATGCACATTCAGGTTTGCGCTGAGGAGCAGAGCCGGTGACCCAGTCGCTCAGCGGTAGTGCAGCAATTGTGGCGACAGGACGTAACGTATATAGTAACCATAGTAACCTAGACGTTCCCTATAAGTCAGTCACGTTTGACATCGACTTCCTATGTCGACTGAACTTCCAGCGTTCCACGTGAGCCACCTTATTCCCCGCACCTACTGGGGCGGAAGATGGGACAGGGCTTTACGCAGAGAAGGTCAATCACTGCTGTTCCTTCTAACTCATTCATTGAGATTATTGGATAACACTGGGAAAGCGAGTCTTTTCCAAGCAGAAAGAAGACCACATACGGAGACCACATCCTACCCGTAGGGAGGTGTCATGTGGGAATTACACATATGAAATGGACCATTAGGGCAGTGCTACATATGGACAATATCTGTGGTATATTCAGCTTAGTTAGAGAGAAGTCAACACCGAACAGAGAGGGTAGAGTGGACTCTGCTCTGCGTCTGATTGCTGCAGGGTGCTGGATGAACTCCAACAATACTCCGGCAATAGCAGCAACATACACTTTCAGGATGGAGGGAGACAGCCTTCGCTCCAACCCTTCCTGCAGGAAGTAAAGCACCGCCCTGATTGGGCATCTCCGGGGATTTTCTCAGTGAGAAGAGCACAACTCGACAAACAGGTTCCACTTCAAGGTGTGCCTCGTAGAGGGTGCTCTCGCCAAACTGATGGTGTGTACCACCGCCTGGGGTCGATCACCTAAGTCCTCTGTATTCTGTGCACAAACCACATGTGAAGGTTCCAGAGGTCTGGACGCGGGTGCCATAGGGTGCCCCGGTCTCTGAGGTATTACCTCAGAGAATGCGGCAGGGAGAGGCTGTTGCAAGGAGCATTAGTTCTGGGAACCAGGTCCAGTTGGGCTAGTAGGGTGCAACTAGCAAGACCTGTTCCTCATCCTCCCTGACTTTGCACAATGTCTGTGCAAGTAGGCTCACTGGGGGAGGGAGTAAAACAACCGGCAATGGGACGTGTCGGAGAGGCAAACAGGTGTACCTGTGCAGCTCCGAAGCATCTCAAGATCAGCTGGAACACCTGGGGATGGAGTCTCTCAATTCTCTCGGAAGCGTAGGCTGTCGTGAGAGCTCATCAGTTGCACGATTGAGCATGCCCGGAATATGAGTGGCACGAAGTGACCTCAGATGCTTCTGACTCCAGAGGAGGAGATGGTGGGTGAGTTGCAACATGCAGCGGGAGGGTAGACCAGTGGCTTTCAAACTTTTTTCTTTTTAAATTTATGCGACCTACATAGGCTATAGGCTACAACCATTTACATGGAATCAAGCCAAGCAGAAAACCAGGAACACCCCAAGCCTAAGGAGTAAAATACAACAAGTATAACTGTTTTGGGCTTTGACTAAACATGTTTTTGTTTGTGAAGCCCTGCAAGACCCATTTGTAAATAATATATGGATACGACATTTATGTCACATTCTCACTCGTAACTTCATGACACATGCTCCAATAGTAAATGGTGATTGTAAACCATTATTTAAAGCAGAATCCCACGATAAAAATGTGTCCAAAATCAACATAATCCATTGCGTCGATCACAAGATATTTCTCACGGAGTTACGACACAAAACACAGGCGCACATGTAGCTAAGTAAAATCAAATGTAGCTTTCACGTGGCGTTTCCGCTTATAACTTCATTATAAGCGGAAACGCCATAATGGTGGTGGTTTGATCACCACATTTGAGTGATCATTGAAAAAAAGTGTTTATGTAAATATATTCTGTTTATGTTCAATATATTCAAAGTATGACCTCAAGGCTAGATTATTATAATGCTCTTATGGGTGGTTGCCCTGAACGCATAATAAACTAGCTGGTGCGTTTTGTACCAGCTGTAGTTTGAGTTCTTACCAGAACCAGGAAGTTCTGAAGAACTGCATTGACTCCCTATTAAACATCGTATACATTTTTAAATATTGCTGATTACTTACAAAGTACTAAATGGTTTAGCTCCCATGTACTTGAGCGAGCTCTTAACGCATTATAGTCCTTCACGCTATCGCGATCTCAAAACTCTGGCCAGTTGATAATACCTAGAATATCAAAATCGACTGCTGGCGGTAGATCCTTTTCCTATTTAGCACCTAAACTCTAGAACAGTCTTCCTAACATTGTCTGGGAAGCAGACACGCTCTGTCAGTTTAAATCTAGACTAAAAACACATCTCTTTAACCTGGCATACACATAGAAAATTATACATTCCTATTATTCAAATCAGTTAACTGATTATTAGGCTGCATAAATTAGGTCAGCCAGAACCGGGAACACTTCCAACAGCGCGAGCGGGAAGCGGCGCACCTCACGTGGGCATGGCTTATATGCTCAGAGAACGGACACTGCACTAGTGATATAAAACGCACACACACAGGTCTGTTAAATTAAGCAATACTTTTAAGGTAGTCTAATATTTTTCTGACTAAAATTACTGACACAGTAAAGGGTAGATTTAAATAAAGAAAAACGAAATTTAAATAAAGAAAAACAAAATTAAGTTAAATTAAAAATGAGATTAATTTAGATTGATAATAACGGGTAAAAAGGCTAATACATTTTGTTTCTATTATTTTATTTTCCACAATGTTTGTCACGTACTGCTCAGAGACACAAAGTAGGAGATCCAAATGCAGCTTTATTGGCTGGGGCAATCCAGTGGCGTAATCCAAAGTACAGGCTAGGGTCATACACAGGCAGGTAGTCAAAACAAAGAAACAAACAAAACAAACAAAACAGGCAGGGACCAGAGGCAAGAGAGTAATCCAGGGACCAGAGGCAAGAGAGTAATCCAGGGAACAGGGCAAGATATCAAAAACCAAGAAACAAGAAAACCAGGGAAACGCTCAGAAATGCAGTGTAACACTTAACAAGACTTCGCGGTGAGTGAATGAATGAACAAGGTATATATAGACAGACTAACAGGATGAGACAGGTGAATGCAATCAGTGAATGAGGTACAGGTGAATGTGATCAGTGATAAGTGATGATGAGTCCGGGCAGTGAGTTATGGGAAATGTAGTTAGTGAGTGAATATGATAGTCTGATGTGGACTGCCCTCTGGTGGCTCACAAGGGCAGCTCCAGCTGGTGATCGTTACATAGCCCCCCCTTTAAGGAGCGGATTCCAGACGCTCCTAAAAGTGTCCAGGAGGGAGGTGGAGCGGAGGCGGACCCGGGGGCGGGACGGAGGGCCAGGCCCGTGCAGCGGAAGGGGACCTGAAGACTCCGGCAGGGCGGAAGGCCAGGGCGGAGCAGGCTGTGCAGGCGACCAGGGCGGAGCAGGCTGTGCAGGCGTCCAGGGCGGAGCAGGCTGTGCAGGCGTCCAGGGCGGAGCAGGCTGTGCAGGCGGCCAGGGCGGAGCAGGCTGTGCAGGCGGAGCAGGCTGTGCAGGCGGAGCAGGCTGTGCAGGCGGCCAGGGCGGATCAGGCTGTGCAGGCGGCCAGGGCGGAGCAGGCTGTGCAGGCGGCCAGGGCGGAGCAGGCTGTGCAGGCGGCCAGGGCGGAGCAGGCTGTGCAGGCGGCCAGGGAGGGGACGACCCTTCAGGCGACCAGGGAGGAGACGACCCTTCAGGCGACCAGGGAGGAGACGACCCTTCAGGCGGCCAGGGCACAGGAACAGACACCGGCTCAGGAACAGGAACAGACACAGGGGCAGGAACAGACACCGGCTCAAGGACAGGAACAGACACCGGCTCAGGTACAGGAACAGACACAGGAACAAACACCGGCTCAAGGACAGGAACAGACACCGGCTCAGGTACAGGAACAGACACCGGCTCAGGAACAGACACCGGCTCAGCGGAGACCATCTTGTCCTGAAACACTGGCTCGGCGGTGGCCATCTTGTCCGAAGACACAGGCGTGGAGTCGGCCATCTTGTCCGAAGACACAGGCGTGGAGTCGGCCATCTTGTCCGAAGACACAGGCGTGGAGTCGGCCATCTTGTCCGAAGACACAGGCGTGGAGTCGGCCATCTTGTCCGAAGACACAGGCGTGGAGTCGGCCATCTTGTCCGAGGACACAGGCGTGGAGTCGGCCATCTTGTCCGAAGACACAGGCGTGGAGTCGGCCATCTTGTCCGAAGACACAGGCGTGGAGTCGGCCATCTTGTCCGAAGACACAGGCGTGGAGTCGGCCATCTTGTCCTGAGATACTGGTTCGGTGGCGGAGGTCATCGTGTCTGGAGACACAGGCGCAGAAAGAGGAAGAGGAACAGATTCAAGCTCAGTATCCGGATCAGTTTCAGGCTCAGGAACAGATTCAGTCTCGGCGGGACGAGACACTTGACGGGCGGACGTGACGTGAAGCTCAGTCTCTGGATCGGCAGAAGTGACGTGAAGCTCAGTCTCTGGATCGGCAGAAGTGACGTGAAGCTCAGTCTCTGGATCGGCAGAAGTGACGTGAAGCTCAGTCTCTGGATCGGCAGAAGAGACGTGAAGCTCAGTCTCTGGATCGGCATAAGTGACGTGAAGCTCAGTCTCTGGATCGGCAGAAGTGACGTGAAGCTCAGTCTCTGGGTCGGCAAAAGTGACGTGAACAGTCTCTGGATCAGCAGAAGTGACGTGAAGCTCAGTCTCTGGATCGGCAAAAGTGACGTGAACAGTCTCTGGATCAGCAGAAGTGACGTAAAGCTCAGTCTCTGGATCGGCAAAAGTGATGTGAAGCTCAGTCTCTGGATCGGCAAAAGTGACGTGAACAGTCTCTGGATCAGCAGAAGTGACGTGAAGCTCACTCTCTGGATCGGCAGAAGTGATGTGAACAGTCTCTGGATCAGCAGAAGCGACGTGAACAGTCTCTGGATCAGCAGAAGCGACGTGAACAGTCTCTGCATCAGCAGAAGCGACATGAACAGTCTCAGGATCAGCAGAAGCGACGTGAACAGTCTCTGGATCAGCAGAAGCAACGTGAACAGTCTCTGGATCAGCAGAAGCGACGTGAACAGTCTCTGGATCAGCAGAAGCGCACTCTGAGCTTGACGGGACCAGCGGCGGCGAGGGCTTTGAGCTGGGTAGGACCAGCGGCGAAGAGGACTCTGAGCTGGTTAGGACCAGCGATGAAGAAGGCTTTGAGCTGGACAGAACCAGCGGCGAAGAGGGCTCTGAGCTGGACGGGACCAGCGGCGAAGAGGGCTCTGAGCTGGGCGGGACCAGCGGCGAAGAGGGCTCTGAGCTGGGCGGGACCAGCAGTGAAGGCTCTGTGCTGGACGGGACCAGCAGTGAAGGCTCTGTGCTGGACGGAACCAGCGGTGAAGAGGGCTCTGTGCTGGACGGGACCAGCGGTGAAGAGGGCTCTGTGCTGGACGGGACCAGCAGTGAAGGCTCTGTGCTGGACGGGACCAGCAGTGAAGGCTCTGTGCTGGACGGAAGCAGCGGTGAAGAGGGCTCTGTGCTGGACGGGACCAGCGGTGAAGAGGGCTCTGTGCTGGACGGGACCAGCGGTGAAGAGGGCTCTGTGCTGAACGGGACCAGCAGTGAAGAGGGCTCTGGGCTGGCGTGAAGTGCAGGCTTAGCTGGACTGGCGTGAAGTGCGGGCTCGGCTGGACTGGGGTGCCACGGAAGGAAGCTCTCCAGACATCTGGAGAGTGCCTCTCTCCAATCCAGACCAGAGAGATCGGGGAGCTCCCTCGGGTCGACCTCCTTAGCCCCCAGCCGGTAACATAACTTAATAGCCTCGTCACCCAGAGAGCAAGAGGCAGCGAGAGGAAAAAACCCCCAGGTGTACTGGAACAGATCGAGGCTATCCAGGGCTAAGGCCGCGATCTGTCCAGCGAACTCCCGGCTCATACTGGGAAGATCAGGTGAGATCCATACTGCTGTATTACAGGAGGTCATAGCTGCTGGATCTGAAGTGTGGCGAAGTCTTCTGTCACGTACTGCTCAGAGACACAAAGTAGGAGATCCAAATGCAGCTTTATTGGCTGGGGCAATCCAGTGGCGTAATCCAAAGTACAGGCTAGGGTCATACACAGGCAGGTAGTCAAAACAAAGAAACAAACAAAACAAACAAAACAGGCAGGGACCAGAGGCAAGAGAGTAATCCAGGGACCAGAGGCAAGAGAGTAATCCAGGGAACAGGGCAAGATATCAAAAACCAAGAAACAAGAAAACCAGGGAAACGCTCAGAAATGCAGTGTAACACTTAACAAGACTTCGCGGTGAGTGAATGAATGAACAAGGTATATATAGACAGACTAACAGGATGAGACAGGTGAATGCAATCAGTGAATGAGGTACAGGTGAATGTGATCAGTGATAAGTGATGATGAGTCCGGGCAGTGAGTTATGGGAAATGTAGTTAGTGAGTGAATATGATAGTCTGATGTGGACTGCCCTCTGGTGGCTCACAAGGGCAGCTCCAGCTGGTGATCGTTACAATGTTAAAGCAACGCAGCTTAACCCAAAACACAACCTCAGGCATGCACTTCGGTCCATACAAACTCCGCTGTTCTGCGCTCTAGCCAGAGAACACTCCCGTTGCTGGAACACTTAGGCGTCGGTTCTATTTCTAGCATGCACGTGTTTTCCGCGTGGCCCGAGCCGCGCCTGAGACGCGTGTCTCACAGTGTGTAAACTCCAACCTGTTAACATGGGAGCCGAAATAAAAACGGACACGCCACGCAGCTGAGACGCTCACGCCACGCAGCCAGTATTTCGCCGGCCTTATTCAAGCGTGAATGAGAACCGTTTTGCGGGGATCCCAGGTGTGCAAAAAAAACCAAAAAAACCCAGAATATTAGAATTTCAAATTTTCAAATTGAATACCAACCCACCGAACAAATATTCGAATATTCGGGTCCAGCCCTAGTAAAAATGACTGATAACACAGTAAAAAATATACCTGGAATAGGCAATTATCGCAGTCGAAGCACCAACGACTCATGTAAACGATACGGCGGTACATGGCCATGTACTTATGAGTCCCTTTAGGGAAGTATTATTCTATGTATTATGTTAAAAGAGAAATACATTGCAAAACATTGTATCTTCATTTAATTGGACAGGAACTCATTTAGTCATGTCTGGCAACATTTGATTTTTTATAAACTGATTATATTAAACTCTCAAACTATATTAAAATAAAATGTATATATATATATATATATATATATATATATATATATATATATATATATATATATATATATATATTATATTTTATCTATGAGACCTTAAAGGCTTTCTTATCCTTTCTCTAATACTAATGTTGTCCCCCAATAGAAAGCTTTTGTAACATTAAACACTACCGTTCAAAAGTACCGTTCAGTAAGAATTTTTATTAATTAAATTGATCAAAAGTTACAGAAAAGACATTTAGAATGTTACAAAAGATTATATTCCAAATAAATACTGTTCTTTTGAACTTTCTATTCATCAAAGAATCCTGAAAAAAAATGTACACAACTGTTTTCAACATTGATAACAATAATGAATGTTTTTTGAGCATCAAATCCACATATTAGAATGATTTCTGAAAGATCATCTGATATGAAGACTGGAGTAATGATGCTGAAAATTCAGCCTTGATCACAGGAATAAATTACATTTTAAAATATATTAAAATAGAAAACAGATATTTTAAATTGTCATAATATTTAACAATTTTACAGTTTGTTTGTTGTTGTATTTTTAATCAAATAAATGCAGCCTTGGTGAGCAGAAGATACTTCTTTTAAAAGCATTAAAGTCTGCGTGAACCGGAAGTTGCAAACGACTTTTCTCCAGTGTTGTGACGTATTTCCCAGTGAAAAGGAATATTGAACAGAGGGCAGGGTTTTACTCTAGCGCTCCTCCTCTCCATCTCTCACTCATAGCAGACTAACGGTTTGAGGGGAGTGGTTAAGCGTTTCCCAACCCAAGCCGTCAAACCTACATCATCAGAGAAGGAACGCCATTCCAGACCGGAAGTAACTTTTCAGACTTTGATTAAAGATTATGATGGCAAACAATTTTTTTCTGTGTATTAACTTGCACAGATTAATTTTTCACCACAAGACTAGAAATATGCGCTAACAAAGTAAATAGGGTCAATTTTGATTTCAGTTGGACTTTAAAAACTTTTGACTGGTAGTGTATGACTGATAGATTAGAAACTGCTGTTAGCACCATCGTGCATTGTAAATTCATTCAAAATTTGTTGTTTACTCAGAATGTCCTGTTGTCCATGTATCCCAAGATTTGTGAAGTTTAGATTTGTCGTTGTTCAGATTTGACCAATGCCATTACACTGACGTTACCTGATGGGGTCTGAATCCTTGACGTGGTTCTTTCTAATATATTCTTCAGGTAGAGCACTCCAGCCAAACACCAGTGGCCATCTGAAAATGCCTCTTTGGAAGTTATCAACAAGCATGTAACTGAAAAAAAAAAAAAAAAAAAAAAAAAAACATTTTAGTGCATGAATTTTAACTGCTCTCCTTTCAGAAGTCAGTCAGAAGCAAAGCATGCGAAATCTGTTGTAACTCATCCCGTGAATGTGTGTGTGTGTGTGTGTGTGTGTGTGTGTGTGTGTGTGTATATATATATATATATATATGTGTGTGTGTGAGTGTGAGAACATGCATTCACATTTATATGGGAACATGTATGTATATGTACACAATAAAGGATACAACTTTGTGAATATTACATGTAATGCTATTTTTGTCTTCATTTATAAATATTTATATTCATTAATATATAGCCATACATGGTCAATGCATATATTGCAGTGTATTGAAAAATAAAAGCACTAGTTTCCCATATATGGAAATGTATTATGTAATATATTGCATTATATTTTGCAGTATATTCCCATACATTTTTGTTCCATAAGGGGAGCTCAACCGTTATTTAATTGCAAGACTGAATATACTTCATTACCTCATGTCCTTATCGCTGATGACCTCAATAACAGGACAGACCACTTTTTTGCGGTCCAGGTAAACTCTTTCTAACAGTGGCTCCAGCCACCCCACGTTACACTCAATATGAGAGTCCAGGAATGTCAACACTTCACCTGCAGATGAAACAACATCTCTTGAAACAATCATTATACAGCCAAACACTAAAACAACATTTATTGTTTATAGCAGAGATACCAGCTGTCTATGCTGTATCCCAATTTCCAAACCAATTAAATTAAGCACAAATCCAAGGACAGTCCCTACGCATATTGCTACTGTATGGATTGAAGCTTTCTCAGTAAAATGAATTAAACTGAGTGCGAGTGTACAGTACCTGTAGCAGCACTGGCCCCTGCAATCCTGGCTCTGATGAGGCCTTGTCTCTCTTTCAGACGGATGATTTGTACTTTAGGGAACTGAGACATATAAACATCCAGCTGCTCCTTCAGGTAGTCTAGAACACAAACAAAATCCCTCATAGAGAAACAAAACCACAGAAAGGTGAAGACTAACATACCTTCAATGGCTTCTTTAATTAGAGGTATACTTTTCTGACTTCTATGACAATTTGAAAGCAAAAATGCTTAATTTTAAAGAACAGATTATAGCATATATAAGTCTATAAGTCAGAGGCTTTTACTAACTTTTTCTTCCATGATTAAATCCATGCTTATATTTTTATTCCTGCACTTTTGATGTTTTGTCATAGATGAGGCATTGTTAGGTTAAACTTTTCAAGATTTCAAGTAGTCAAAAGAGTTCCTTATTTTGTATCGTTTACCCTCGTATTTAGTGCTGATGACTTGTGAGTTTGAATCACCCAAAATGGACTTTAATACTATGTGTGAGGTCTAAAGCTTTGAACTATTAGACATAAACCCTGTCATTGACCTCACCTCACATGATTCAAATAATTTCTTTAAAATGCAAGTAAATCACCACAGAATTGTCCCTCAGACCTTTGGTGCTGCAGTCGTCCACCAGAATGATCTCCTTCAGCAGGTGTGGAGGAGACCTGTTGAGCACACTGTGCACTGAGCGTAGCAGAGTTGACCACACCTCATCCACAAAGCAGAAGATCACGCTGGTGTTGGGCAAGTCATCATGAACAAGATTTTCTGAACATCTAAACAATACAGGATAAGGAGGTGTTACACATTTATCAGTGCTACATCTGCTTGTCATGATATAAAAATTGCCATGACCTCCCCAAATACAACAAAATTATTCTATGGTTCAAACTCACGTTTGGGGTCTGGTGTCTGGAATGGCTCTATCTATTGGTATCTGTTCACTCAGGAATACATTAAAATATCCTTCACTCCAGCGTCTTCGACTCTCCAGTTCTTTATCTCTGGGAACACTTGCAGGCTGTCCAAACTGTCCCACGGCCTGCGGATCTCTGGGTAAGTCTGTCACATCTAGGGCCATAACCTTATGAAGCTCTCCTGACCTCCTCACTTGCACACTAGGAGAGTGTGCTATTTCTACAGTTTTTTTAGTAATGTCTGGTTTAGTTTTGTTGAAAATATTGGCATGTTTCTCTCTATTGTCAATAATATTTTTAGGTTTATCAGTCTTTGTTGGTTTGAGAAAATCATTACTCAAGTTATTTTGTAAACCTGAATCTACATGTACTTTCTTATGTGACATCACTAGTGTGTCATTCGTATGATTTACTTTCTCCAAAGTGTTTTCTTTAAGCGCAGGAGAATACATTTTCTCCTGGACAGCAGGCAGTACTTTAGTAAGTAAATGTGCTTTAACATCTAGATTTGCTTCGGTCTGTCCAACAGCAGCATTTATTTTGTTTATCTTTGCAGATATACTGTTCACTTTGCCGTTAATTTCAGTTTTTGTCTCATTTGTTTTTGGAGGGATGCTAATAATTGTTCCTTCCACAGGTGATTTCACAGTTAGATTCACTTTGCTTTGATTAATTACCTCCTTTTGTTCCACAAAAGACTTGTCAGCCATTAACATTGAATTCAAATGTTTATCGTTGTTTAGCAGAGCTTGGGGTTCTGTCCTAAACTTTGGCCACTTTCTGTAAACCTCATCAACTTTCTTTTCAAACCTTTTTTTGTTTTTAAAAAACTCCCTCTTTTCTACGTTTACTTTTTGCAGAGGATGTTTAAAGATATCCTCGACATTGCCTTTACTCCTTCCCTGTTTTATTACAATCTCTCTCTCTTTGAGATCCCGATTCACATCACTGAAGGATATCCTCAGTGCTGCGATATCAAAGAGGAGCCAAATTACAGATGCGATAAACACAAACGCTAGGACCCTCCCACTGCCTCTGAAATACTTCCTAAACCGCATTTTTCTTTTTTAATGTTCACACTCCGTGCAGTACTGACTGACTCCACATTCTTAAACTGATGCACCTAACTGAAATATTAACAAGTCGCAAATGAATTAGAAACAGAGAAATTATGTTCTTTGTGGGCCAAAATGGAACAAAAGGAATGAGTTCAATTGGAACCAACGTTTTAACAACAGCAGAGAAGCCGCAAAAGTTAGCAGAATTCAAATTAAACAACTCTGTCACTATAGTTACAGTAGGCTAGTTATTCAAACTATCGCGATAATAGAGACGGGATTTGACTGTGGTTTACCTGGGCATACAGACGATGTTTATTCCACTTGTGACTGGTGGTGTAAATAGACAATTTAAGAGTACCAAAACATGATGTTGTAAATGTTGTTATTGCCAAACACCAAGTGTGAGAACGTAGCCATAGAGGGGTACTACTTCACTAAACATCCCGAACTCAAAAACGACTGCGTGGCAACATTTCTGCAGTATGACCTAAAACTCTGTTGTCCTGGCAAACTTCCGCAGTTTTGCATTCAAAGACATATTAGATCCACAATAAATCCATTTTAGATAATTCGTTTCAAAGAACGCTGAAATAGTCGCGTTAAACTTCCAATTGAGATCGTCGTCGCAAAGTTTGTCATTACACACACGTGCTGCTCCGGTCTTCTCAAATGAATATTTTCTGACTCGTTTCTGACTTCTAAAGGTTCGTTTCGACAATTAGGTGCCACTTCTAAGCGCGCACACACGTTCCACTGGGTTAAGGACATCCTCTTTTAAGCCCCTAGTTCCTGCACATCAGACCTGCCCTGTTTTACACGTAGGCTAAACACACTTTATGTGACGACGTGTCAATATACAGCGATATTTTGGACGCACTGACAGATGAAATCCTGTTCAGGGTGTGGTTCGAGTTAGACATATATTTGTAACTGTATGTTAGTCAATATACTCGTTTAAAACATACAAAAATTATATCACTACAATTGTTTTTTGGATTACCATGGCAATATGATTGAAGTAACTTACTTGGTATTAGTTCGTGCACACCTACTATACTTCCATATAATAACTATTTTACACATATTAGAATAATAATACGGGAATGTAAAATGACCAACAATGTTATAGCCAATCTTATAGGCCTATTTTATTTTATTTGACTAGATTTGTGTCTGGATATTTTCTCAACCAACTTAATATAGCCTACATAATCGCTTTTTATTAAGTAGGCTATCTGCTGCAACTCATCTATTTAGTAAAATGAATAAATAAAAAAATAGTTTTCTAAAGAAATGTATCCATGATTTATTCACTGTTGCCTGTTTATATTTGTGTACAAAACTCATTTCAAGCATTAGTTAAAAAAAAAAAAAAAAAAAAAAAATTTAAGACCAAGAGAAATATAAATTCAGTCAAGTGTGTCACAAACATTTGACTCAGTGTAGGCTAAATACCATATAACTTGCCCAGTAACTTGTTTTTTTTTTTTTTTTTTTTTTTTTTTTGAAGAGTAGGTGGTGGATTAACATTTAACATGGTTATAACTTATATCTGTGTATGCTCATAGTCTGAAAGATTGTGAAAGATTTAAAAGCTGCTATTTAGATCAAGTCTGGTCTAACCTGTTTTGTTGCAAGAGGAAACCCGAAAGTCTAGTCTATGTTTGTTTCTCTAGAATAAACTAATGGTTTTGAAATAAACAGCACAGTATTATTACACTCACAACACACCTTTAAGGAGAAACAAAATGCTTAAGTGTGGGTGAACTGCTGAAGAAATGTTTTTTGGTAACACTTTACAATAAGGTTAATTAGTTAACATTAGTTAATGTATCAACTAACATGAACTAACAATGAGCAATACATTTGTTACTATATTAGTTCATCTTTGTTAATGTTAGTTAATAAAAATACAGCTGTTCATTGTTTGTTCATATTAGTTCACAGTACATAAACAATGTTAACAATGCAACCTTTGAGTTTAATAATATATTAGTAAATGTTGAAATTAATATTAACTAAGATGTTAACTAATGAACTAATGTTAACTAATGAACCTTATTGTAAAGTGTTACCATTTTTTTATGTGAGACTAGATAATATATAAATAAAAAGTAGATAACATTAAATTAAATGAATATTAAAAGATTAATAAAGTCAAGCTGCCAATAAAGGAAAACACGAACATATAGCAAACGGTCTAAAAACTAATAAATTCTATGGAAGTAAAATAATGCCAAATGTTTTTGAAACAAAAAAGCCTGTTTTTTTTTTTTTTTTTTTTGCAAAGGTCCCCTCAGGGGCTCCGTAATACGCACTACTTGAAAAAAAAAAAAAAAAAAAGGCATTGCATTAACCATGCTTGCATTTTAATGCATTGCATTTTTAGGGCTTGCATTTTTATGGGCTGAAATTCAACATGGTTGAATATTTAAGCTGTGAATATTTCAATTCAAAAAATTTCAAACACATTTTCATTATTAAAAATTCAATAATCCGTATTCACCTTTCATATTTCACTTCCAAAATAGTCAAACTGTTTAAAAATACAACCTAAAATATTCAACAGGCAATTTTCAGTCCATTTTATTTTGCTTTGCAAATTCGCTTCCACAAATTCAGTGGTTAAAAAATTGACATCCAGGAACTGCAGGAAAAGCAGTAGATTACCGAGCATACTCTCCATCTGCTGTTAGTCAACCTCACCAGCAGGGGGTGCAAGCGCGTGTTGTTGACGAAGACCAGAGCAACAGTTAGAGCAAGCCATTCATTCATAAAATGAAAATGATTATGATGGGTCAGTATATATGCGGAAAAGATGATAAAGACACAAAAGCTGTGTTTGTTTCATTCAATAATTTCATTGTTACTTTCACTGTGTAGCCTACATGTTATCAGCTTTCTCTACCATTAACGGGATTAAATCGGTTTCCCCTTAATACCTCATCATACTCAAGGATTCCCCTTCTGTCGGGACAAGAAATGGGATTTTTAGCGACTTTTCAGACCCCTTTAGCGACAGTTTTTCAAAAAAGCGACTAGCGACAAATCTAGCTATACTTTTTGGATGTATGTATGCCTATGTGTACTGCATTAGATTAAACTGGGAAGAGTCATAGCACTTGTAGCCTATATTGTTGTCCTCCGTTAGTTTAACTAAGTCGCTTTGGATAAAAGCATCTGCTAAATGATTAAATGTAACCTAAATGTAAAATGTAAATTGGCTTGACATTGGACATTCGCACATTTAGGGACCGTCTCTAAAGTTGCATACAACATTGGCATACATGTTTCTAATCTAACTTCAATAGCAAACTTCAATTTATTTGAATAAATATCAAAAATCGAAAGGGTGCGCATTATGCCTGACACCTACATGAACACTTTACAGTTGGTTTTGTGACTGTAAGTCATTCTATTAAAATGCTATTTAAGTTAGAAACGTGTATACCAATGTCGTATGTAACTTTAGAGACGGTCCTTAAATGTGCGACTGTCCAACGTCAAGCCAACTTTATGCCAGTATATCACTGGGAAACGCTCAGCATTAAACTTTATTTAACCCTTATTTAACCAGGGAAATCCTTTGAGAACAAGTCTCTTTTACGAAGGAGCCCTGGCCAAGAAGGCCGCCATAAAAGTTCCACATAGAATACAAAATATAATAAATACAATGAACATACAAGACATAATACGTTAACAGTACAATGAATCGACCAACGTTTAAAAAAAAAAAAAAAAAAAAAAAAAAAAAATTCATCATGACATCCCCCAATGTCACCATAGACTTATCTTAATTTGGGAAGCAGGGACAGGTGCCCATTGTGCCTGCTTCCCGGTACTTTACTAGCCTCTTAAATTGACCAAAGGAGACCAAGTTATCAAGTTTTAAGTCATTCTGTAACAGGTTCCACGCTGATGGGGCAGAAATTCTAAATGCTTGCTTCCCTAACTCTGTGCGAGCCCTAGGCACAACCAGGTGGAGATTATCATTAGACCGCAGAGAGCGAGTGCTGGCCTTGAAGGACATAAGCCTACATAAATAAGGGGGCAATGTCCCAATGATGGATTTATATATAAACAATCGCCACCGGATTAGCCTGCGCTGAGCAAGGGAGGGCCACTGGACTAGATTATACAGAGTGCAACAATGTGTAAAAGGTTTGCACCCTGTAATAAATCTCAGTGCACCATAATAAGCTGAATCTAGTTGGTGCAAATATTTATTAGGGGTGTGCATATATAAAAAATCACCATAGTCCATAAGAGACAGGAAAGTAGCCTCGACCAATTTCTTCCTTGTTGCAAGAGAAAAACAGGCCCTATTCCTAAAATAGAACCCTAGCTTTAACCTAAGTTTCCGGGCTAAATTTTGGATATGAGCCTTAAAAGTCAAATGGTCGTCAAGTAAAAGTACTTGTACTCAGCCACACGCTCTTTTAGATTTCAATATTAGTAACAATGTTTGGAGGGATAGCTGTGGAGTTCCTATTATTTGAGAACAGGACCGTCTTGGTTTTACTTGCATTCAACACAAGCTTCAAGTCAGATAGCCGAGATTGTACAGTGTCAAAGGCATCCTGCAGGTACTGAAAGGCAGGCCCGGAGTAGGTAATCGGGAGAATCAGGAGAAATCCCGGTGGGCCGCTTCACTTTTGGGCCGGTCGAGGAAATGTTTTTTATTTTTTTTTTCAAATTTCAATGTCACGTTAGTTAGGCTACATTACACGTTCCGCATTCTGACACCGCAGCGCGCAGCCTCTGCATGGGTTGTACCATGTGAGGGAGTTCTGGAAGGAGGAGGTATGGAAGCTTGTTTCCGCCACAGAATAAAACATTTTAAAAGATAATTGTGACTTTTTATCTCACAATTGCGAGTTTACATCTCGTCAGACTTTCATAAAGTCAGAATTGCGTGAAATAAAGTCGCAATTGCGTGTTATAAAGTCAGAATTGCGAGATATAAAGTCAGAATTGCCTGAAATAAAGTTGCAATTGCGTGTTATAAAGTCAGCATTGCGAGATATGGTCAGAATTGCGTGATATAAAGTCGCAATTGCCTGTTATAAAGTCAGAATTGCGACATATAAAGTCAGAATTGTGTGAAATAAAGTCGCAATTGCTTCTTATAGTCAGAAATTGCAAGATATAAAGTCAGAACTGCGTGAAATAAAGTTGCAATTGCTTCTTTTAAAGTCAGAATTGCGAGATAGTCAGAATTGTGTGATATAAAGTCGCAATTGCGTGTTATAAAGTCAGAATTGCGAAATATAAAGTCAGAATTGTGTGAAACAAAGTCGCAATTGCTTCTTATAAAGTCTAAGTGAATTATTATTTAACCTTTACATTATTTGTTGAACCATTACAAACTACACAATAGTAAGAGCTGAACTGTTGCTTCATTTATCCAATTTGGAAAAAGTGCTAATTTGGAATTCCACCATGGAAAAAGTGGGCCGGTCTTGGGCCTGAAACTCCCGGGCTGAAAAGTGGCCCCACTCCGGCCCTGCTGAAAGTTCTGGTGAAGGGTTTCTCCACAGGTGTAAATGATTGTGTCGTCAGCATAAAAATGAAACAGAACACTGTGGACATTTGAACCGAGGTCATTTACATAAATGGTAAATAAAAGTGGGCCCAGCACCGATCCCTGAGGAACCCCTGATACAACTTGTAAGAAACCTGAAGAGATACGTCAATATTCCGTTCATATTCTGAGTCCATCTGCTTGCCTGCGAGTTTGGCTTTTAATATCACTGATATTAGTACATTAAGCTACGTTAAGCGTTTTATGTCCAGTAGGGGAATCCTGAAGTATTGAGGGAAACCCTATTGCCTACTGTATGCAGCACATTGCCACAATATAAAGTTAAGGCAACTAAACAACCAAGAGAAATATATGTAAACCTCAAATGTAACATTGGATCTGTACATCCGCATCGGGGGAGTAACATTATAATCTCGTTCACGGTAGAGAAAGAAGCATGTAGGCTACTGTAGCGTTTATACGCCCATATAAATATAATTAATTATTATTCATAACTGATTATGATCAATAATTAATTATTTAATTATTTTCAGAATTTAAGGTAGCAGAATCAATAGTATGATCATTTTATCAGTTCATCCAATGAACAGAAAGCATAAACAATTATTAACTCTAGGAAATATAATATCTTCCTGGCCAAGAAAGAATAATCCCCAGCTAACAGTAAATTAAGAAATAAATCAAGGGTAAAAGCATAGGTAACTTCGATCGCAGTTAAAGACAATAAATTCGTAACATAACACAAGTAATACTTCTCTGTTCAAATACAAACAATACTTTATTGATTATATACTAACACATAAAACTAATATCTAACACAAACACACGCATACACACACATTCATACAAGTTGCTGAAAGAAAGAAAGAAAGAAAGAAAGAAAGAAAGAGTTTGGGAAGAATGAGTTTAAGAGTGAGATGATGAAATCTCAAGATTCTATGCACTTATAAGACATAACCTGAACGAACCATCAAGCATTAATTCAACCCTTCTCTCGTTTTAGGCAGGTTATTAAATTTATATCAATGCACCAGTTCAGTTTAAGAGTCTGGAGGTACTTGCGTCTTTGCTTTTGGGGATTCCCTTTGTCGGGTACAAGGGGGTTTTCCGAGTTCGTTGGCTGGTCTCCTCGTGCCTGGATAGATGTCTGCGGCGGCCAATCACGTGGTGTACTGGCGGGTGGATGGAAGTCTTTGAAGTTGAAAGCGTGCATTGCAGCCGTGAATCATGGACCGAAACTTTGCAGCAAAACTTAACTTAAAACCAAGACTTTCAATCGGAAAAGAAAGGAAAACTCAGAAAAGAAAGAAAATTGAGAAGAGAGTAGGCTAGTAAGATGACTGGAAATGAATCTAACCCATCTGATCTTAATTTGGGTTGGTCTGCTGCTAGTCTGTTACATGGTTACTATAACCATCGTCTGTTGTCTCCGTCTTTGTTCTGTGCCCCTCCCTTCGAACCTTCTTCTCCTTAGAACTCTTAGAACTATTAACTAACGCTCTGCGCTGGTTTTTAAAGGTTTATTAAAACAAAAACAAAAGTTTGTTCCTCCTACAAAAGGGGAGTTCTGACTGCTGCTTTGTTTGCAAAGTCATAAATCATGTCTTCCCTGGGGGTGTCGGTTCCAGATGCAACCGTTCAGACATGATTTCTACTTATCAGAATACTAAACATTTTCTGCAGATTTAATTCCAGCCATCTTGCTAGTTGTGTTTGTAAGATATTGATATGAAACAGTACACACTTTCATTCACTCACCTAATAGTTATAACAATTACATGAATTATATGTGATTAAAGCATATTAAATGGACACATATATTGTAGAAACAACATAGAATGATGTAGTTGCATGATGTTTGATTATAAGTCCATTGAAAATTGTTCTTGAATGATTTTATGTATTGTTATGGGTAAAATCTCAGTTCTCTGGTTTGAAGAGAAGAGAACTCTGGTTTGGTCATTCAGAGGTTCTTAAGAAAGATGGGGTCAGTTTTGTCGCAGGGGTCAGGTGACCTCTTGGTAGGGCCCTGAGCAGTACCATCTCTGAACTGATCCGTCTTGCAAACTATCAAATGTTGACAACGTTCTTCCTTTAGTTTAACCAATAAAAGTCTTTGGTTCGCAGACTCTCTGGAGCCTATGGGTGATTTATGGCTCTGGGTTTGGTGATTTGAGTCTGGAATGTGAAGACTCTGTGCGGGATTATGTTTGAACAAAATCACCTAGAAGCTTCAATTGTGTTTGATTATAGGTAAGTCAAGAATTGTTCTGGGATGAGTTTTATGGATTTTGATAGGTAACGTCTCTTTGTGTGTAAAGTTTATGGGGCTTACGACAGCCCTGAGGTCATGGGTATTTCCTGCTGAAATCTGCTGGTCTCTGTTTTCCTCTTAACCAGTCAGTGTTCGGCAACAAAGCTAGCATTGACCAGTTATTTTGTTAGTGCTGGGGGTCAATTTTAAATAGCCAGACCGGTGGCGCCAGACTGATGATGATCATGAGACGTTCTGAACAAATCTTCCCCCTTTCATTCGGCGAGAAGCGGAGAGTTTGGATTAATCTTCTGGAAGAAGATTAGTCTGTGTTTGGTTCATACTCGCAGTCGTTACAGCTACACAGGAAAAGTAACCGTGAAGACACTGAATTTAACATAAAACAGTCGTCATAATAATCACAAATACACTTACATTGCTGTAAATTAGTTTTATGAATGAATGGCTTGCTCTAACTATTGCTCTGCCTTCATCAACAACACACACTTGCACCCCCTGCTGGTGAGGTAGACTAACAGCAGATGGAGAGTATGCTCGGTAATCTACTGCTTTTCCTGCAGTTCCTGGATGTCAATGTACAATTTTCTGTCGAATTTGAACCACTGAATTTGTGGAAGCGAATTTGCAAAGCGAAATAAAATGGACCAAAAATTGCCTGTTGAATATTGTAGGTTATTTTTTTAAACAGTTTGACTATTTTGGAAGTGAAATATGAAAGGGGAATATGGATTATTGAATTTTTAATAATTAAAATGTGTTTGAAATGTTTTGAATTGAAATATTCACAGCTTAAATATTCAACCATGCTGAATTTCAGCCCATAAAAATGCAAGCCCTAAAAATACAATGCATTAAAATGCAAGCATGGTTAATGCAATGCATATTTTTTTTTCAAGTATAGTGCAATTCAACAGGCTTTTTTGTTTCAAAAATATTTGGCATTATTTTACTTCCATAAAATTCCAAATTTCATGCTATTTTTACAGTTAAACTTTACTTTTTTAAAAAAGATGATAAAAATTGTATATGAATTAGAATTAAATAACCTTGGTGAGAATTGTAAATTAGTTTAGATGTTACCTGTTTATTCCAAATGAGTATAATAGTAGAATATGTAATTACTGTGGTTGAACATGTTATCTTGAAAAGAACCCTGTAAAATGCAGACAACCCCCTTAATTAAGATATTTACAGACCCCGAAAAAGTGACTCTGGCATGTCTTGAGTTGAGCGGAACAATCGTGCATTATGTCTTTATAACATGCTAATTAGGGATTTGGAATTAAAATTACAACAGTTGGTCTTTCATTTGCATAGAGGTCATGTTTAGCTAATGTGTCTCTTGTTAAAACCGACAGCCAGCATGACTATGGTTAAATCTGACCCAGTGACATTTCCTGTTTCAAATTATGCACAATGTGTGAATTAAATTAATTAGAGAATTCATTAAGAAATATGGCTCATGGAAACGACCGTAATATTTAGTTATGGGAGGTCATTTTCTTTCATTGTTGGAGCTAATTTGTTTCATAACATTTCCTGCTGTACTATCTGCCCATGTTAACTATGATGTATGCAATTTGTTAGGGCTTTAATTAATTTTGATTACATTTTATACTAAATGTTCAGCTTGTTTGGAGAGATGGCTCCCATTGAGAAAACCTTTCAAACAATTAATTTGAAATCAATTGCTTCCTTTTTCACTCCCTTTAACTAGTATGGCACTGTGTGGGAAATCTGTATGCTATTTCCTGCAGCTGTGATTAGCTGTAAATAGGCGTAATGAGTGATCATCTCCACCTCTGCTACCGCAGCAGTCAAATAAATGAATTGGACTGTTGTAATGGTTGTTGTTAGTTGTCTACCCATCCTCACACCGCAGCACTCTTTTTTAATTAGTCCTGGATTGCAATGTTTGGGCCTGAGATGGTGCATCTATTATGTCCAGCGCTATAGCCTTTAAACAGGACCTCGCCTCGAATATGTAAATCTCTCTTTTGCAGGCAGAGACAAACCCAGCCCATCAGTTTCTGCCAATCAGCTTGAGTGACAGAGGAAGAAAGTAAAAAAAAAAAAAAAAAGTCTAGTTATGTTGTATAAGATGACATTCATTGTTATAAATGAACTTCCTCTATTAGGGCACAATATTTTCCCACCTGAAATTGATTTTTATTTTCATATACATATTTATATAACATATGAAAACAGCGTGGCATAAATTGATTTACAAATGCTTCAATTAAATCATTGTGTTATAAATTCTCAAAACAATTATTAAAATCTATTTACCTATATATTGCACATTAAAGGTATACTCAACAGAGATAAGCACAACTGAATACAATAAATGCTATTGTAAACACACATCAAAACATATTTATACGTTCATTTATACGTCTCTCTGTGTCTTTTGTCATGGCAGATTTTGATGTAATCACTGTTTTATCCATCAAAAGCACTTTGATGCACATTAAAAAACACACTTATGAGACAGTAAATCAGGACTAAAGATACAATAAAAATACCTTCTAATGCAATATAAAATGTTAGATATCAGGTTAGAAACATAATTTATCATGAGCCCTGGGTAATTTCTGATTACATTAGGGGTGAATTTAAGTTGATTGGGACACATTCCCATTCATCTCAATGGATAAAAAAAGTGTTGGATAAAGGTGTGTTTAAATTAGAGAGGGAACTCTGCAGGGAAGTGGGGAGATTCATTCCTTTATCAGCTGTTGAACACTCTGTCACTAGATGGCAGCTTAGTTCATTTAATAACAGGTAAATAAATGTACCCAGTCTACCCGAAATTTGGTGCTGAGAAATTATTGCATTAAGGTGTGTCGCTAGACCCCTTTTACTGGGCACAAGCCTAGTGAAATATTACTTTTGAATATAATTAGTTATATTAGTACCTATAAATATTTATAATATAAATGTCTAACAATGGAGCAGTACCTGAAAATTTACATGGCATGTGTTTTTGCTGTTTAGAACACAAAATCAGTTTTTAGGACAGCAGCCACTGGGGTAGAAGTGAGGGCAGAGCCTATACAGTCTTAATAGAATCACGCCCAATAATAACCAACTGCATAAGTCAAGTAAGTTTTAACTACATAGCGCTTACAGATTGTTTCAAAGCAGCATTTCGGCTGTTGTTCAGCTTAAGTCAGTTCAGTGTTGATTCAGTTATGTTGTAAAGATAATCAATTATTAAATTAGTTCATTTCAAGCAGTTCTTCACAAAAAAAAAAAAAAAAACATATTATGGCAGCATCCACCTCAGTTCAGTTCTCATACAACAGTGTCAGTACAGTCAGATCAATAATATTGTTGAATATAAAGCATCTCCAACTAAGCAAGCCAGAGGCAACAGTGACAGGGAACCCAAACTCCATCAGGTGACAGAATGGAGAAAAAAAATCTTGGGAGAAACCAGGCTCAGTTGAGGAGCCAGTTCACCTCTGGCCAATGAACGAACACAGTGTGATTATGATACAGGCTGCATCAAAAGTCAGAATTCAGATCGGAATCGGTAGCATTCAAATATTCATTCAACCAGAGAGTCATACGTCACAGCAGTCTGAGGACAGCAGTACCAGGACACCATTCTCAGGCCTTGTCCACACTAATACGTTTTTGTTTGAATATACATCTTTTTCTCTCTGTTTTGGCCTTCCGTCTACACTGAGACAGCATTTTAATTAATGAAAATATGAGTGTAACAATATTAGCTCAAAGGGGAAATATTAATAATAATCCATAATTACCAATTATGATTAATTATTAATATTTGGGTCAGTTAATTAGATTAACTTTGAGGTAAGCTAAATTAATATTACAATCAATTTATCAGTTCCAAAGAACTCTTTGATTATTCATTTATTCTAAGAAAAGGGTATTTTTTATGGTCACTGAAAAATAATTATTCCTTAGCGTGTACAGCACTTAAAGCATGTAACAGGATCAAGACCATAAAAGGGACTTTGTATGCAAACAGAGAATCAGAAACCAAATGCATAATTGTGCACAAGTTTTATTAACTAAATCACACACATGACTAAACTAAACAAAACAAACAAACAAACATACATACATTCATCCATACATACATGCATAGGTCAAGTGGTGAGTGTTATGGAAGCGGAAACAGGAAATAGAACTATGGAGCAAGATCTATTTTAGTATGAAACGAACCATCAGCTTATTTCATAGCACCTCATTAAATACTTGCATGGTCAGTTGCAAATCGTGGACAATTCTTGAAGTGGTTGAAAAATGAGTCCGTTGGTGGGTCCGTGAGGGTCAAAAGTCATGGTGCAAGTTGACATCTTGTGGTTCCGAAGCTGTTGTGGGTCGGAGCTTGCATGGTGGCTTCGAGCACATGGCTGTGGTGAGTCGAAGCCTGCTGTCCTGGCCTACTGAGTGCACGCTGGCTGGTGCGGCCTCCTGAAGTGCCAGGAAGGCCAGGAGTTGATCGTTGCCAATTCAATGATCGTAAAGTTGCAGTTTTTCTGGATTGAAGAAAAGGCAGTCTATCTCCCTCTGGGGAGCGTGAAAGCATGGCAGGCAGTGCTCTGGCCTGCTGGATCCAGGGCCATGGGCCCCAGTGGTGGGGGAGGGGCCTCCAACGCGAGGAGTACAGTGGAGGCCAGCAGCACAAAAACAAAAAGTGGGCTGATCTAGTGAAAAGGCCTTTTTAAAGCTTGACAAAGGACAGCCCTATGCAGGCTGGTTCACCCAATGAGAAGGGTAGAATTTCTGGCGGGAGTTTCCTCTGTCACCAGGATTTACAAGCCTTTGTCTTAAGAGTGCTCATTCGGGATGGCATGCTGAATTGGTGTTTGATGACACAACTACGAAAGATTCTTGTAATACTAATATGTTGCACAGCTATTGGCATATCATGTACACAATCATTTCGATCTTCAGAGTACCAATTTATCGAGACCAAACATGGTATAAGTGGGTTACATTGACCGTTGGTCCTGTAATAACTACATAGTGTCAAAGAGATCATAGTATCAACAGAATTATTAAAAGACAAAACACATAACAGTAACTCATTCTCAAAATGTTCTGGAATGCATGTTAATTTCATGTTAGTCAATTCATCAATAAATGAATGCAGGAGAGTCTGTTTAGCAGATTGTTTCTGTCTTTCCATGGTCTTTCTCTTGCATTTGGCCACATTCTTTAACACCCATAAAACCTTATCTGATCGTAAAAACTCTCTGTGTTCCCTGTAACAAGACACCGTCCTGCCAGTGTGTTAGCCTCATTTGGGATGTTAGTTTTTGGTGAAGGTTTCACAGTGAGTTTGCTGGATTATTCATTAAATAAATGAATAATTTGTGTGTGTCCGATTGGTCCAGACGCTACATGAGCTTTTTGAAAACGCTCTCCAAAGTGGATACATTTGAAAACGCCGTATTCACGTTGTAGTGTGGACTCAAAACGGAGGTATTTAAAGGGCACCTATTATGCAAAATTCACTTTTACATGGTGTTTGAACATAAATTTCAGATTCTGGGCAATGTGACGTACTTTTGCACATGCTCCGCCCATGACCGTTGACGGACACTGCCGTATTAGCATAGACCCGCCCTGAGTGAGCTGTACACAGTCCACCATTGTTTCGCCGCTGGAGCAGAAGCGATTGAGGTGTTTTGTTGTTGGATGTAAGAATGAACATAGCAGTCGTCATATACTCCTGACATCTCAGAAAACGCAGTGGATTACTTTTGTTTTTGAAGGGAATGTGCCCCCAATCTACCTAACTGCATTCGCGAATCATTTTACACCAGAATGCTTTGTGAACAAGGGACAGTAGAAAGCAGGCTTTGCTAAAAAGTTGTTAGTCGAGGATGGATCTGTTCCAACTTTTGTGTTCATGATTCAGCTTACAGTCTCCGGATCAATACTGGTCACGGCAGTAATGAAAGGACTGCACACACTTTATTACAGTTCATCAGAGTTGTTTTAGGGATATAAAGTTTACCAGTTTATTAAGCACCCCCTGAAAAGGTCTGTATATATTTGTTTACTGTTAGTTGTAACAAGTGTTTTGTGTAATTCGCTGTGTATGTTGATGCTAATGCAAGGGAGAAAGAGAGTTTATGAATAAGACTTTAATGCGCACTTGTACTGTTTTATTCAGCTCTTACAGTACATTGATTTTCTGGACAAAAACAAATGCTTCAACTTTTGTGTGAAATACAATAAACTTCATAAAACTCATCAGTAATTTTTTTTACTCTCATTCGGACGTGGTCCGCTACAACAAGCTTGTACTAATAGTGGATAAAAGCAAGATGACAAATAAATTATAACCGTAATTAAACTAAACTATACCTGTTCTATCTCCATGCAGCATACATTCTCTAGCTTTGTAGGCATTATTGTCCGACTCCGGTTCGAACTGAACACTGCTAGTACAGTTTCTGTTCTGGCATTTTCATTCCGTGAGATGAGATCAGTGATCAGCCAACTATTTTCAAAGGAAAGTAGCTAATGCCTTCCCTAAAAGTAGCTAAATGTCGCTAGATGATGTCATACATCAATTAGCATATTCATGACATCATTGCGTCGTACTTGCGTTCTGCCTGCCTAATGTGTTTTCTCTCTAAATTCATGCTCACATACTGTATTTTAATATAATATAATATAATATAATATAATATAATATAATATAATATAATATAGACGAATGTCGCGAAATGTCCCATGAAAAAATGTTGCGGAAAAAAAATTAGCAACAAAGGCGCTAAGTTGGCAACACTGGATGAGATTGTCCTGACACTGAAGTGCAAGCTCTTGATTGAAGCTCCTTCCTCTGTGCCGGGAGAAGCAGCTCATTTGCATTTAAAGGGACACACAAAAACAGTGTTTTTTTCCTCACCCCTCAAAAGTGGAAATTTTAACATGCTGTAAAAAAAACTTCACATACACAATGTGGAGACATCAGAGAATTATTTTACATCTTGTAAAAAGGGGCATTATAGGTGCCCTTTAACAGCGATGACGTAAGTTTAGTCATTTGATGCATATTGTACCAACAGATATTCATGTTTATACCGGTATTGTGCCAGTTATGTGCTATTCATTCTCACACTGTTGCTAAAATATGTTACTTTGCACACTCTTCATATCACAGTCCTGCAAAGATGACAAAAAATGTACTCACATTTGCTGTCCTGCGGCAATACATGAGAGCAGTTGCATTTTAGACCAAACATATGGTGACTGAGTGTGACTCAGTGAATGGTGAGATATTTTGCTAAATAAAATTATTCGTCAGAATAATTGCGCGATAACTTTATTATTTATTATTATTATTTATCCATCTGTATCATCTCAG
Source organism: Squalius cephalus (assembly GCF_949319135.1). NCBI lineage: Eukaryota > Metazoa > Chordata > Actinopteri > Cypriniformes > Leuciscidae > Squalius > Squalius cephalus. The sequence goes on from NC_137130.1 coordinate 31,530,929, forward strand.
TGAGTTTTTCTGAGGTTTTACGCATGCACAGTAATATGAATTTAGCGTTTTCAGGCATTCTCCACAAGTTTCTTATCCACACTGAAACGTCAGAAAATGCCTGAAAACACTAGTGTGGATGGAGAGCGTTTTTAAACGAAAAGGCCGTTTTTAAATGTATCCAGATTAATGTAGACGTAGCCTCAGTGTTGGAGTTTTGTGGTTTAAGTTTAGTGGTTGGGTGGCATTGGGAATTTGTTAAGGTAGAGCTAGTTTTAGTAAAGGGTAGGGTTTGTGGTTGGAGCAGGATATGCGATGGTGTGCACCACCCTAAATTCCGGTCTGAAGCTTCTATCCTCAGACCATCTATAAACCAAATTTAAGGCAAGCCTGCAATCTTTGCTGAAAAAACTGTAATGCCTGCTGACGCTGCGGAACGCAGGGAAGGGCGGTTCCCTTTCAGTCGCTCACGTTTGACGTAACGTCGATGTGACGACGTAATTGGGATCGCCTTGAGAGACCAATCTACTTCGAGAGTATTAAAATGAGCCAATGCACATTAGCATGCGATAATTGAATCAGCTGCTCTGCTTGCAGCGTGAGCATATAACGAGCAGCATATTGCATATTGTCTTTCGCTTCGGAGCCGAGCGGTTCTACTGTTCCTGCTCTACAATCTTCTGACAGTGTTAAACTTCAAAAGAAGAAAACGAGTCTGCTTCTTCAGGAGAATGCCTCTTCCAGTTGGTGTTGGTGTTACAGTGCAGACAGCGCTGGCCGCGATCTCACAGAGAGCAAAACTGCTGTTTTCACAGCTCAGAATGTGAGTTCTCACATTAGACTTGCACTATCGTCCTGTTTGTGTAGCCACGGTCATCCCTGGGTGCTTCAGCACCAGAGAGAGCAGTTTCCTGAAAGAGCATACACGGTTTGACACTGCGTCTTTTTCAAGACCTCATTCAAACCATGTGTTTCTGGATGCGGTCATTTCTTATCCTCATGTGACGCCCACGATCACTGTTTCACATGCCTGGGCTTAAGTGTGCTGAAACTGTGATCGTGGGTGGTTTATGTTCTCTCTGAGAGCATGACCACGTCGACACATTGTTCGTCTTGCCTTTCACATTAAGGTTTATGTGATAAACGTGCCGCGTGCCGTCGAGCTGCCGGCTGACAGAGCGAGTTGTCACAGCAACCCAGTGCGTGTTGTTCAGCGCTCTAGATGCGCGATCGAGACTCAAGTGCCTCAAACGAGGTGGAGTCCCCTCGCCTATACCCCAATCTAGTTCTTCTTCTGGTGCACCAGAAAAGGGCTACTTCTGCGTATAGCCAGGGTGACTATAGTGGAGGATTATAGTGAGGGCTTCCCCGCCTGGTAACCAATCCGTGTGGGCCCCTCTATCGCATCGCAAACATGTTGAGAATCTGTTTGTGGGTGGTTATATTCTCTTATGAGAACATGACCACATCAGCACGTTGTTCGTCTTGCCTTTTTCATTAAAGTTTCATAAAGCCATCGAGTTGACGACCACATTCACTGTCTCACATGCCTGGCAGCTTCTGGATGGGATGCTGGTCATTCTCATGATGGACCTAGCATTTAATTTGGGGCTCCAGGGAAGGATTAGACATCGATCGCTGCATCAGAGAGAGGGCTGTTACGCTCTGGAAATGAAGATGATGCTGAGCTCGCACTATAATGGCATGCATGCTCATGCTGAATCAGATTCAGACTTGACAGCCATGCTTTTCCGGGTTACACTGGGGCCGCAGTGCGGCGCGTAATCGCCTTGCCCCGCCCCCGCGCCTTCCCGGATGTGTGTGAAAACTTTTTGCAGTATGGAAGCATCATGGTGCCAATATGGCAAGCCAAACGTGCCGAAAATTGCAGAAAGTTTTTTCCTCTCTCACTACCCTCAATGGTGGGGCGGCAGTGCTACTGCAGACTGCCTCTTCCCTGCATGTGACAGCCACCCTGAAAAAATAAAATAAAATTGTGGAAGGCCAAACAGTCATAATGCATGAGGGTAGTTCTGAGTCGGGGTTGAGCTGTGCCTGGTGACTGACCTTGTTTAAAGTCACAGCACTGGCCCTCGGACAGATGATGTCCACCCTAGTGGTCCAGAAGCGCCCTCTGGCTAAACCTTGCTGAGGTATGAGACATCGCCAAAGTTCACTTTCTCGATGCTCCCATCTCACGAGGTGGCCTTTCGGTGACACTGTTTTAGACTCTATGCTCCAATCACCGGCCCAACGACAGTGTCCGGTGTCTTGGTCGAAGGCAATGCAGCGTGTATGTCTTTTCGGGCACTTCTGGAAAATTCACTTTAATTTATTAAACAGTTGATTTCCAATTTTAATTCTGACTCCATGAATAATTTAATCTGACTCCAAATTTAAGTGACTCTTTGTTTTTATTGATTTTCTCTCTTAACAGCTGATCAAAAGATGAATTGTGATTTAATTTAGATCTTTTATTATTCTTGACCTTCCATACTTTCAGTTATTAATTAATTATGGACCCAATGCCACATAGAGATCACGTCAGCCGGATCGTGTTTCTCACGGACACAAACTTGCTAATTCTGATTTTAGTCAGTGGATGTAGGGTTAGCTAATACCTCTTAAGTCAGTTGCCTACTGCTCACTTGTACAAAAAAGTGTAGTTTATTTTAGCCATTTCCATACAACTTGCTAAATCAGTGATAGACAGAAATCAAAAGGTCTTCAGATGACGTGCCTACTGCTCCGTTCATACATGCGCCTTTAGTTTGACCTACCTTAACTAAGATTTGCGGTAGCACCAGCCTCCTTAATTTACTAAAATAATGATTTCAGAATACTTCAGAATAAATCAAGATGTAACATTTATTTTGCCAGGCAGGATTAAGCATCAATTAAAAAGGATTAAACAGAATACACAATACATAACTGATCAGCATAAAATACAAACAGAATTCAAAATGCAATATCAAAAATAGTTTAAAAGAGTCAGCATACCTGGCAATAGAGACACACAGCAACAGTGTGGGAAGTTCTGTTTACAGATGCTTCCTTGAGTGGTTTGCCAATCCCCTTTAAATACCCAAGTGGAACAAAAGAACAATAAACATCTAGCACCCAAATATTTATTCAGCTTTTGCTGGACCCTTTCTCGTGCCCAAGTGGTCACGCCTGAGTTTGGGGGATAAATACAAATGTTATCAACGATCTTTATTGGGGCATCTCCCACAACAGAAGAGCAGGCATTGTTTTCTTTTTCTGACTGTTCTGCTGCTGCGGGAATGAAACTTCTTTACCATTCGCACCAAAAGTATTTACTTTGACCTCTCATAAAACAACTGGAGACAGTAGGTGTGTGTGTTTTGCATGACTGAATGAGACCTGGAGGGGAGAAGATAGTGTGAGGAGTCAGGAACTCAGCATGGGGGGAAGAGACGAGATTGGAAAAGTTGTGTTGTGCTCTCTGTCCCATAGATCTCTTCTTCAGATTAGTGAGTTTTATTGTTTTATTGCAGGTTAGAATTCTTGAATTCAGTCTTAGTAAAAGTCCATCCTTACAAGACTGTGCCCAGCGGTTCTCCGCAATTCAAAAGCAGGCTGAGGTAACCAAAATCTTACCACAATGTGCTCCGTGAGTCACTGGTGGGCTGCCCCTCAGTCTGTTTGTCGCCAAGGGTGTCAGTCCCCTGCAAAAATAAAATAAAGAAACTCCGCCACTGCCAGCTCTACTGTGACGTTGATCTTTCGCTGGAAGACGGCACCACCAGAGGGTGACCCAGAGTCAGCTGCTCTTCCCTGGAGAAGGGCCATTGGGGGTCCATTCGGGAGAGCAGTTGTACAAAAACAGGGACATGGTGCTCAGTCACCTCAGCCACCTAGGGCTTCGGGTCAACTGGGAAAGGAGCAAACTCACCCCCGGGCAGATGATCTCTTTTATGGTATGGAGTTGGACTCGATCAACATGACAGCGCGCCTCACAGAGGCCCTTGTCCAGTCAGTGTTGAACTGCATGAGCTCGCTCGGATGCAGAACAGTGGCACCACTGAAACTGTTTCAGAGGCTCCTGGGGCATATGGCATCTGCAGCCGTGGTAACGCTGCTCGGATTGCCTTCATATGAGGCTGCTCCAACACTGGCTCCACGATCGAGTCCCGAGATGGGCGTGGCAGAGCGACTTGTGCCGGGTCCAAGTGACCCCGCACTGTCGCCAAACTCTCAGCTTGTGGTCGGACCCTTCGTTCCTGCGGGCAGGTGTTCCCCTAGTCCACAGATGCCTCTGCCACCAGCTGGGGGACCACGTACAACGGGCATGCAGCTTCAGGTCTGTGGATGGGGCCTCAACTGCATTGGCACATCAACTGCCTCGAGTTGTTAGCAGTACATCTTGCGCTGGGCCACTTCAAAACGCCTCTACTAGGCAAGCATGTACTGGTCTGTATGGACAGCACTGCGACTGTTGCGTATATCAACCGCCAGGGTGGTCTAAGCTCCCGCTGCATGTCACAACTCGCCCGCCATCTCCTGAGCGTTTTCTTGAGACGCAAACAGGTCTACCTTCGCTCTGCCGAATGTCTTCCACAGCAGTTGGAATGTCTGCGGGTGTAGGGACCATTCCCCTGCCTGAACACTGTTCCTGGACAGTCTGTCTGGTCCCACATTCAGGTGGCCTGGCACGTGCGCTGCTCTCAGCGAGCGCAGGTTGTGCTGGGCCCAGACCAGGAGGCGCTCCGTCAGCCTGTAAAGGTTTCGGGACCTGATACCTCCTTGGCGATTTATGTAGGCCACCACCGACATGTTGTCCGAACGGACCGAGACGTGGTGACCTCTTATCTGGGGACAAAAGCGCCTCAGCGCATTGTCGACTGCCATCATCTCCAGGCAGTTGATGTGTAGAAGCTTTTCCCGTTTTGACCACTGGCCGAAGAACGGTCTGCCCTTGAGCAGCGCTCCCCATCCTGAGGTGGAGGCGTCCGTAGACACCACCTTCACACTCAAGGAAGTCCCCAGGTTTACACCTGACCGGTACCAGTCGGTCGCTTTCCAAGGTTTCAGAGCTGTACTCGCGCTTTTAGCCAGAACTGCAGTGGGCGCATGCGAAGCAGACCCAGCTGGAGTACTGATGATGCTGAGGCCATCCTCTGAAACTCAGCATCCTGGGCACCCAGCATCCTCTGAAACTTTCTGAGCGGGACTACAGTGCCGCAGCGGAAGGTTTTCGTCATGCGCTGAATATCCAGTCTGCGCTGCGGCGATAGCTGTGCTGTCATAGACAGCGAGTCCAGTTCTGTGCCCAGAAAAGATATTCTCTGACTGGGAGACAGTGAACTCTTTGCCCAATTGACTTTGAGACCCAGATCCTCGAGATGTTTGAGCAATATGGTCCTGTGTTCTATGAGCTCTGAGTGTGATCGAGCTAGAACCAGCCAATCTTCCAAGTAATTCAACACTCGCATTCCCCGGAGTTTCAGGGGTGCGAGCGCCGCGTCCATGCACATTGTGAATGTACGGGGTGCTAGGGACAGGACTTTGTATTGATATGCCTGGCCCTCGAAGGCGAATCTCAAAAATCGCCTGTGACGTGATGCTATTTGTATTTGAAAATACACGTCCTTCAGATCTATTGACATAAACCAGTCCCCTTGGCGAATTTGCGAGAGGATTTTCCTGGTTGTGAGCATTTTGAACCGGCGCTTTGAAAGCACTTTGTTGAGCTGTCTTAGATCCAGAATGGGTCTGAGACCCCCGTCTTTTTTCGGTACCAGAAAATATCTGCTGTACAGACCCCCTTCGCTCTGAACTTGAGATAAAGGCTCTATGGCCTCTTTGCTCAACAGTTTCGCTATTTCGGCTCGAAGTAGATGTGCTACTTCTATTTTCAGCGTAGTTTCGGTTCGCGCCGCGTAAAGGCGGGGACGCCGAGCGAATTGTAGCGAGTAGCCTCTTTTTATAATGTTCAGCACCCATTCTGACACCCCGGGGAGCTTTGCCCACGAGTCCGCATGAATAGCTAGGGGTTGAATGAGATCTGGGCTCTGGTCGTGACATGGTGGCGACCGGAGAGAGCTCCGCTATGCTGTAACAGAGACGCCGTGCTTGCGGCGATTACCGCGCTTGAATCTTCTATGGCGGCTTGCTGAGGGAGAGCGAGCGGAGCGAGCCCCGTGGGGCTTGTCATGTCTGTGAGTGAATGAGGGCGCGTGACAGCGGGCGCATTTACTACACTGAAAACACCGTCTGCATGAGCAGACTGAATGTGTGTTGGTTTCGTTTTTACAGAAACCGTGAGACATGTAGTATGTAGTGTTTGTGGGCACTGGGTCATGGGCACATTCACTACATTTAATGCACAATCGACATGGGCCGATTTTATGTGTGCGAGCCCTGTGTGACGGGCTGTGCATGTGTGTAGGGATGAACACTGAACTGTGGGCATTTTTACTACACTCATAGCACCATCGGCCGTGGCCGGAATACCAGAAAATACACTCTTTATGGGATTTATCTGGGTCGCCATAAAAACGGCGTTTGTGTGCAGGCAAACGGGCTGTAGTACCGGCTTGTTTTCTGCAAAATACACTGGAACAGTCGCATTTTCTGGAACTGAAGTTTTGGTGGAAGTCTGGCCACAGCGGGACTTGAACACCGTCGTTTTCCTAGGCGGGCTAGGAAGACTTTGAGGCCTCGGGCTTTACATCGGCGGCGGTGGGCTGCGGCTGTGAGCTTCGAGCAGATGGCTGTTTTGAGCGACCTGCAGCGGAGCTGGAGCGCTTAGGCAGAAAGTGTTTCATGGCTTGTGATGTTTTCTGCACCTCAGCGAATCTATCCGCGAAATCTTTGACAGATGATCCAAAGAGGCCGGCAGAGGAGATGGGGGCGTCGAGGAACGCAGCGCGCTCTGAGTCTGACATCTCGGAGAGTGTAAGCCATAAATGTCCAGGTTGAGAGAGGCCATGCTCCGCCCTATGGCCTGTGCAGCGGACTTGGTGGCGCGAAGAGCTAGGTCCGTAGCGCTCCTTAGGTCCGGCGCGCTGATAGCTTCCGGTCCTTCCTTGTCCAGTTTATGGAGAAGGTCGGCCTGGAAGATTTGCAGGATGGCCATAGAATGCAGCGCAGATACAGCTTTCCCGGCGGCAGAGTAAGCGTGACCGTGCATGGCTGAAGTCGTGCGGCAAGCTTTTGATGGTAGCGCCGTCTTAGCACGCCGTCCAGCAGAGGGCGGGAAAAGATGGGCCGCTACAGCTTCTTCCACGGGGGGAAGAGAATGGTATCCTCTGTCTTTAGCACCGTCCACCGCAGAGAATGCTATCCTCTGTCTTTAGCACCGTCCACCGCAGAGAATGCTGCTGAGACAGAGGTACGCATTCTGGCTGAAAAGGGGGCATTCCAAGACTTAGCGACTTCTTTGTGAAGCTCAGGAAGAAAGGGCGCTGGTCTTGAGGACGGCGAAGCGCGGTCCCCTTGCAGGAAACATCCATCCAGCCGGTTGTGCGCAGGCTCCTCGGGCGCAGACCACTCGAGGCCGAGGCTCGCCACGGCCTGTGCGAGCAGACGCATGAGCTCTACCTCAATGCTGGCTCTTTTACCAGAAGGCTGGCGAACAGGGAAGGCGAGATCCACAGAGCTCGACCAATCCTCACTGCCCGATGCCAGAAGAGAGCAGCTATCATCCTCCACAAACACAGCTTCGTCATCATCCAAGGCGGAAGCGGCTGCAGACGGTGGCCGCTGTTCGGCAGTAAGAGACTCAGGTGAAGCAGGCGGTGAAGCTGGCGGGCGAACCGGCGAGCTTTTGCGGGTTGGAGGAGGTTCCGGGACCCGCTGAGCACGCCGCTTTTTGCCAGGCAAAGATGCCAGGCGAGTCCTCAGAATCACCATGGGCATTAGCTCGCAGTGAGGGCAGCCGCCGTCGGCGAGCGCGAAAGCTGCATGATCCTCACACAGGCAGGAAACGCAGATGACATGGCGGTCCCCGTCGCTGAGTGAGGCTCGGCACGAGCCACAGAAGGAACGAGACATCTTAAAAAAGACGCTCGGCTCTTTTAGAAGGGAGTGTGAGTCGCGGGGGCGAACACACACTTAGCAGAGAAAAAAGGATATAAACGCCGGATAGCGTAGCAGGAACGGCGACTGAAGGCGGCGAGTGAGGCCAGCGGCTTCAGATGCGAAGGCTCGTCCCGCAGAAAGCTTTCTCAGACGGCGTGGCTTCTTCCTCTCGGGATCCAGCGATGCGTGCGCTTCGCTGAAGAGATGAAAAATCAGATTCGATCAGCCTATCGAGCTATATTTATAAGCCTAAGCCACACCCGTTTCGGCGAGACGTGACGTAGTGGGCGTGAAGCGCCCTCATTGGACATGACGTCATGAGGGACCTCTCTCGATAGGCTGCAGCATTTGCCACAGGGCAGCCAATGGGTGCGTGAGCTGTCTCGCCTATGTCTGCATGCTGCCGCAATGCGTTTTGCATTATTACAAAATTAAGGATCATTTTTTGGCTTCAATATCTCGCGGAAAAGAGATTTTCCCCTAGCGTTAGATATTACTCAGTACGAGAGACCTCTCGTAAGAGAACACCTTTTACAAATCTATTGGAATTTTTTTATTGCAAGTAAAATATTTCAAATGCAATTATCTAATCATCTAATAAGATTATCAAGTGTCAGGGTTTGTTTTTGTTTGTTCTATGATTGACTCAGCTAAACAGACCAATAAGAGACTACCATTAACCATTAACTACTATTATTCATTTTAATTATACTAATGTCTAATTAAAACGTCTACAAATGTATAAAACTGATTAGAGATCAGGTAAAACCCACAGACACTTGTTCATTGTGAAAGATTTTGTATTTTCATCTACATTGTGACTTAGATTTAATCAACTGAAAACAGTGTATGTCATCAGATTCATCTACATTGTTACTGTGCATTAGATTTAATCAACTCTGGCTTAGATGTAATCAGCTCTATCTGTGTCTGTAAAGGTGTGAACCAAATGGCCAATACTTATGTATGGCCCAAAGAAACTGATTGGTGTGAATGCGATCTCCTGTGGGAGGTCCTAACAGTTTCCCTGTGTTTGTAGCCCTTTTGTCTTCATGTATAAAGGTCAGTCACACAGACAGAACATTGGGTTAAGATTGTTGAAGGGTGACATGCTAACATCGCTGCTGAAGGACTGCTACTCTACAAACCTTCAATAAATTCTTCTCCCCACAAGAACTCTGGTCAAGCTTACTTATTTTATGTATTGGAGAAATCTAATATATTGGCGAGCCACCCAAACCACTGCTCGGCCAAATACACCAAAATCTAACAATTGGTTCTCAGTGACTCCTCATGATTCATGGGTTGACAGAGATCATCGCCCCCAGCGGTGAACCATTGAAATTTTGACGTGTTTTGAAATGTTTAGAAGTGTTTAGAAAAATTTAGAAACAGTTATGACGTAATGAAGCCTCGTTTACTGAAATCACGTGACTCTGGCAGTTTGATACACGCTCTGAACCATTGATTCAGAAAAAAAGATTTGTAAAGGTTTCAAAGCATCATGAAGCAGTGTTTTGAAATTGCCATCACTAGTATCCAGTCTTCATCTGTCTTCTTCATCCTTATCCTGTGACAGAACAAACAACCAAAAGAAATGGAATATGCAGCACGCTTTTCTGTTTTCAGGACTTTTTAACCTTCACTGGACAATTTTGCTGTCTTGCCACCACCAGCCCCTTTGACGACGAGACCCTGAAGTCACTGTTCTGGATCGGGGTGAATTTCCATCACCCCGTGGACCTCCCAGACACCTCTGGGCTGAACTGGAGGGACGATATCATCCAGTGTCTGGAGAGTGTCTACACCCGATCCAGAACACAGCTGGACCCAGAGCCCGTTCCATCACCATCGACCACGGAGGAAACGTGTGAGCCCCCCGCAGACAGAGAGCTACCACTCGCTGCGACACTTCAGTCAGTGCCCGAAGATAAGAGGTTAGCGCGGACCCTCGCCCCGGAAGAGGAGCCCCCCAGTGAGTCTGAGCCCACATCACATCAGTGGAAGAGGGTATCCTGGTGGATTTTGAGACTGAGGACTGGCTGATTGACTTCAGTGCGGAGGTATCGTCTCCCACCCCATCCCACCCCATTTCGGATTTTTCATTGCTGTTCCTAGACTGCACCATAGTCTGTATGAACTTTCTTCATGTTTCCTCTGAACCTTCATCATTGTTTCTAGACAGTACAGCCACCTGGATGGACAATGTATGGTTACCTTCGACCCGGTCTAGCCTTCATCTGCCTCCGTCACCGCCCTACTCAGCTAGTCTTCCAGCCCTGCCTCTGCTGGAGGTTGTCAGCCCTTCGTCATCTCCTGCTATGCCAAGCACTTACGTTGAGTCTCAGGTCCTACAACCACCATCAGTGCCTGAGCAGATAGATCCAGTGGCTCACCTCTGACCTCAGATCGTCTCGCTCCGTCTTGGCCCATCGATCTGTCGTCTCCACATTGGCTCCTCCCACCTTCGGCTCCACCAGACACCCTTGACCTTTCAACTCTACTGGGTTCCCTCGAACTTTTTTTCCCCTTTTTTTTTGTTGTAATTTGTAGTCAATAAATGTATTGATTTACAATATTTATATAACACACCAACATGTGTATGCAGCACGAGTATAGATACAGCAATGTTGTTTTTAAAAGATAAAGATACAAATCTGCTAATATTTGAGGATTAGTGTGGTAAACTATCATTTCTGTCAAACGTTACCTTGGTTAAAGACTGTTGCAGTTGTTTTGAAGTATTTTTTTATGTTCTTAAACTTGTATGTTAGTTAAGGGTATCATGCAATGTTCACTATGGTTTCACAAGAACAGGAGAATTGCAGGTGACAGGTGATTGTCTTAAAATCCATTGAAAACAAGTGAAGTGTAAACAAGTGTAAAATTTAATTAAGTGAAATTTAAGTAATCTTAATGTTTACAATTCTGGTTACACTTTACAATGTTTCATTAGTTAACATTAGTTAATGTTTTAACTAACATGAACTAGCCATGAGCAATACATTTGTTACTAATCTTTGTTAATGTTAGATAATAAAAATGCAACTGTTCATTGTTTGTTCATGTTAGTTTACAGTACATTAACTAATGTTAACAAGATTTTTATAAAGTATTAGTAAATGTTGAAATTAACATTAACAAAGACTAATAAATGCTGTATAAGTGCAGTTCATTATCAGTTCATGCTAACTAATGTAGTTAACTAATGTTAACTAATTAACCTTATTGTAAGTGTTACCACAATTCTTATGCATCCCATGCTCTTATTACTATATAAATTAATACATAATAGTATATTAAATTCTAAAACAAGACAGGATTATTCATACTATATATATTTGACCTTTATATTTGATACATTTTTATATCATCCACATTCCGAGTGTGTGTGCTGATGTAGGGTGGGACAAACCGGGTCAGATAAAAATCAAAGGTCACATTGGTGCCGTGACTCAGGACTTCAGTCAAGGTGGTCGAAGATCATCTGAACATCGGACTGGCGGGCCTGTCTTCATTCTTCACTACACAGGACCTTCAGCTAAGCTTTAAAGTTGTTCCAGGACTCAAAAAAAAAGAAAAAAAAAGTGTTTTTTTTTTCTCTTAAGTGGTTTGATTTTATTATTGAATTCAGGTATCACAGCATTTATAGAATATAGTGTACACATTTTTTTCTTTTATCACTTTTATGCTCTTATTACCTGATTATGGAGCACGAAAGGTTAACTGGATCTCAGTATATAGGCACTCCAGTTAGTGTTGGTCGAGAGAGAGGTCTGTTAGCAACACCAATTCCCTTCCCAGACATTAGCAATGGTATGGGGTTAGAAGCTAATTCTAATCCAGATGCTAATGAGAACCCTAATCGTGTAAATTGTAGCAGTTCTGAAACTATGCAGCCAATTAGCACATCAACTCCAGTCCTTACCAGTGACATGATGAGTCAGATGGGCATCATAGTGCAGCAAGTAGTCCTGCAACTGGCGGACAGTATCCTTGAACATTTGAATTTGCACAGTCAGACAGAAGTTACATCTAAGCATACTCAAAATAGCCACAATAGTAGATACATGCCTGAGCAGAGCTCCATGTCAAGTGCATCGCAGATTCAAGTAGTACATCAGAGGGAAGTTAAAGATCCTCAAATTTTCAGAGGCAATGCATCAGACACTGTTACACTCGATGAGTGGGTGCAGTTTATGAAAAACTTCATAAGGAAGGGACTTCTGCCTACTGAAGAGCAGGGTGAAGAAATTTTAATCCACTTGAGAGGCAAAGCCAAAGATGTTGTTAAAGTAGCGATGCAGTATAGCGGTTTGAATATCAGAACAGATCCTGATGCAATTTACACCATATTACGTAAGCATTTCAGTTGCCAACAGTATTCTCCTATCCCATTGCAAGATTTCTATACTACTCTTCCAGAACCTCTGGAGGATCCCTTTGATTACCTGGTTGCGCCTGAACCGTACTGCTGACATCACAGCTGAGTGTCTAAAACAGCAGAGCAAGGTACTAGACAATTAATTGATTGAAATCACATGCATGTTCATTAGAAATTGTCCAAATTCAGATCTAGCGCTGACATTTCGTTCAAAAACCATTGACAAATGGACGGCTTATGAAGTGCAAGAGATCCTGAACGAGTATCATTCAGAGAAAAGTCTCAGAGCCACAGGACAAGGAAATAGGCCGAATGAATGTGAAAAGAAAATTTCTATGAATGAGATGTGTGTAAGTCCTGGCCCATGCCCAATGAAAGCTGAACAGGATTCACTCCAGTCAAAACAGTCAGAAAATATGGCTTTGGAAAAGGTGATCGATATGCTGGAAATAGTTCTGATGAATAATAGTGGTAATGCACAGGCAAGCAAGGAGTACAGGAAGAGAAGCAGCATGTCTAGAATTCCAGACTTGAATGAGGCACCAGGCTTGGTGTGCAAGGACACCTCACATTCTACTTTTACTCACTGTAGAGACCACATGCTATGTTTCTAGTGTTTTTCGCCTGACCATCCCAGAAACCGGTGATCTATGTAGTTTGAAATACGTTCAAACTTAGTGATCTATGTGTAGTGGGTCAGGTGGTGAGTTTGGGAAGTGTACCTTTAAGGTTTGCTGATTATTGGGATCAGGTGGCGTAAGTGACGTGTCCCTTTAAATGTGGGGAGATATGAACAGGAAAAACATGCGGTGTGAGTTGAAGGGTGAGTCTTATTGTGTATCAGTTGTGCAAACGGGAGGAGCTCGGTCTGACAGCTGCTTTTATGGTGTTCAGTAAATGGAACCAGCAGTGACTATCTTATAGAGACTTGCTTTCATCATAGTAAGGAGTGATCTTACACGGGTGTTGCGCTCAACGTAAGTGGCGCAAGTCTTTGTGGAAGTTCACGCCAGTTTGTTGCGTGATATTAAAGTCATTGAGCCGCTTACCACAGCTCATTGTTTGTTTGTTTTGTAGCTCGGTCTGGGGTCCGTGTTTATGGTGTCCAGTAAATGGTACCAGCAGTAAAGAGCTTACAGAACTAGCGTAGTGATCTTACGCAGGTGTTGCAGCAACGTAAGTAACGCTGACCTTTTTTTTCCTCTTAGATAAAATGTATAATTGTTAGCGCTGATTGTTTCCTGTTTTGTTAATATGTATGAATAGAAGCAACAATAGAGAGTGTGCACAGCTTTCAGTCATCCACATCGTTTAATTAAATTGCTATGGGGCATACGACTTTGATTCAAAGAAAAATGTAAGTTTTATCCAGCTTTTTGCCTTAATTTTCTAATTAGTTATTTTAAATTGTATAGCATCATAAACCATCTTTACTTGTGATTTATAGGAGGATTGCCCACGTCGGTCACTAGCCACTGTTTTTCCTGAGCTTAATCATTGTTTTATTTTTTATTTTTGTGTGTGCATGTGTGCGTCCTGAGGAGCGGCTACCACCAGTGATGACCTGGATTTAGTTGGGCTTAAGCCATTCTAACATTCGGCCTATGCGCATTGTGCAATATTTCACTTGGAAACAGTATCCATTTTGTAATGTAATGTTCACTAGTGAAGTGTGAAATGCTGTGTTGTGTATGTCTGTATGGTAGTATTGGTTTGGAGTGTTTCTTGCAGTGTTTGAGTGTTTTGTGAGCAGTACTTATTTATTAGACTTTATGCACTGTAGATTTGATATTGTTAGACTTTATATCTTGTATGCATGCACTATGATGCTTTAACTCACTGTGATCTATTTATTGTAAAATTGCTTACTGTTACCTAGAGGGAATATTTGTCTATTTTTACTGCCAATTATCATATTGATTGTTTAATAAATTTATAATTGAGTACATCAGTCCCATGTCCTTTCCTTCATTGGATACCACCTGCCTCAATATCTAAGAAGGGAGCGTGGGTTTTTGGGGTTTCTAGTTTATTTATACAAATTTCGGTGTGAGCGCCCCCTAGGGGTTACATATGTGTGAGAGAGAATCACATAGATCTTGAGAGTGAAGCTCCCATATCCAGTTTTGATGATGTGAGGAATTATAAGTCTTTATGTGAAATGTTCAGTGATGTAACTTCGGACAAAACAGTCATCTTTCAGGGAGTTCAGAGAGTTCCAAAAGCTGATAGCTTGTTTTACACATCCATTTCAGTTGAGACTGATCTCAATCTTAAAGCTTTAATTGATAGTGGATCAGTGGCATCTATTCTTAGTGAGTCTGCTGAAGAACGGTTGTTGAAAAGTAACCCAGACATGACAAGCCAGTCAGCACAAGATATTGTCATTGTTGATTGTGGTGGCCATCATGTTGCCCCTACTACAGTGTATGATCTTAAAGCTACAGTGTACGGCTGCTCCATGACAATTCCTGTTTTAGTTGTACCTGGGCAGACTGAAGAGATGATTTTGCGCACAAACGTCATAAAGAGACTCCTGATGCAATTGAGAGAAACTAACGGTTACTGGAGGCTCATGTCTAAGTCAAGTAACGCCGAGAGTGATGAGTGTTGTATGTTTCTATCCCTTTTCTCAAATGCAGAAAGGTGGAGAGGTGAATCCATACCTGAGAAAGTCGGTACCGTAAAGTTACAAAGGAGTGTGACGTTAGAGCCACAAACTGAACATCTAGTTTGGGGTAAGCTACCTCAGTCTTTTGTCTTGTCAGTTGGCAGCACTGTTATCATGGATCCGACCAAGTCAAAATCGAGACCATGGCAAATATTGGTCGGGAGGGTCATAACACCACTATGGGGAGATGGTTCTATCCCCTTGAAAGTCATCAACCCCACTAATCACAGAGTTGTGTTGAAGAGAAATGCAAAAAAATAGCTGATGTGTCACCTGTATTGCTGTACAAGATTTGCCGCTACCAAAATAGATTCAGTCAAATCTGCAGTGTGCTGAGGAACCCTTACCACCTAGATCCAGTGAAGAGATGAAGCATGTCTTGAGTGAATTGAACCTTGGTGAACTTGATTTGGAGTCATGTGAAGTATCAGCCCACTGGAAAGACAAGTTGTTGCACCTTATTGAGAAGTATGAGTCAGTTTTTTTAAGAGACAAAATGGACTGTGGAGAAGCCAAATGCGTTGTCCATCAGATTAACCTCACTGATGACAGACCCTTCCGTTTTCCATACAGGCGCATACCACTGAGCCAGTATGCTAAACTGAAGACAAATGAGATGGGGGAAAAAGGATTAATCCACAAGTCACATAGTGACTATGCATCCCCTCTTGTACTAGTTTGGAAGAAGAATGGCGATCTCAGGATCTGCAATGACTTCAGGTGGTTAAATGCGAGGACTGTCAGAGATGCCTACCCATTACCACACAAGTCCGATGTGTTGGCTGCATTGGGTGGCAACAAGTTCTTCTCAACCATGGATCTTACCTCAGGGTATTATAATGTCCCCTTAGCGGAAGAACACAAAGAGTACTCTGCATTATCTTCCGCATTTGGTCTCCATGAGTATAATAGGCTTCGTCAGGGTCTCTCTAATAGAATGATGATGTCTATTTTTGGGGATGGGAATTTCAGCAGCATTCTCTGTTATCTTGATGATTTGATGGTGTTTGCCCCTTCTGAGTCAGTAGCCCTTCAACACCTTGAAATGGTTCTCTTGCAGTTGGCACATCACAATCTAAAGTTGGCTCCAAAGAAATGTTTTTTTCTTGAGACGATCTGTGAAGTTCCTTTGACACACTGTATGTGAAGAAGGGATTAAGACTGATCCTGGTAAAGTTGAAGCAATTAACAATATTCAAGCTTCTGATTTAATGGAACCCGGTGGGTTCCATTAGCTGGCGCCATATTGGGCGTCATTTAGCACCCAATATGCTGTATTGGGCGCTATACCTGAAAAGGACAGAGAGAAGAAGGTAAAGGATCTGGATTTGGATTGTGACACTTTGCCACTTGAAAGTGAATTGGGAGTGCAATGGTGTGCTGAACCAGATGTCTTTCATTTCAAAGTGGTAGTCTAGGATAAACCTTTTACCAGGAGAGGAATTCTCTAGGTGGCTATCTCCATTTATGATCCTCTGGGGTTCTTGTGATTCTGTCTGCCAAGAGGAACCTTGAACTGCGAGATCTGTGCAGAGAGGGAATAGGATGGGACAATGTTATTTCTCCAGTGTATGTTCAACATTGGATGATCTGGATCTGCATCGCTTGAAGAGTTTTGAGGTCAGAAGATGTTTGAAGCCTGATGGGTTCGGAGAAGTAACATATGCTCAAATGCATAATTTTTCAGATGCTAGCGAGCAAGGATATGGTGTGGTATCCTATTTGCTGCTTCATAATGAACAACAACTGGCACATTCTACTCTTTTGGTAAGCAAGGCAAGAGTTACACCATTAAGACCATTACAATCCCTCACCTGGAATTTACAGCTGCCATGCGTGCTAGTCGTATCGACAAGATATGGATAAAATAACTCAAGATGCCCTTTCAGGAATCAGTTTTTTGGACGGGCAGCACTTCAGTTCTCAAATACCTTTGAAATAAGACCTCAAGATTGAACCCTCTGGGGTCTGAGGGGTTTTCTGGGCCCTGGAGGTGTTCTGACATGCTCTGACATTTGTGGTTTTTTCAGTTATTTATAAACATGTTAATGGCAAAGGTGTAAATTCACTCTATATAGCACAAACAGGGCTACCATAATATGCGAGCAACATGCATGTATATGTTTGAATTTTTAGGAGAATAATGTTTATGCGTGGTTATTGATGTCGCTTCGAGTTCTGGCTTCAAAATGATGTGAAAATCATCCTGCCTAATCGTTCACACACAATTTAAATCAATGTATTGTTTTATAAGACAGGTTTTGCTTGGAAAGCCAATATGCGAGGGGGGCGTGAACGAGGAGTGGTTTACACCTGAGAATACAATGTCCCACCCAGTATGCGTAATGACTCTGCATAATGAGCCATTCATTCAGGTGTGACACTTCAGCCACAAGAATGAATGCAAGGACAAAAGATATATTTAGAAGAAGACTTATATTGTCCATTTAAGAATTTGCTTACATCTATCTTGTAAATATGTTTTGCTATTTTATTAAAAAGGTTACAATTACAACAATAATTACAATTTCAACAATATTTCAAGTGTAAACTCTTTACTCTTTCTTTGTAAAAAAAATGATTATAGGCCTACATCTTATCATATGTATTCATTAGTTTCAATATAGCCAACACTGGAACAGCTAACATTTTAGCTGATGACTTTATTTTTGACAAAAATAGTATGTTATATATATATAGCCCTATATATATATATATATATATATATATATATATATATATATATATATATATATATTAGGGATGTCCCGATCAGGTTTTTTTGCCCTCCGAGTCCGAGTCATTTGATTTTGAGTATCTACCGATACCTAGTCCCGATCCGATACTTCTATAATACATAAAAAAAAAAGAATAAAGAAGAGCGAAAAACAGATCCAGGATGTTCCTTTTTTTTTATTTAATTCACCTTATTTTAACATTCAACAACTCTGTAAACGAGCACTTCTGTGAGGTAGCTTGAACAATCAAGTAATAAATAACATAAATTCTTCACTTTTGGATTTAGTGCAATGCAACAGTAAATATAAAAAAAAGTCTAATATATAAACAAATAGCACCTCAACTTAAAATACCCAGTGGCAAAATAAAAGTGCCACAGTGTTTGCAAAGCCAGTAATGTGCTTTTAGGAACTGCACTCACCGGTTTCACACTGCACGCGTTAGCAGAGCGTGCAGCGCGTATTTTTTTCGGCGCCCATGTTAACAGATTAGAGCATTCACACTGCACGCAGAGGCGGCGCGTAGCAGGAGAAGAGCAGGAGCAGCAGTGCCGCGATCGTTTCGGCGCCGAGTCTATTTTTGCTGCGCCGCTTACGCTGAATTAAAGTGACAATGCATTGATCATGGCCAAAATACACCGCAGTTTTATCCAAAAAGTGCATTGATGATATCTATTGTGTTTTAAACAGTCGATCAAATGACCAACAGCAATTTAAAAAGAAAACAAATGTCCAAAACAAACTTGTTGCTAGAACAATAAAAACAAAGATGAACCAAAAGTTATATAAATGAAATTATTAATAAAATAAGCTTCTTGACAAGTCGTTTCTCTTAAATGTATTTGAAAACGAAATAAAGCAATGCCAACTTATCCATTATAGAGTACTCTGTCTGTATACAACCCGCGGTTCAGCCGCGCGTGACAAACGCTGCCAGTGTGAAAGCAAAACGCGCGTGTCCTGCTCCTGCTCACCATACGCACTGCTCCTGCGCTACGCACTGCTCCTGCGCTGCGCTCTGCTAACGCGTGCAGTGTGAAACCAGTGTGTGCCACCGCATAACTATAGATGTGTTAAAAAAGAATGAGAATATATATACATATATATCCGAGTCCTGATCGGGAGGTAACGTCCGATTCCGATCGAGTCTGAAACCACGTGATCGGGCCCGATTTCCGATCACGTGATCAGATCGGGACATCCCTAATATATATATATATATATATATATATACATACATGTACATATATATATATATATATATATATATATATATATATATATATATATATATATATATATATATATATAACATATGAGCAGAAATTGCTAAACAAAAGCTTATTTGATGTGGCAGTATATTCTACAGTAAAAACTGTACCCAAATCTAGTCAACAAAATTTTGTCTTTCATATTTCGCCTGACTGTAACGTTGTTTTTATGAAATATTAGG
The DNA here is from genome assembly GCF_949319135.1 of Squalius cephalus. Taxonomy (NCBI): domain Eukaryota; kingdom Metazoa; phylum Chordata; class Actinopteri; order Cypriniformes; family Leuciscidae; genus Squalius; species Squalius cephalus. The sequence continues at coordinate 31,550,200 of NC_137130.1, forward strand.
GCATATAAATGTTAATTTACAGTTTAATACGTTGCTTATACAAATAGCCTACATTTTATTTCAACATATTTCAGTCGATTTTTACTCATCTCAGTATAGCAATACAGTTTGCTAAAACATCATCATTCATTCACACACAGAAACACGATTTAAATTTAAACTGTCTTTTTGCGAGCTGTGGTAAACAGCGCGCATCTCTGCCGTTTGTTCATTCATTCATTCACAAACAGAAACGCGATTCACTTGAGAAGGAAAAAAAACTTACTACAGTATTCCTCAGCTCAGTCGGATCCTTGCTCCTCGAAATACCCGCACTTCTGAGGTACATTTTCCATTATTATTATTCCTCACAGCGCTGCAAGACTTTGTAAGTGCTTTGTAACTAATAGAGTGTCTGAAATTCTGAAGGTTTCTAATGTGGCACAGTGGAGGTACGTGAAATCCTCAATCAATCCAGCAGATCTGGCATCTAGAGGAGCGAAAAGTGGATTCATTCTTGAAGAATGACATGTGGATTTCTGGACCCACATTTATTGTTTGACCACAAGAAGAGTGGTCAATGGATCCCACTGATGGGAATGTGATATTATCTTATGATCCCGAGATCATAAGGAGTGCTCTGGTAAACATGAAAGAAGTCAAAGTAGATCTGACACCGTATTATGTCTCCTCAATTACTTCGTCTGAAAAGAATCTTGATGGACTGCTCTTGTTTTCTTTGGTGCAGGTCTATTCACCTTTTTCACGGAACGCGAAAATACCCGTTAGGCTTTGCGCGTGCGCGTAGGCAGGATGCTCGGAACTTCCGGTTTGCGGCTTGATGCGTTTAAGTAGCCGTTATTGGACAGATCTCAAACGAAAGTTGTAAACTGTTTTACATCATTTTTTTTTACATAATGGCAACAAGCAATGTCAACATTAGTTCGCGGTGGCAGCACGGACTAGACTACTTAACGAAGACCGTAAAAAACGAAACTTTGTCTGTCCCTCATCCTAAGAAGCTGACAAGCGCCGCCTCCTGGATTGATGATATGAAACAATGGCCAGCAGTCACATATGTTGACATATTCAATTATCTTGTTTTGTCTGAGGGTGTCGACGGCGAGGAGCTTAGAAATTATAAAAGCACGGAAGCATACAACTATTTACACAGTAACAAAATTGGTCGAATTCTTTGCCATACTCATCAACAGTTCACATTCTTAAAAGCGGAGGTAGAGCCGAGTCAGACATTAAATAAATCCAATCACATTGCGTGGGTTATGATACAAAATAACGGAGTAGTGGAAACAGCTGGATGCTCTTGCGTAGCTGGCCCTGGTAGGTCTTGTAGCCATGCTGCTGCTGTGTTGTGGAAGGTGGGTATTTATAAATATAGTATATATCTATTTGTAAAATTTTGTTTATAGTAATAGCCGTCTGTATATTATGTTCATTGTTTATGAATATATTCAGTACATATCTATGTCTTGCACTTATGCAACCTTTTGCACTTGCTGCTGTTGCACTTCTGGTTGGATCCTAACTGCATTTCATTGCCTTGTACCTGTACTTGTGTAATGACAATAAAGTTGAATCAAATCAAATAAATAGAGCAACATTGCTAGTACAGTAAATACATTTAAATAGTCTGTTTGTGCAGCGTGATTCAACGTGAATAAATTATTTTTACACAACAATATTTAAACAATAATAAATGAAATTACAATACAATTATTTAGCTTTTAGTGCTAATGTGATAGTACTGTGCAATAAGTGAAAAAGTTAATATTTTGTGATTTTTGAAAGGTGCAGTATGCAGTGGTCAGTGGTATGACAGGGATATCTTGCACTGATGAGCAGCGTAGATGGAATGCAGGGACCAGAAGAAATCATGAACAGAAACGAATCAGCCAGATAACATTTAAACATCACAGAGCTGAGGAAGTATATGGTGCGTCATCAGCAAGGGAGGGAGAAAGGCTAGCACCTACACCATGCTATGACACACATCATGACTTCAGAGATAGAGTCAGTTCTTCAGATACAAAAGCTCTGTTTGAACTAAAAAATAGTCTTTTAGAAAAGTGCTACAATGCAAATGTACCAGAGCAAGCAGATGACATTGATAGCATAGAACTCCACCAGCCACATGGGGAGACTTTGACTTGCAGTAAATGTAAAGCATTTTACAGCAACTACATAGAGATGAACAGCGACCAGGCAGCTGTATTGGAGATTCAAACACAAAATCAGAGCTTGTCAGATGTTTGGCATAGTGCAAGACAGATACGGATCACTGCTAGTTCAGCTAAAGGTGTACCAGTACGAGCAACAACAAATCCTGATAAATTCATGAGAGAGCATCTCTTCCCTACCTTTCGGGGTAATGCAGCTACAAAGTATGGGAGTGAGAAAGAGGTAATAGCTCGAAACCTTCTTGTCGAACAAGGTCTACAGGTGTCCCTTTCAGGTACCAGAGTCAGCCTGACAGAGCCATGGCTGTCTGCAAGCCCTGATGGCATAATAAATGGTGTGGAACTTCTGGAAATAAAGTGCCCAATCCTTAAGAACAACACCACCTCTCTAGCTGACCATTTTACTATGAATTATAGTGACATCAAAGTAGTTGATGGGAAGCCTGAATTACAGAGAAACGGAGTCAGGGGCTACTACAAACAGATACAATTAGGCATGTTTTGTACTGGGCTGAGAATGGCAAAACTACTTGTCTGGTCATCAAAGGAACACATTCTGATAAATGTACCATATGACGCAGAGTATTCAGCAGAGCAGGTTACGCGTCTCAGAGGCTTCTACTTCTCTGTGATGCTTCCTAGAGTAGTGGATGAATTCAATGCCGGACGACTCAAACTGAATGGCAAATACCTACAAAATGTCAGAAAATGATAAACTACTGGTAAAAAAGACTAACAAACAGTAAAACAAAAAGTGTATAGATCCAGACATGTAGGAGGAAAAAAATTCTGACAATGTGTCAAGGCAAGTTTTCAAAACCATTCTGAATTTATTTGAAATTAGTTCCTTGTTTACTGGTTTTGCCATTGTTAAGTTTCGTAAGGTAATTAAAACAAATAATTAACAAGTATATGTATATTGTAAACAAAAATGGAAAACATTGAGATTAGAAGATTTGTTTAGATTAAAAATGTGAAGTATTGTGATTAAATACATATGTACAAATTTGACTACATGCAGTGTGAGCATTAATTTTCTGCTTCACGGATCAGGTCACCATGCAAATTCACTAAAGCTGCACATATACGCAGAATTTTATCAATCTTTGGCATAAGGGTGATAGGCAAGGTTTGTGACAAAATCTTGTATACTTTCAGTCTCCTAATTGCACGTTCAACATGTATCCTTACATTTGCAATCCTGCGACTGCACGTGACTTTTTCTTCTGTCAGCTGTGTTTGGTTGGCGAAGTGAGGAATTATCAAGTTGACTTGTCTTTCATACAATAAATCTCTTATCAAAAAACCCCTATCCGCCATCACTTCATCACCCGGTTTGAGATTTTCAAGAATGCCAGAGTCACATGTGATAAATTTGTCGCTACAGCGGCCCCCATATGCTGCTGATATGAACATTACTAGACCACAAGGTGCAATAGCCACTAAGTATTTGATAGTGTTGCATGCATAGTAGTGGCTGTACGATTCAGACCTCGAGTCAAGGTTCCTTGGTTTTTGGATTTCACTTTCACTGCAGTCTAAGATACAGGTAACATTATGATAATGTTGCTTAAACGCCTCTGGTGTTGTGGCCCTTATTGTTTCTTTGGGGAGCCATGGTATCAGGTCCTTCAAGACTACAGCCATGGTGTCAATCCAAAAAGAAATGATCCTGCTCACTTGACTCACTGATATACAAAATCGAATGGCTAGGTCTTCTATCAAAAGGTTTAATTTCAGCTTCATTAGTGTGAGCAAGATCTGCTGTTCAACTTCAGTCTGGTATGCCTCATTCGCATGGGGACGCAGAACAGCTACAAGGGTATGAAATGTGTGGAGTGGGAGCCCGGTGTACAGATTTGAGTCAGAGTCGTTCATCAGAGTAAGAGGCTTGACTGTATCACACTGTGTTGACTGGTTTACATAAGTTACACTGTGTCTCTTGATATAACAATGCTCCTCGAAGATGTGGTCTTCCCATTGTGTACCAACAGAGGCAGAGTTTATAGATGTACAGGCATGGTCATCAACATTTAATTGCATGGGCGTGGGGACCGATGCAAGACTCTCTTCTCCAGGCCTCCCTTCATCATTTTCAGTGTGCTCTTGGTAAACACCAGCTCCTTTAAACAGACAAACCATTTTAATCTATGATTAGCTGGGTCATCATGTTATATTTCAAATGATTTTTTGAAAAATGTATACAATAAAAAAATTTAGTCAATCAATAAAATAATATATTTTAGAATATAATCATGCAGAATTTTAGTTTAGCACTAATACACTTTTAAATGGCATGTATGAAGTACCAAATGCTGAGTTTTTCCCACATTCTGTAATGGGCTTATAAACAATCACTGATAGGTATTATTTTGTGAAACATTGCTATTTAAGCTGTGATAAGATTTAAGATCTCTTATTGCTGCAGCTGCTCTTTGACTAAAAACATCATATACCTAAACTGTGCTGTATTGACACTTAAAGTGGAGCGTAAAGTTGACTCATTTGAACGATTCGTTATAATGAATCAAAACACTATAACACACGAGTGTGGGAGTCAGAATGGTTCATTTAAAGAGCCGATGCTAAAGAGTCATTTGTTAAATGAACACACTTATGCTAAAAGTTAACATACTGAAGTGCTGAAGGAAACGCTGGTTTCTTAAAGACGTTTAAGCACACCGTTAGCAGCTACGCCATGAGAACTTTGTACTGAAAATACTGTATCCGTATCATAAACCACATTTCGATAATTGTGCAGATCCACACGTTAGCCTTGTAAATTACATTAATGAATAGTCTCACCTTCGTCCGGACAAGTTCGTCGTCTTCTCTTCTTCCTTAATGGACGATCGTATCCAAGCCAAAGTTCAGGATATGGATTTTCCGTTGTTGGTTGTCTGTCCACAAAGTGGAATGAGCAAACATGGATGTTACGGGGCGGAAATTTCAAATTAAGTGCTGCGAGCCATTTTCTTTTGCCCTCGTCGTCGGATGGCATCCTGTGGAATTTAAACGGTTTTGGACATGTACATTCCGCTCTTGTTGCTGGCTTGTGGTCGTAACACTCATTATCCAGAAGTTTTTTTAGCTTTCTGTAGCTGTTGTGACAGCCTTTAACGGAACAAATTCTCCCAGAGCCTCCACTATTTGCCATCACGAGTAACGTCGTCTAGCTGATGACAATTACTAAACGGAAGTTGAGAGCATCTTACCGGAAGTCGCTCACCGCTATGGCGACCCCCACGGAGAAGTGAGGAAAATGGTGAATATCAACAAGGGAGGGCTATTAATAATGTAAAGCTAAAGTTTGAATCTACTGTGTGCAAGAACTTGCTTTTGTTGGAAGAATTGGAGAAGGCTGAAATGGAAATCATCTGACTTTCCCAAAGGAGAGATTTCCTGAGGAACTGACAAGTCTATGAAAGGATGGATTAGTCAAGCGAAATAGTCCTCTCTATAGTCTTAATCCAATACTTCAGTCTGATATCATCAGGGTTGATGGACTTCTTGGAAAAGTGTTGATTCCTGAAGACTCTAAACACCTTATCATATTGGATAAAGACTTGCACATCTCTAACTTGATTCTGTGACAAATTCATGAAGAAGTGGGACATAGTGGACGGAACTACCTGTTGGTTACCCTTCGACAGCGATATTGGATCCCAAGAGCTAGTGTAGCCATAAGAAGAATTCTATCAAAATGTGTAGTGTGCAGAAGGTTCAATGGAATTGCAGGCCATCAACAGATGGCTGATTTGCCTCAGGATCGAGTTTCACCAGACAAACCACCCTTTACTCTTGTTGGAGAGGATTGGCCCTTTTGAGGAAAAAGCGAGGAAGAACCACCCTAAAGCGCTATGGAGTCATCTTCACCTGCTTGGCTTGATAGCTGTTCACATTGAAATGATCGCATCACAGGATACCAAATCATTCATTCATGCTCTAAGACGTTTTATTGCTCGATGAGGACAAGTGGCTGAAATATGTTCAGACAATTTTTAATCACCTCTTGTAATTCACGCTCAGCCCCGACAAAGTTTGTTCAACTTTGTCGGGGCTGAGCATGAATTACAAGAGGTGATTAAAAATTGGAATCACAATCAGATTAACAGTGTTCTTCTTCAAAAGAAGATAAAATGGACATTCAATCCTCCAACTGGCTCACACCATGGAGGGATCTGGGAAAGGCTCATCAGATCGATAAAGAAAATCCTGAATTCCATTCTTCGAGTACAAAGTCTAGATGAAGAGGGTCTTCATACATTCTTGTGTAAGGCAGAATCCATACTTAACAATCAACCCATAACCAGATCTTCTTTGGATCCCAACGACTTGAAAGTTTTAACACCTAATCATCTTCTCCTTCTAAAAACAAAGCTTACATTACCACCTGGATTGTTCGAGAAGGTAGATTTGTTTGCTCGTTGAAGATGGCGTCAAATTCAATACTTGGCTAACCTATTTTGGAAAAGATGGATTGGTGAATATCTACCTCTACTACAGGAAGATCAAAAGTGTCGCCAAAAGACACGCAACCTTCAGTTGGGAGATGTTGTACTGGTAGTGGACAATAATGCACCTATAAGTTCCTGGATCATGGACAAGATTATTCACACGATAAAGGACAAAAAAAAGATTCACATTGCAAGTTAAAATCATTCTGTGAGTACCTGCTTGACCAGGCCAATTACAAAAATGTGTCGTCTTCTTGAAGCTGAGGAATCTAAAGACTAATTATGACAGTGACCTTTGAGAGCTCTCAACTGACCATATTGACTTGACTTAGACTTGATTGCATTACTGACAACTGACTTTACTGACTCTAAAGACTGGACTTGGTACATGGGAATGCGTCACGGATTTCTTTCCTGCTGCTTAGCCTCTCAGCATCTATAGGCTGCCGCTATAACAATTTATTTGTGTTTAGATGTTGCATTAATTCCCTTTTATCACTGTAAAGCTGCTTTGAAACAATCTGTATTGTAAAAAGAGCTATATAAATGATGACTTGACTTGACTTTTATCTTTAGATATTTCTATTTTGTGGGAATTGCGTGAATCATTTTATTCTCCCGCAACCCCCACTCACACAAGTACCTTACTGCCCGCACCCTCACTCTTTATTCAACCATTTCTTCTCTTCTGTATCAGTCTCCGACGCGCGTTCACGAGAGCACCACTACGCATGCGCATGGTAATGACGCAGGAGCTATACCTTTAAGGTCCACGGCTGATTGAGAGGAGACGGACTTGTGCAGCGCTGCTTCTGAGTGGGCATCTCCCAGCAACACTGCTGTCCAGAAGGCATGTGAAAGAAAAACATCATACTCACTGGAATGCTGCAGGGGAACGGCAATCAAGTTACCGTTCTTTAATGAGCGTACCTCAATTGCAAGCTGTAGATGGCTTCTTGTAGCTGAAGGAGAAAGATTCTGAGGTAATGGCTTCCAGCACCACCTTATAGAGCGGGGGAGCCTGCCTCTATTTCACGCACTTGAAGGCAATTTGTGGGTGAACTCTCGCCCACGAGATTTCACAAGGCTTCAGTAGATTCGAGGAATGAGGGGAAACCCCCCATAGCATCAGCTCTGACGCAATGTCGAGTGAACCAAACTCAAAAGGGAACCTGTTAATTCAGATGTTACCTTAAAACATTTTACAGTGTACAATGATTGTGGCCTGACTGCGTGTGAGTTGGTCTGATAGCAGTGGCAGGTGTTTGCATGGCAGCAGTGTGAAATGTCAGTTTGTAATGCAGCTGGACAGCATCTCAGAGCTTGGACAGAGACTTTATTGGCCCCTCCATGCCCTGGGGCACGCCTGAAGCCTCATGAACAGGCTTGCTTCAATACAGAATTTGAACATTATTCATTCTCAAACACCTGTTAATCCATTTGGGAAGGAAATACACAGATATCATTTTCATAAATATTAGTAGGGTACAACAGGGCTAAAGGGACGCTTTAAGAAAAATTGGCTTTTCACTACTCCCATAGTGTATGATTGCAGAAAAAAAAAAAAAGTTTATATTGAACATTGATGGCGCTACAGATTTTATGTGAAAATAAATCAGAAAGGGGTTTATTTTGTTTAAAAACGTATAAATACATGCACAAGGTAAGGTGGGCCTTTTAAACCACACATGGGCTAAAAGGCTCACCAGCATGGGACAGAAAGGCACAAAGTATTGATACAAATACTTTTTTTTAACAATGTCTAGGTTAATACACTTACTTTATCAAAGTTTGTGCAATTTTCAGCTTATTTAAAAAAAAAAAAAAAAAGTAATTTTAAACATACAGAGACACAATTATTTAAAAAATGTAAAGCTTCTGAAAGCATTGAATGGGATCCCATAATAATTTAATATAGCTTTACAGTAGTAACAAATACATATGATATTTTATTATATGATATGATTGATATTATATTTTAAAAATATATTCATTATAATATGGTGATTTTCTCTAAGGTGGTCATCCAACTTGATATATGATATTTACTAGGGATGCAACAATACAGTTAGCCCACGGTTCAATACATACCTCGGTTTTTTAACCACGGTTTTCGGTTCGGTTCGGTTCTGATGGCTTGACACATAAGAGTGTTTTTTTTTGTTATTCTGTGCTTAGACAATAGGAACAGTAAGAGGTTAAGGAGAAAAAAAATAAAAACGATTTATTGCAATACTCCTTTATTTTACTTAAAAGCTAAGCAAAGTCCACTAGTTCCTAGTGTATTGTATAATATACAATTAACACTGACATCTCACAGCTGCTGGTAGCCCATGTAAACTGGGGAACACACAAATTCCTAAATTTTGAAACTAAACATAGGCCTACATTTTAGTAAACATAAAGGGGGTCAGTCTAGGACAACTCGAGGTATCGCACACCGGACGCGCACTTTCTCAGTTTATGGCCAGCAATATTGTTATGTTTATAAGGACATTATGAAACTAAGATAATGCCTGTACTATGTTATGATTGTACTGTACAATACAATCGTTGCTAAGTCTGCAGTCTGAACACTTTACCTCAGAGCGTCCGTTAACTGAATGAATGACAATATCACCTGAAAATCCGATAACATCAGCAATTTTCATTCAAGCAGCTGATTTCTGTGAATGAATGTAAAACTAAATGTATATTGCAGCACAGGGTGAAGTCAGTATATACATGAACGACGATTTGAGACAAATAAATGTACATTTAATGTAAAACTATGTAGATGGCGCTCTGTGGCGCGGCAGGATTTTGAACACGGTCCTGAGCCGTTGCTGGGCGCCGCGGACAGACGCCGAAAGGCGCCAACGGTGTGTGTAGCGCTACGTACACTCATAGAGAATAATGTGTTCGAATTTAAAAGACGTGGCGCTGCGCGTCCGGTGTGCGACCCCTTTAAATTGACCATTTCAAATAAACATATTTGTGCCTTCAGACAGTGATATTGCTGGGTGATGGTGCCGCAGATGTGCAGTCATGTTGGAAGTGTTTCTGTTTGAGTAGGCTACACGTGTATAACAATGCTTGCACACAGTTATTTTTATTGTTTACCGTTTTTTCTTCCTCGGCACTATACTCAACGGCAAAACCGAAATGTCCCGACACCACGGATTTGAAAGACGCCGGCGCTTCCTCGTACTGTAGCCTCACTTCACCGCCGCTTGCCATGTTAAAGTGTGGAATGATGGTTAAGCGCCCCCTAACTTTAGAGCATAGTGATTGAATATTTACTCGCGGGGAATTTCCTTATCAGCTAGTAGACTTACAGGCACACACAAAGAGTCAATTCGGAGAGAAATAAATTATTTAAACGTAAAACCGAAAAAACCGCAATTCATAAGCGCGTATTGAACCGTGGATGTCGTACCGAACGGTTCAATATTATATTGAGAATTGTGGCATCCCTAATATTTACCATCTGAATCTAACCATGTCATGTCAACAAATGAAAAAAAAAAAAAAAAAAAAAAAAAAAAACAGCAGCCAGCTCTTTATTATCATGTTCAAGATTGTGCCTTTTGCCCCAACAGCAGGGGCGCCTTTTACCCCAAATACCATCAATTTACATATTCTTCCGTTATTGAAAAACTGTTGCTTTAATTACTCTGAAAATTATTAACAAGACCTTTGTCTCAAAATATAGTCAATAGTTTTAGAGATTCTCATTTGCTACATACATTAACAATAATTAAAAAACTTGAAATATTCGATCAAATTAATGCAGAATCAATTTTGCATTGCTGTCCTTGTCAAGAATCAGCCAAATTTCCACGTGCATCATCAAAAGCGGCAGTTTAGAAAAGTTCTGAGCTGAATTTTTGTTCCATCTAGTGGTTTAAAAGAGAAAAAATTAAAATGCTCATTTTACCCCGATGGGCCTTTAGCCCTGTTGTAGCCTACCCTATACAAACATTTATTAGGGCCCAAGCCCTGAAAGGGCGGAGGCCCTATTGTTTTCGTAAGGATTATTAGGGCCCAAGCCCTGAAAGGGCGAAGGCCCTATTGTTTCCGGTAGGATTATTAGGGCCCAAGCCCTGAAAGGGCGAAGGTCCCTATTGTTTCCGGTAGGATTATTATTAGGGCCCAAGCCCTGAAAGGGCGAAGGCCCTATTGTTTTCGGTAGGATTATTAGGGCCCAAGCCCTGAAAGGGCGAAGGCCCTATTGTTTCCGGTAGGATTATTTATTATTAGGGCCCAAGCCCTGAAAGGGCGAAGGCCCTATTGTTTTCGTTAGGATTATTATTATTAGGGGTTCAAGCACGAAGTGCTGAAACCCTATTGTAATTGTACTGATTTTTATTAGGGGTTCAAGCACGAAGTGCTGAAACCCTATTGTAATTGTACTGATTTTTAGGGGTTCAAGCACGAAGTGCTGAAACCCTATTGTAATTGTACTGATTTTTATTATTATTATTAGGGGTTCAAGCACGAAGTGCTGAAACCCTATTGTAATTGTGCTGATTTTTATTATTTTTCTTCTGCCGTAAAACGCATCGTGCAGCCCAAACCGTAAGACCTGGAACCTTGAAACTTTGCCAAATGGTAGTATAAAAATCGAGGAGAGGTTATCAAATTATGACCTCGATTGGCCCATAGGTGGCGCTATAGCGACCAAAAGCGCGAAACTGCTCATAACTCCTAGACCATATGTCGTAGACTCAAGTGTCTTATATCATTGGAAAGCTGGAACCCTGAAGAACAAAACGTATATCTCCGATTTCATTTCCGGTATGCAAATTTTTCCGCCATTTTGAATTTTGTCAAAAACCTACTTTTGCGAACTAGTCCTAGGTTTTTCGTCCGATCGGAACCAAACCAGTGCAGAAATGTTCTCTGGAGTCTGAATATCAATAATTATCGAAAAAAAGTTGAAATTTCGATTCACGGTCGCTAGGGGGCGCAAAAATATTGTTGTGGGAGGAGCCTATTTTACTAAAAGGGCTATAACTCAAGATGTAAATGAGGTATCTTCACCAAACTCGGTCCACATGTGTAGGAGTTCAATCTTGGGTCACAGTAAAAAAATCGCGACGATTGAACACTAGGTGGCGCTATAACATGAAAAAAACATGAAAAGGGCTATGACGACCTGACCGTTAGTCCGATTGACTTGAAAATTGGTATGCAGTGTCTTGGTCCAAGGTGCCATGTATGTCTTTGAGGACATTGGCATATCTCAAAAAACATGGCCGCCATCGGCCAATGAAATTTGAGCACCTATTAGACAAGGTTAACGGAGGCTGATCGGAACAAAACTCGGTAGGCATGTTCGACTCATGGTCCTAGAGGTCTGTAAGAATTTTGAAAGAAATCGGCCACTAGTTGGCGCTAACGAGTTTTACAGCTCCGTAATCACGTGGTGTTACAAATATCCACACAATATGCATATCATTTGATAGACCTTCTCATGGAGAACAACTTTGCCTCAAGAACCATTGCTGTCAATCAAACCGTTCATTAAATATTCGTAATTATGTTAAAAACCTACTTTTGCGAACTAGTCCTAGGTTTTTCGCCCGATCGGAACCAAACGAGTCTAAGACAATTCTATGGACTCTCTAGATAAATAATTATCAAAAAAAAGTTGAACTTTTGCATTTTTCGCATAGGTATATAGGGTTATAAAGAAAATGGGCGTGGCAAAATGCACTCAAAAGCCTATAAATCCTAAACGAAAACACAGAACTTCACAAAAATTGATGCACATATTTGTCATAACATGCTAAAGGAGCCTGGAAATTTGTATAAAGATCGGACCAAAGGTAGCGCTATAACTGTTAAAACGCTTTAAAACCATATATTTCCTATGGTAAATTGCCTGTATTGGCTGTGAATGGTCTTTTCCTATGAAAAATTCCATAGGAAATAATTTGATCAAAATGAAATAATTTTCATATAATAATGTTCATGACTCTTAATAAGCATGAAACATTTCAGACAGATCAGACAAAATTTGCCTCTATAACAGTCAAAAAGGTAAAAATGATATAACATGTCATTAAGCCAATAAGTGGTATTTTACTGCCCCCTGCTGCCATTTCATCATACTGCTCACTAATATTGTCATATAATTCATATTTAGACTTTATAAAATCATTATTTTAACATTTTCAATCATATTTTGTCAAAACTCATCTATTGGAGTATTACTTGACAATTGTGTCACACTGAGATATGGAAATGGACGAAAGTAAATGAATGAAATGAAACGAAAGTAAAACGGCATTTAAGCCACGCCCCCGAATACAAATTCACTAATAACTCGAAAACGGAAAGTTGTTGCACGTTCAAATTTTGATGGTAAGGTCCTCTCCAGGCTCTTGATCGAAACGTGTCGTCGCGGGCCTCCGTCGAGGGCTACTCGAGCACTATCTATGCTCTGAGTTTCAGAATTTTTCGCGTTCTGGTTACCGAGATATAACTGAAAAACCAAATTCCCATTCATTCACTCATTCATTCAAACACTTCAATTGCTATAATACCACTTTTGTCCACTTGAGGGAGCAGCAGAATTGCACATTACCTTTTCATTAGCTTTCAGTATTGGGAAACAAACAAATGCTTTAAAAAGCAATCTTTTTATTATGATAGGGCTGTAGCTTTCGATTATTTTAGTAATCGAGTATTCTATTCAAGTAATCGGATAAAAAAAAATTGTGGTAAAAAATAGATTCAAGTTAACAACAGCCTTTAAAATGACTTAAAATACAAATATATAATAACAAGCAACAATAATTGGTTCAAGTAAAGTATCAAAGTAAGTAATTATATTGGTTTTATTGAAGAACACTGTTAAAATATACCCATGTAAAATGAATTATATAAACTAATATAAACATAACTTATGTACATAAATAACAAATGCCTGCAGAGGGTGCCAGCGGCCTGGTTGTTGTTACACTAAGCCTGGCATTATCAAATCCTTGTTTAATATTGTCCAAACAATTAATTCAAATGTCAACTTAACCTTCAATATTTGGCCACTTCTGTACGATAGAAATGCTACAGTCACTGTAATTTCTTGAACGAGAACATGTGCACATCAAAACATGCAAACTCAGAGCAAGATAACTTATATTTTGAAATCGCAATGTTTAAACTTTTATTTTGAAATCGCGATGAACAGCAGTTTGAGAAACCCAGATGTGCTCCACAAATGATAACAGTGCAACTATGAAACACAAACTGCGTCCGACTTGCGTTCCCATATTTGCACGTTATTGGAAACCTAAACAAACAGCACTGCAGAGACTGAGTTTGCTTGGAGCAGCGTTTACTGTGGACGGAGCTGAGGTAATTTTAACATGTAACGTTAGGCTAATCTGCACTCATGTAATTGAAGCGTCTTCTCTGTGAAAAAAACAAACAAACAAAAAACAGAGGATATATTTATTTAACTGAATCACAGCCTTTGTGATTTCACAATGGCACTATGCTATATTATGACTGTAAATGGTTTTAAATATCGCGTTGTCCTAGAAAACTGTAATTCTGCGGTTGTTGGATTCTCGTCTGTGGAATGCACCACTTTCGGTATTTTGCCAATTACTCGAGGGGTAAATTGCAATCAAGGATTTTTTTAAATCGAGTACTTTACTATAATCGAGGAATCGTTACAGCCCTATACTGGTAACATAGTTTTATATTATTAGATCACAAAGAAATGCCTATAGACAAATAAATATATTTTCTCAATAACATATCCAAAAAACATATTTGTGTGTGTGTGTGTGTGTGTGTGTAAGCATGCATTATTGAGTTAACATGGAAAAACTGGTTTGATTTAGTGCAGAAAACTGGTGCAAATCATTAAGTTTAAAGTGAAAGTGAGCCAATAAGTGGTCTTCTACTGGCTTCTGCTGGCCATTCTACTTATTAACTCTTCGGAGTCTTGGGCTATTTTGGCCGTTTTTGAGTACTTTTTACACAGCACAACATCACCTATATGAACAGACAATTAGTTTTTCACTTTGATGTACTTTATCAACATACTGGACCCAAAATCACACAAAAAACACAAAATCCGAATAGAAAAATTATAGTTTTTTACTACAAAAAACACAAACATGCTCAATGAAGCATTTTAAAAGGTTTAAAATGTTAACACAAGTTGTAAATGTCAACATATACAGGTACAATTCAGATATAATCAAGCTATATACAAAAAAAATATGATTTACAAAAAAAAGCAGGTGTAGCCATGGGCTTTTTTCTTTTTCTTTTTAGCTTTGCCACTTTTTAAAACAGTTCATGCACACAATTATACAGAGAGCTATATTTAAGGCCTTGCATTCCCAGAGTATGAGGGTTCCCAAATAGTGCAAATACAACATAAAAAAGGTAAAATTGAGATAAAATCAAACTATATACAGCAAAAAGCAGGTGTGGCAATAGGGTTTTTTTCTTTTCTTTTTTGCTTAGAAACTCTACAAAACACAATGTACAATTACACAGACAGCTACATTACAGGGCTTTCATGAGCTTGAGTAAGAGGTGTTCCTAAAAAGTGCAAATATACCATACAAAAGGTAAAATGAATACAAAATCAATATCAGGATCACTCTCGGTTTTCCAGGGCTCAGAGCTGTGGTGTGGCTGTCCTGACTTTGCTGGAGATCTTGATCTGGTTTGACTCTTCCTTCCACCCCATCTCTTTGTAGGCCTCTGTCTGCTTGTTGTCGAAGTGGTAGATGACCCAGGCTGCTCATCATCTCTGTACATGTCAAGACACACGCAAAAAGATTAAAGATTGTACATCAAAGTTCAAGATGCTCATTGGCACATATGTACAACAATTACAGTGAAGCAATCATTGGCAATGAAATTCTTGTTCACACACACACACACACACACACACACACACAGACAGACAGACACACACAGAAACACACACGCACAGACAGACAGACAGACAGACAGACAGACACACACACACACACACACACAGACAGACATACAGACAGACAGAGACACACACACACACACACACACACACACAGATAATATAATATACAATAAGCTAAAAGTTTGTCTCACCCCTCGTTGTGAACCACAAAAGCCGAGTCGTCAATCTCATCATAGCCACTTTCTGATTCCGTCGATGAACTGTAAACAACATCGTCCAGTTGGTAGAACAAGTCGAGGGCTTGTTCAACCAAAAATTTTCCTTCCACAAAAAATACCTAAACTATCTACACTACTCCTAAACTACTCTCAAAATCTACTCAAACTCTTCCAAAAACTAGCAATAACATCTCTGTCTTTCTGTCTATTCCATCAATATCCCGTCGGCGCCTTTCAATTTCGCTTCTTTGCACAGTTGGCTCCTCCTCCACTCCGTAAAATGTGCAGCATGAAGAGCAGAGTCAGCAGATTCACACATTTTTCTCCGTTTTGTTTTATGACAAAAACCGACGAAGTTATTGGAATAAATGCGACGCCTGTCGCATCCCATCGTGCGTTCTTTTACGAATGCGTCAATATTTTCAATATTTTTTTTATATAAAGTTTAAATGATCATATCTCCGTTTTTACTTGGTCTAGCAACACAAAACAAAAAGCAGAATAGAGTTTCAAGCCAGCACTTTCGACAGAAGTGGACGGCAGCGCTCGACGTGACTTTGTTTTTATAATTCAACGTCTTAAACCTGTCATGTGATTTGATCACGCCGGTGTGATCGGCGACTCGGAAGAGTTAATGAAGTCTTTTCACATGTGCTTTTGGATTCACTTGTATAACAATAACTATTATAACACAATCATATTTTGTCAGTGTTTATCACTTCATTTGCACTGACACTTCACATAATTGCTAGTAATGTGGTAAATCATGGTAAATCACGCTAGAAACATGGTAAGTCATAGTAAATAATAGTAGAATGTGGTGTATCAAGGTAGATCATGTAAGAATCCTGGTAAATAATTCTAGAACGTGGTATATCATGCTAGAACATGGTAAATCATGGTAAACTATGCTAGAACAGGGTAAATCATGGTAAACCATGATAAATCATGATGAACTATGTCAAATCATTTTAGAATGTGGTATATCATGATAAATCATGCTAGAACATGATCTTTTCCATCTATGATGTCAGTGGTTACATGCTTGCTAAATAAAACTTAATAACTTTTGATGCTTTTGTGCTTTAAGGCCTTAAAGGCCTTAATTGCTTGAACCCCGATAAATGCTGCTTGCAGCTTTAATTATTATTATTATTCTGCCGTAAAACGCATCGTGCAGCCCAAACCGTAAGGGCTAGAGCATTGAAACTTTGCCAGATGGTAGTACAAAAATCGAGGAGAGGTTCAGAGATTATGACCCCGATTGGCCCATAGGTGGCGCTATAGCGACCAAAAGCGCGAAACTGCTCATAACTCCTAGACCGTATGTCGTAGACTCAAGTGTCTTATATCATTGGAAAGCTGGACGCCTGACGAACAAAACGTATATCTCCGATTTCATTTCCGTCATGATAGATTTTCCGCCATTTTGAATTTTGTCGAAAATCTACTTTTGCGAACTAGTCCCTGGTTTTTTGCCCGATCGGAACCAAACCAGTGCAGAAATGTTCTCTGGAGTCTGAAGATCAATAATTATCGAAAAAAAATTGAAATTTCGATTGATGGTCGCTAGGGGGCGCAAAATAATCGTTGTGGGAGGAGCCTATTTTACTAAAATGGCTATAACTTAAAAAGTAAATAAGATAGCTTCACCAAACTCGGTACACCTGTGTATGGGTTCAGTCTGGGGTCACAGTAAAAAAATCGCGACGATTGAACACTAGGTGGCGCTATAACATGAAAAAAACATGAAAAGGGCTATAACCACCTGGCCGTTAGTCCGATTGACTTGAAAATTGGTATGCAGTGTCTTGGTCCAAGGTGCCATGTATGTCTATGAGGACATTGGCGTATCTCAAAAAACATGGCCGCCATTGGCCAATGAAGTTGAGCACCTATTAGACAAGGTTAACGGAGGCCGATCGGAACGAAACTCGATGGGCATGTTCGACTCATGGCCCTAGAGGTCTGTAAGAATTTTGAAAGAAATCGGCCACTAGTTGGCGCTAACGAGTTTTTTGGCTCTGTAATCACGTGGTGTTACACTTATTGTAACAAAATGCATATCATTTGATATATCTGCTCATGCTGAACAACTTTGCCTCAAGAACCATTGCTGTCAATCAAACTGTTCATTAAATATTCACGAATATGTCTAAAACCTACTTTTGCGAACTAGTCCTAGGTTTTTTATCCGATCGGAACCAGACCAGTCTAGGACAATTCTCTGGACTCTCTAGATCAATAATTATCAAAAAAAAAGTTGAACTTTTGCATTTGGATGGCTGTAATAGGGTCATTTATAAAATGGGCGTGGCAAAATACACTCAAAAGCCTATAAATCATAAATGAAAACTCAGAACTTCACAAAAAATTGGTCAGCATATGTGACATAACATCATTAACAAGCATGCAAAATTTTATGGAGATCGGACGATAGGTGGCGCTATAACTGTTAAAAAGCTTTAAAACCATATATTTCCTATGGTAAACTGCCTGTATTGACTGTAAATGGTCTTTTCCATCTCTGATCATATAATTTTCATATCATAATGTTAAAAACTAGTGCAGTACAATTCTCTGGACTCACTAGAACAATAATTGTCAGAAAAAGTTGAACTACTTCATTTGGATAGCTATAATAGGTTCACTTCGAAATGTGGCCTTTACCAAGTGTCCCCGAAAGCCTATATCTCTTTAATGAATGACTCAGACCTTCTTACAAACAAGTCAGAACATGTGAAATATCACTCTGAACATGCATGAAAATTTTCAGACAGATCAGACAAAATTTGCCTCTATAACAGTTAAAAAGGTGAAAATGATATGATTATAATGGCATGTTAAGCCAATAAGTGGTATTTTACTGCCCCCTGCTGTTCAAAATAGTCATTTTGTCATATTGTTCTATAATTTATATTTAGACTTTATAAAATCACTATTTTAACATTTACAATTACATTTAGTCAAAATCCATCTGTTAAAGTATTAGTATTGACAGTTTGATCACATCATACATTTCAAATGTCTGCATCTACAACATAATGTGTGTGTGTAGTCTTAGGTTTCTGAATAAATTCTGAATCATCTGATTAATAGCTTGCAAAGACTTTGTGAAATGTTTATAGACCATTCAAATATATTTTCATAATGACATATCCCAATAGCATTGAAATAACAACAACAACATTTGTCTTTGTGTGTGTGTGTGTGTGTGTGTGTGTGTGTGTGTGTGTGTGTGTGTGTGTGCGTGCGTGTGTGTGTGTGTGTGTGTGTGTGTGTGTGTGTGTGTGTATGTGTGTGTGTGTGTAAACATGCATTATGGAGTTAAAATGGAAAAACTGGTTTGCTTTAGTGCAGAACAATGGTGAAAATCAAGAAGTTTAAAGTGAAAGTGAGCCAATATGTGGTCTTCTACTGCCCTCTGCTGGCCATTCTACTTATTAATGAAGTCTACTCACATATGCTTTTGCATTCATTAGACACTAAAAATCACTTATATAACAATAAAACACAAAAAAATCACTTATATAACAATTACTATTGTAGCACAATCATATTTTGTCAGAGTTGATCACTTCATTTTTACTGATACTTCACATAATTGCTAGCAATGTGGTAAATCATGGTAAATCACACTAAAAACATGGTAAATCATAATAAATAATACTAGAATGTGGTGTATCAAGGTAAATCATACTACAATCCTGGTACATCATTCTAGAACATGGTATATCATGGTACATCATGCTAGAACATGGTAAATCATGGTAAACTATGCTAGAACAGGGTAAATCATGGTAAGCCATGATAAATCATAATAAACTATGGTAAATCATGTTAGAATGTGGTATATCATGGTAAATCATGCTATAACATGGTAAATCATGGTAAACTATGCTAGAACAGGGTAAATCATGGTAAACTATGATGAATCATGGTAAACTATGATAAATCATGATAAACTATGGTAAACCACGCTAGAATCACAGTAAACAATGGTAAATCATACTAGAATGTAGTATATCATGGTAAATCATGATAAAGTATGGTAAATCATGCTAGAATCATAGTAAATAATACTAGAATGTGGTAAATTGTTGTGGGAGGAGCCTATTTTACTATAATGGCTATAACTCAAGAAGTAAATGAGATATCTTCACCAAACTCAGTACACATGTGTATGGGTTCAATTTGAGGTCACAGAAAACAATTCTATGGAGATCGGACCATAGATGGCGCTATAACTGTTAAAAAGCTTTAAAACCATATATTTCCTATGGTACATTGCCTGTATTGGCTGAAATGGTCTTTTTCATCTATTATGTCAGTGGTTACATGCTTGCTAAATAAATCTTAATAACTTTTGATGCTTTTGTGCTTAAAGGCCTTAAAGGCCTTAACTGCTTGAACCCCGATAAATGCTGCTTGCAGCTTTAATTATTATTAGGGGTTCAAGCACGAAGTGCTGAAACCCTATTGTAATTGTGCTGATTTTTATTATTATTATTAGGGGTTCAAGCACGAAGTGCTGAAACCCTATTGTAATTGTACTGATTTTTATTATTATTTTTCTTCTCCGCTAAAACGCATCGTGCAGCCCAAACCGTAAGAGCTGGAACCTTGAAACTTTGCCAGATGGTAGTACAAAAATCGAGGAGAGGTTCAGAGAGTATGACCCCGATTGGCCCATAGGTGGCGCTATAGCAACCAAAAGCGCGAAACTGCTCAGAACTCCTAGACCGTATGTCGTAGACTCAAGTGTATCATATCATTGGAAAGCTGGATACCTGAAGAACAAAATGTATATCTCCGATTTCATTTCCGGTATGCAAATTTTTCCGCCATTTTGAATTTTGTTAAAAACCTACTTTTGCGAACTTGTCCTAGGTTTTTTGCCCGATCGGAACCAAACCAGTGCAGAAATGTTCTCTGGAGACTGAAGATCAATAATTATCGAAAAAAAGTTGAAATTTCGAATCACGGTCGCTAAGGGGCGCCAAAATGTATGTTGTGGGAGGAGCCTATTTTACTAAAACGGCTATAACTCCAGAACTAAATGAGGTATAATCACCAAACTCGGTACACATGTGTAAGAGGTCACTCTGGGGTCACAGTAAAAAAATCGCGGCGATTGGCCACATGGTGGCGCTATAACATGAATAAAACATAAAACAGGCTATAACCACCTGACCATTAGTCCGATTGACTTGAAAATTGGTATGCAGTGTCTTGGCCCAAGGTGTCATATATGTCTATGAGGACATTGGTGTATCTCAAAAAACATGGCCGCCATCGGCCAATGAAGTTTGAGCACCTATTAGACAAGGTTAACGGAGGCCGATCGGAACGAAACTCGATGGGCATGTTCGAGTCATGGCCTTAGAGGTCTGTAAGAATTTTGAAAGAAATCGGCCACTAGTTGGCGCTAACGAGTTTTATGGCTCTGTAATCACGTGGTGTTACACTTATCGTCACAAAATGCATATCATTTGATAGATCTGCACATGATGAACAATTTTGCCTCAAGAACTATTGCTGTCAATCAAACCGTTCATTAATTATTCGCGAATATGTTAAAAACCTACTTTTGCGAACTAGTCCTAGGTTTTTCGCCCGATCGGAACCAGACCAGTCTAGGATAATTCTATGGACTCTCTAGATCAATAATTATCAAAAAAAAGTTGAACTTTTGCATTTTGCGCATGGCTATAAGAGGGTCATAAAGAAAATGGGTGTGGCAAAATGCACTAAAAAGCCTATAAATCATAAATGAAAACTCAGAACTTCACAAAAATTGGTGGGAATATGTGACATAACATCATTAACAAGCATGCAAAATTTTATGGAGATCGGACCATAGGTGGCGCTATAACTGTTAAAAAGCTTTAAAACCATATATTTCCTATGGTAAATGGTCTTTTTCATCTATTATGTCAGTAGTTACATGCTTGCTAAATAAATCTTAATAACTTTTGATGCTTTTATGCTTAAAGGCCTTAAAGGCCTTAATTGCTTGAACCCCGATAAATGCTGCTTGCAGCTTTAATTATTATTATTATTATTATTCCGCCGTAAAACGCATCGTGCAGCCCAAACCGTAAGAGCTGGAACTTTGAAACTTTGACAGATGGTAGTACAAAAATCGAGGAAAGGTTCAGAGATTATGACCCCGATTGGCCCATAGGTGGCGCTATAACAACCAAAAGCGCGAAACTGCTCATAACTCCTAGACCGTATGTCGTAGACTCAAGTGTGTTATATCATTGGAAAGCTGGACGCCTGACGAACAAAACGTATATCTCCGATTTCATTTCCGCCATGATAGATTTTCCGCCATTTTGAATTTTGTCAAAAATCTACTTTTGCGAACTAGTCCCTGGTTTTTTGCCCGATTGGAACCAAACTAGTGCAGAAATGTTCTCTGGAGACTGAATATCAATAATTATCGAAAAAAAGTGGAAATTTCGATTCACGGTCGCTAAGGGGCGCCAAAACGTACGTTGTGGGAGGGGCCTATTTTACTAAAATGGCTATAACTCCCGATGTAAATGAGGTATCTTCACCAAACTTGGTACACATGTGTATGAGCTTACTCTGGGGTCACAGTAAAAAAATCGCGACGATTGGCCTCATGGTGGCGCTATAAAATGAAAAAAACATAAAACAGGCTATAACCACCTGACCGTTAGTCCGATTGACTTGAAAATTGGTATGCAGTGTCTTGGTCCAAGGTGCCATGTATGTGTATGAGGACATTGGCGTATCTCAAAAAACATGGCCGCCATCGGCCAACGAAGTTTGAGCACCTATTAGACAAGGTTAACGGAGGCCGATCGGAACGAAACTCAATGGGCATGTTCGGCTCATGGCCCTAAAGGTCTGTAAGAATTTTGAAAGAAATCGGCCACTAGTTGGCGCTAACGAGTTTTACGGCTCTGTAATCACGTGGTGTTACAAATATCCACACAATATGCATATCATTTGATAGATCTCCTCATCCTGAACAACTTTGCCTCAAGAACCATTGCTGTCAATCAAACTGTTCATTAATTATTCATTAATATGTTAAAAACCTACTTTTGCGAACTAGTCCTAGGTTTTTTGCCCGATCGGAACCAGACCAGTCTAGGACAATTCTCTGGACTCTCTAGATCAATAATTATCAAAAAAAAGTTGAACTTTTGCATTTGGATGGCTGTAATAGGGTAATTTATAAAATGGGCGTGTCAAAATACATTAAAAAGCCTATAAATCCTAAATAAAAACTCAGAACTTCACAAAAATTGGTCAGCATATGTGACATAACATCATTAACAAGCATGAAAAATTCTATGGAGATCGGACGATAGGTGGCGCTATAACTGTTAAAAAGCTTTAAAATCATATATTTCCTATGGTAAACTGCCTGTATTGGCTGTAAATGGTCTTTTCCATCTCTGATCATATAATTTTCATATCATAATGTTCAAAACTAGTGCAATACAATTCTCTGGACTCACTAGATCAATAATTGTCAGAAAAAGTTGAACTACTTCATTTGGATAGCTATAATAGGTTCACTTCAAAATCTGGCCTTTACCAAGTGTCCCCGAAAGCCTATATCTCTTTAATCAATGCTCAGACCTTCTTAAAAACAAGTCAGAACGTGTGAAATATCACCCTGAACAAGCATGAAAATTTTCAGACAGATCGGACAAAATTTGCCTCTATAACAGTTAAAAAGGTGAAAATGATATGAATTAATGGCATGTTAAGCCAATAAGTGGTATTTTACTGCCCCCTGCTGTTTAAAATAGTCATTTTCTCATATTGGTATTGGTATCAGCCATGGTAAATCATGATAAATGATGGTGTGTGTGTGTGTGTGTGTGTGTGTGTGTGTGTGTGTGGTACAAATATAACAAAGGTTTTATTTTCCAACATGAAAACAAACATAACAGAGTGCTAGTGCACAAACAATAACTGACAATGATAATGGATGAGAGGGGAACTTAAATACACAGATCAAGACAAGGACAACAGGTGACGGTTATGATGATGAGGAGCAGGTGATGATGAGGAGGGTGATGAGGAGCAGGTGCAGGTGATGACGACAGATGGTGAATGTGATGAAGACAGAAGGTGAATGTGATGAAGGTGAATGTGACACCAATATCACTGAAACATTTGTGTGTGTGTGTGTGTGTGTGTGTGTGTGTGTGTGTAGCATTATTGTGTGTAGCATATGTAGCAAGTATGCATTATTGAGTTAACATGGAAACACTGGTTTGCTTTAGTGCAGAAAACTGGTCAAAATCATGAGGTTTAAAGTGAAAGTGAGCCAATAAGTGGTCTTCTACTGCCCTCTGCTGGCCATTCTACTTATTAATTAAATTTTTCCACATGTGCTTGCATTTATACTTGAATACACACTAAAAATCACTTATATAGCAATAACTATTATAACACAATCATATTTTGTCAGTGTTAATCACTTTATTTGCACTGACACTTCAAATAATTGCTAGTAATGTGGTAAATCATGGTAAATCATGGTTAACTATGCTGTGTGTGTGTGTGTGTGTGTGTGTGTGTGTGTGTGTGTGTGTGTGTGTGTAAGCATGCATTGAGTTAACATGGATAAACTGGTTTGCTTTAGTGCAGAAAACTGGTTTAAAGTGAAAGTGAGCCAATAAGTGGTCTTCTACTGCCCTCTGCTGGCCATTCTACTTATTAATGAAATATTTCAACATGTGCTTGCATTCATACTTGAATACACACTAAAAAAATCACTTATATAGCAATAACTATTATAACACAATCATATTTTGTCAGTGTTAATCACTTTATTTGCACTGACACTTCAAATAATTGCTAGTAATGTGATAAATCAGGCTAGAAACATGGTAAATGAAAGTAAATAATACTAGATTGTCGTTTATCTCCTGGTAAATAATACTAGAACGTGGTATATCATGGTAAATCATGGTTAACTATGCTGTGTGTGTGTGTGTGTGTGTGTGTGTGTGTGTGTGTGTGTGTGTGTGTGTGTGTGTGTGTGTAAGCATGCATTGAGTTAACATGGAAAAACTGGTTTGCTTTAGTGCAGAAAACTGGTTTAAAGTGAAAGTGAGCCAATAAGTGGTCTTCTAGTGCCCTCTGCTGGCCATTCTACTTAATAATGAAATATTTTACATGTGCTTTTGCATTCATACTTGGACACACACTAAAAATCACGTATATAACTAACTATTATAACACAATAATATTTTGTCAGTGTTCATCACCTCATTTGCACTGACACTTCACATAATTGCTAGTAATGTGGTTAATCATGCTAGAAACATTGTAAATCATAGTAAATAATACTGAAATGAGGTGTATCAAGGTAAATCATGCTAGAATCCTAATAAATCATTCTGGAACATGGTATATGATAGTAAATCATGCTAGAATCATATTAAATAATTCTAGAATGTGGCAAATCGTTGTGGGAGGAGCCTATTTTACTAAAATGGCTATAACTCAAGAAGTAAATGAGATATCTTCACCAAACTCAGTACACATGTGTATGGGTTCAATTTGAGGTCACAGTAAACAATTCTATGGAGATCGGACCATAGGTGGCGCTATAACTGTTAAAAAGCTTTAAAACCATATATATCCCATGGTAAATTGCCTGTATTGGCTGTAAATGGTCTTTTCCATCTATTATGTCAGTGGTTACATGCTTATTAAATAAATCTTAATAACTTTTGATGCTTTTGTGCTTAAATGCCTTAAAGGCCTTAACTGCTTGAACCCCGATAAATGCTGCTTGCAGCTTTAATTATTAGGGGTTCAAGCACGAAGTGCTGAAACCCTATTGTAATTGCCCTGATTTTTATTATTATTATTATTCTTCCCTAAAACGCATCGTGCAGCCAAAACCGTAAGGCCTAGAGACGTGATACTTGGTCAAATGGTAGTAGTATTGCTCGCTACTCAGATACACGGACTTAGCCAAATCGGCCCATAGGTGGCGCTACAGCGACCAAAAGCGTGAAACTGCTCATAACTCCTAGACTGTATGTCGTAGACTCAAGTGTCTTATATCAATGTAATCAAGACCTCATGGCAAACAAAACGTATATCTCCGATTTCATTTCCGGTATGATAATTTTTCCGCCATTTTGAATTTTGTCAAAAACCTACTTTTGCGAACTAGTCGAAATGTTCTCTGGAGTCTGAATATCAATAATTATCGAAAAAAAGTTAAAATTTCGATTCACGGTTGCTAAGGGGCGCCAAAACGTACGTTGTGGGAGGGGCCTATTTTACTAAAATGGCTATAACTCCAGAAGTAAATGAGTTATCTTTACCAAACTCGGTACACATATGTAAGAAGTCAATATGAGGTCACAGTAAAAAAACCGCGGCGATTGGCCACATGGTGGCGCTATAACATGAAAAAAACATAAAACAGGCTATAACCACCTGACCGTTAGTCCGATTGACTTGAAAATTGGTATGCAGTGTCTTGGTCCAAGGTGCCATGTATGTCTATGAGGACATTGGCGTATCTCAAAAAACATGGCCGCCATTGGCCAATGAAATTTGAGCACCTATTAGACAAGGTTATCGGAGGCTGATCAGAACGAAACTCGATGGACATGTTCGACTCATGGCCCTAGAGGTCTGTAAGAATTTTGAAAGAAATCGGCCACTAGTTGGCGCTAACGAGTTTTATGGCTCTGTAATCACGTGGTGTTACACTTATCGTCACAAAATGCATATCATTTGATAGATCTGCTCATTATGAACAACTTTGCCTCTAGAACCATTGCTGTCAATCAAACCGTTCATTAAATATTCATGAATATGTTAAAAACCTACTTTTGCGAACTAGTCCCTGGTTTTTCGCCCGATCGGAACCAGACCAGTGTAGGACAATTCTATGGACTCTCTAGATCAATAATTATCAAAAAAAAAGTTGAAATTTTGCATTTTGCGCATGGCTATAATAGGGTCATAAAGAAAATGGGTGTGGCAAAATGCACTTAAAAGCCTATAAATCATAAATGAAAAATCAGAACTTCACAAAAATTGGTGGGAATATGTGACATAACATCATTAACAAGCATGCAAAATTCTATGGAGATCGGACCATAGGTGGCGCTATAATTGTTTAAAAGCTTTAAAACTATATATTTCCTATGGTAAACTGCCTGTATTGGCTGTAAATGGTCTTTTCCATCTCTGATCATATCATTTTCATATCATAATGTTTAAAACTAGTGCAATACAATTCTCTGGACTCACTAGAACAATAATTGTCAGAAAAAGTTGAACTACTTCATTTGGATAGCTATAATAGGTTCACTTCAAAATGTGGCCTTTACCAAGTGTCCCCGAAAGCCTATATCTCTTTAATGAATGTTCAAACCTTCTTAAAAACAAGTCAGAACATGTGAAATATCACTCTGAACATGCATGAAAATTTTCAGACAGATCGGACAAAATTTGCCTCTATAACAGTTAAAAAGGTGAAAATGATATGAATATAATGGCATATTAAGCCAATAAGTGGTATTTTACTGCCCCCTGCTGTTTAAAATAGTCATTTTGTCATATTGTTCTATAATTTATATTTAGACTTTATAAAATCACTATTTTAACATTTACAATTACATTTAGTCAAAATCCATCTGTTAAAGTATTAGTATTGACAGTTTGTCAATGTTGTGATATCTGTATCTACAACATAATGTGTGTGTAGTCTTAGCTTTCTGAATAAATTCTGAATAATCTGATTAATGGCTTACAAAGACTTTGTGAAATGTTTATAGACCATTCAAATATATTTTCATAATGACATATCCCAATAGCATTGAAAAAACAACAACATTTGTCTTTGTGTGTGTGTGTGTGTGTAAACATGCATTATGGAGTTAAAATGGAAAAACTGGTTTGCTTTAGTACAGAAAAATGGTGAAAATCATGAAGTTTAAAGTGAAAGTGAGCCAATAAGTGGTCTTCTACTGCCCTCTGCTGGCCATTCTACTTATTAATGAAGTCTACTCACATATGCTTTTGCATTCATTATACTCTAAAAGTCACTTATATAACAATAAGAAACTAAAAAATAACTTGTATAACAATTACTATTGTAGCACAATCATATTTTGTCAGAGTTTATCACTTCATTTGTACTGATACTTCACATAATTGCTAGCAATGTGGTAAATCATGGTAAATCACGCTAAAACATGGTACATCATAGTAAATAATACTAGAATGTGGTGTATCAAGGTAAATCATACTAGAATCCTGATACATCATTCTAGAACGTGGTATATCATGGTACATCATGCTAGAATATGGTAAATCATGGTAAACTATGCTAGAACAGGGTAAATCATGGTAAACCATGATAAATCATGATAAACTATGGTAAATCATGTTAGAATATGGTATATCATTGTAAATCATGCTAGAACATGGTAAATCATGGTAAACTATGCTAGAACAGGGTAAATCATGGTAAACTATGATAAATCATGGTAAAATATGGTAAACCATGCTAGAATCACAGTAAACAATGGTAAATCATACTAGAATGTAGTATATCATGGTAAATCATGATAAACTATGGTTAATCATGCTAGAATCATAGTAAATAATACTAGAATGTGGTAAATTGTTGTGGGAGGAGCCTATTTTACTAAAATGGCTATAACTCAAGAAGTAAATGAGATATCTTCACCAAACTCAGTACACATGTGTATGGGTTCAATTTGAGGTCACAGTAAACAATTTTATGGAGATCGGACGATAGGTGGCGCTATAACTGTTAAAAACCTTTGAAAACCATATATTTCCTATGGTACATTGCCTGTATTGGCTGTAAATGGTCTTTTCCATCTATTATGTCAGTGGTTACATGCTTGCTAAATAAAACTTAATAACTTTTGATGCTTTTGTGCTTTAAGGCCTTAAAGGCCTTAATTGCTTGAACCCCGATAAATGCTGCTTGCAGCTTTAATTAGGGGTTCAAGCACGAAGTGCTGAAACCCTATTGTAATTGTACTGATTTTTAGGGGTTCAAGCACGAAGTGCTGAAACCCTATTGTAATTGTGCTGATTTTTATTAGGGGTTCAAGCATGAAATGCTGAAACCCTATTGTAATTGTAAGGATTCGTAAAACGCATCGTGCAGGCCAAACCGTAAGGCCTAGAGTCTTGAAACCTGGCCAGATGGTAGGCCTCAATTTGGGGACAACCTATCAGAGTATGACCCCGATTGGCCCATAGGTGGCGCTACAGCAACCAAAAGTTCAAAATTGCTCATAACTCTTAGACCCTTTGTCCCAGGCTCAAGTGTCTTACATCGTTGGAATCCTTGGCTCAAGGCGGACAAAATGGCTATCTCCGATTTGGATGTAGGCAGGGGAAATTTTCTGCTATGTCGAATTTTGTCCAAAACCTACTTTTGCGAACTAGTCCCTGGTTTTTCGCCCGATCGGAACCAAACCAGTCTAGGACAATTCTCTGGACTCTCTAGATCAATAATTATCGAAAAAAAGTTGAACTTTGGCATTTGGGTGGCTGTAACAGGGTCATTTAGAAAAGGGGCGGGGCAAAATACACTAAAAAGCCTATAAATCCCAAATGAAAACTCAGAACTTCACAAAAATTGATGAGCATATGTGTCATAACATGATGAGGAAGCATGCCGAGTTTCATGCAGATCGGACCCTAGGTGACGCTATAAATGGCAAAAAGCTTCCATTCTTATTAGGGGTTCAAGCATGAAATGCTGAAACCCTATTGTAATTGTAAGGATTCGTAAAACGCATCGTGCAGGCCAAACCGTAAGGCCTAGAGTCTTGAAACCTGGCCAGATGGTAGGCCTCAATTTGGGGACAACCTATCAGAGTATGACCCCGATTGGCCCATAGGTGGCGCTACAGCAACCAAAAGTTCAAAATTGCTCATAACTCTTAGACCCTTTGTCCCAGGCTCAAGTGTCTTACATCGTTGGAATCCTTGGCTCAAGGCGGACAAAATGGCTATCTCCGATTTGGATGTAGGCAGGGGAAATTTTCTGCTATGTCGAATTTTGTCCAAAACCTACTTTTGCGAACTAGTCCCTGGTTTTTCGCCCGATCGGAACCAAACCAGTCTAGGACAATTCTCTGGACTCTCTAGATCAATAATTATCGAAAAAAAGTTGAACTTTGGCATTTGGGTGGCTGTAACAGGGTCATTTAGAAAAGGGGCGGGGCAAAATACACTAAAAAGCCTATAAATCCCAAATGAAAACTCAGAACTTCACAAAAATTGATGAGCATATGTGTCATAACATGATGAGGAAGCATGCCGAGTTTCATGCAGATCGGACCCTAGGTGACGCTATAAATGGCAAAAAGCTTCCATTCTTATTAGGGGTTCAAGCATGAAATGCTGAAACCCTATTGTAATTGTAAGGATTCGTAAAACGCATCGTGCAGGCCAAACCGTAAGGCCTAGAGTCTTGAAACCTGGCCAGATGGTAGGCCTCAATTTGGGGACAACCTATCAGAGTATGACCCCGATTGGCCCATAGGTGGCGCTACAGCAACCAAAAGTTCAAAATTGCTCATAACTCTTAGACCCTTTGTCCCAGGCTCAAGTGTCTTACATCGTTGGAATCCTTGGCTCAAGGCGGACAAAATGGCTATCTCCGATTTGGATGTAGGCAGGGGAAATTTTCTGCTATGTCGAATTTTGTCCAAAACCTACTTTTGCGAACTAGTCCCTGGTTTTTCGCCCGATCGGAACCAAACCAGTCTAGGACAATTCTCTGGACTCTCTAGATCAATAATTATCGAAAAAAAGTTGAACTTTGGCATTTGGGTGGCTGTAACAGGGTCATTTAGAAAAGGGGCGGGGCAAAATACACTAAAAAGCCTATAAATCCCAAATGAAAACTCAGAACTTCACAAAAATTGATGAGCATATGTGTCATAACATGATGAGGAAGCATGCCGAGTTTCATGCAGATCGGACCCTAGGTGACGCTATAAATGGCAAAAAGCTTCCATTCTTATTAGGGGTTCAAGCATGAAATGCTGAAACCCTATTGTAATTGTAAGGATTCGTAAAACGCATCGTGCAGGCCAAACCGTAAGGCCTAGAGTCTTGAAACCTGGCCAGATGGTAGGCCTCAATTTGGGGACAACCTATCAGAGTATGACCCCGATTGGCCCATAGGTGGCGCTACAGCAACCAAAAGTTCAAAATTGCTCATAACTCTTAGACCCTTTGTCCCAGGCTCAAGTGTCTTACATCGTTGGAATCCTTGGCTCAAGGCGGACAAAATGGCTATTCCGATTTGCTCGCCCTTCAGGCGCCAATTTCGAGTAAATTGAGGTTTTTTGAAAAACCTACTTTTGCGAACTACTCCTAGGTTTTTAGCCTGATTGGAACCAAACCACTGCAGAAATATTCTCTGGACAGTGACTATCAATAATCATAAAAAAAAAATCTTAATTTAAATTCCCGGTCACTAAGGGGAACCAAAATGTTTGAAGGCACCACAGCCACTTTTACTAAAACAATTATAACTTGTAAACGGAAAGAGATATTTTTGCTAAACTCGGGACACATTTTCATTAGCTCAATCTTAGGTCATTTGATTAAAAATCGCGACAATTGGCCACTTGGTGGCGCTATAACAGGGAAAAATGTCATGAAAATGGCTATAAACGCATACAACCATTAGTCCCTTGAAATCCTGAATCCTTCCTGAGTCCAACGATACCAAACATGCCAGGTTTCGCCTTATAGTTTATGTATCATTGTCATTTAGCACTTTAAAAACTTGCAATTATCTTCGAAACCATTAGTCCGATCGTGACAAAAACACCACAGGAAATTTGAAAACATAGGTCAATAGCTAAACAATAACACCCAAATGTCAAAATTATGATTGGAACTGAAAAAAAAAAAAAAAATCCAATCATTGTCTCCCATGGCTCATTTTTGTGCTCTCATAGATAGAAGTATCTAAACTTCAAAACAAAATGAGATATTTACACATTAAAATTTTTTTTAATACAATTATATGTTAAGAAGTTTAACTAATAAAGCTTCAAAACATATAGCAAATAACAAAGAAACATTAAAAACATTACAATCAATAAACAAAGAGTGCTTTCAGAATTTAAGAGTAGGCTGTCTGAACTTTTTCATCTCTTTTGAAATATAAGATGTGGTTTGTGTGTTAAAATAACACACAAACCACATCTTATTTTATCCTGTTAAAATAACTTGCTGTTATTACTGTGTTAAAATAACTTATGCCGAGTTCAGACTGCACGATTTTAGCCCCGATTTTGGCTCGCCGACAGGTTTTGAGAAATCGCAGACAAATGCCCGAAATCACAGGCAAATCGGTGCTCGTTCACGCGAGTGACAATCACGCAGTTTGAATGAGCAAAGACGCAATCTGAGAAAATCGCCGACACCCGTGAGATATTTGGCATGCTAAATATCTGGACCTGTCGGCGATTCAAAATCTGCTGTGTGAAAAGTGTTCTGACTGAAAACTACATTGGCGATGACCGACAGCCAATGAGAGAGCAAGATACAAAGCAGCGGGGAGTTCGGGGAGGAGTTATAGACCAGAATATAAGTATTTTAATAGATATATTTACAATTATATCAAACAGAAACAAAGCACAAACATTTGCTTGACCAGCAGCAACAGCAGCACACTGCAAAATGATTTATTTACCCACTCTCTTTGCAGAACACAGTCCTTGCTCCCCTCGTCTTCCTAACCATTTCCTCCTGCATAAACTCTTTATTTTTCTCCTTTTTGCTGCAAATCAGCGCACAGACAAGTTGGATCTCAATATTCTTGCAGGCTATCCTTTTTAATAACAATTTCAGTCTTGCGAGAGCTCCGGTCTTGCACGCGTGATCTCACGTTGTTTCCTTGTCACATCTCGCGTGTCTTTGATTGTGAAACGTAGTTTGCGTGCCAGACAGAGCTGTCGGCGATTCTTCCTATTGTAAAGTCATGCGGTGTGAAACCTTCTGTCGCCGATCCATCGTGCAGTTTGAACACAGCAGCGACTGAATCCTGGCCTAGATAGTCATGCAGTGTGAAAAGAACAGTGACCCGACTACTTTGTCATAAAAGCATTTTGAGATGCAAATACATTTAACCACGTTAGACGGAGTCGCTCACAGCCGCATATGCTCAAGCACTCTTCGCAAAGCGCGTGAGTATTTAAAATTAAAAGCAGCTTCTGTCTTTGATTTTCATATTTTTAATATATAAGCCAACTGCATTCCAAAAGACACATGATGTCTTCGTAGAGCATTTGTAAGGAAAATACCGGCAAGCGACACCGCACACTACAAGAGTAACATCAAGCAAAGCACGCGTATCATAGCGCATCTTGTGCAATGCAGTCCGCGAATATCCTTGTAATTCGCTTCAACTTTTCCGAACTTTATGAATGATTATTTTTTGGAAGGTTTGAGTGGTGTTGTGTGTGTGTGTGTGTGTGTGTGTGTGTGTGTGCAGGGGCGTAGTTTGTGGGGGGGTTGGGGGAAGATAATCCCCCCCCCCCAATATTTAAATCTATGCATTACAACCCCCCCAATATTTCTACCATGATCACATGAAAAATATGCAGACCCAAACTTCAACCTCCCCAATGTTCAAACCAAATCTACGCCCTTCTTTGTGTGTGTGTGTGTGTGTGTGTGTGTGTGTGTGTGTGTGTGTGTGTGTGTGTCAGACAGAGGAATTATAAGCAAGCAGAATATGGTTGTTTATAAAGCACACGCAGCATCATCACGTATCTGTGTTTAAAACTAAGCTCAGACTCGATTCTGAAATGATCTGAATAGATAGAGAATCGTTGGAGAGAATCTATAACACAATATCACATAAAGGTCTATATGCGTAGTGTGCCAAGTTGATGCTTTATCCGCAGTGCAGACTGCTTTACTTGCTCGCTGCTTTTGCGGTTAAAAAATCGCCTTTTATCACATCGCGATATTATTATCGCAAATGCAATTAATCATTCAGCCCTAAAAAGTACAGTTTTTTACAATAGAAATGTACTCGAAGTAAAAGTACCCACATTTAAATCTACTCTTAAAACTAAAATTTTACCAAAAAAATACTCAAGTAAATGTAATGAAGTAAATTTACTTCATTACTACCCACCTCTGATGGTAAATACCCTTAAACGTTAAAAGGGCGATACAATATTTCGCTTTCCTTGGACACTGCAACCTTTTTAATGAATATATATATGGCTTGACCTCAAAGACAGATGCAGATAATCGCACTCGCTCAGTCGATCTCTCTCATTCACTGTCTGATTCAAGAACTGTCTGTTTCAAGCCTGTTACAAATCACCATGATAAACATTCTTGTTATCATTATTAACTTATTTAAGATTCAATACACACGAAGTTCAAAACAAGCAGGGAAAAAAGAAAAAAATAAGAAAAACGTAAACATGCGAATATCGCAGTTGCTGCGGTTACTTGCATTCCTCTGCGGTTGGCTTGTCAGTTGCGCGATACTGCAATATTGCAAGACAACCCTAAAAGAATGTATATTTTTTTATTTTAAGTTATTTGGGTCAAGGTGAAAGAAACAGACGCAGTTGGTTTTGGGTTTTTCTTCACAAATTTTATTAAAACTGCAGAACTTCTCGAAGCTTCTCGAACAGCTTAGGCTGTTGAACCATTCATCCTAAAACAAATGAGTCAGTGATGTCTTTTCATTTACTAACTATCTATTGTTCTTATTTGTCATCTCATCTTTCTGAAACAAACTACGAAGAGAACCTTTTCACTTATAAATATAATTTTCTCTTTCAATCAGAACAAAATTGTTAACTATTTGCTCACCTGTTGCACCATTTCCTCCCCAGTAGATGTTCCTTGCTTCTGATTTAATTAGGCCCTACCGAATACTATAACTGGTGTAGCACGTCAAGTCACGTTGCACACTACATGCTACACAGTGTTGTGGAAAAACGTTTTCCTCATCCAAAGTAGTAGACAACTACTTAATTGATGTCGCTGGTAAATGTAATGTTTTATCATCTGCATACATGACTGTCCACACACTTTAAAGGAGACATATCATGCTTTTAAATCGTTCCTTTTAACATATAAATCATACATTTGTAGTCTATATAAAGCAGAACTGCAATGCTTGGGTCTGAATTCCTCATTATTATAGCTCCACAGGCCCCTTTTTTACCCCTTTTCTGATGTGCGTCTGCAGCAACTCGTTTTGGTGCGGTCTCTTTAAATACAATTGAGACACGTCATACCCCGCCCCCTCTCCAGGTTGCAGAGGTTCAACTCCACCCCGTTCGGCCATTTTTGTAGTTTGATAGCAGATATACGATTATAGCGGCACAGAAACTTTTTATTCACACGTTATTAACAAAATGTCAACAACGGAAGACTTGTCCAGCCAGCCTTACATGTTCGAGCCAGACTCGGAGCCGGAGCGAGATGAAAATGAAGACGACGAACCTGCAGAACAACGTCTTCATATGGATGTATCGCAATGGTGTGTACTGTATTTACACATGAAACTTTGGTCTTCCGACCTTTTACCACCGTGTCGATTTATTTTGATTAATATGTGCGAGGGACAGAGAGCAAGACAGCGTCTAGTTTGGAGACGGTGTCTTGTTTACTAGAGAGAGAGCGTGCGCGCGACCGGGTCTCTCTCTCTGCTCGTTCTTTCAGTTAAACATGCGGCCTGTCACAAGCGCGGCAGTTCATCTACATTAGACGGTGTAATGAAGCGTGTGGGTTACTACATCCAACAACCGAACATTTTAACTTACCCTCTCGTAACTTCTGCATCTTTTAGCTTGGACTACAAAATTGCAGCGAGAAATAATAATGGCGGATTGCTCGAAGTGTTGAGCTGGAAGTCAATGTCCTTATTTGGCAGTTCCGCTGCAAATACTGTGACGTATTAGTTCACAAAACGTCATAGATAACAGAAAAATCTGAACAGGTTGAAAAATAAGGCCAAAACAGAATATAAAGATAACGAAGCACCTGAAGAGAATTATTTAAACTTTTCTGTACTTTTAAACACTCCAAATATACAACAAAATGCATTTAAGGGCTAAAAAAGTGGATTTAGCATGATATGTCCCCTTTAAAACAAGAGAAAGTTTATTGGTCTTAAACAACCACATTGCAATTGTTTCACATCTGAATAATTTCCAATATAAATAAATGTTGTCCCATGAGACAGTTAACATTTAAACCAATGTAGAGTATAAGTACATTTGTAACATTTCAGTTTATCCAGCTATAATTTATAAACCAGTACATAAAAAGCTGAGCTAAAAACTAACATAGCAGTATTGTTTATTTCAGTGGGTAAAAGCTTTCTAAATAAAACTTAATGTCTTAAATGCTTATGTGCTTAAATGCCTTAAACACCTTAAATGCTTGAACCCCGATAAATGCTGCTTGCAGCTTTAATTATTATTATTATTATTATTATTATTATTCCGCCGTAAAACGCATCGTGCAGCCCAAACCGTAAGAGCTGGAACTTTGAAACTTTGACAGATGGTAGTACAAAAATCGAGGAAAGGTTCAGAGATTATGACCCCGATTGGCCCATAGGTGGCGCTATAACAACCAAAAGCGCGAAACTGCTCATAACTCCTAGACCGTATGTCGTAGACTCAAGTGTCTTATATCATTGGAAAGCTGGACGCCTGACGAACAAAACGTATATCTCCGATTTCATTTCCGCCATGATAGATTTTCCGCCATTTTGAATTTTGTCAAAAATCTACTTTTGCGAAATAGTCACTGGTTTTTTGCCCGATTGGAACCAAACTAGTGCAGAAATGTTCTCTGGAGACTGAATATCAATAATTATTGAAAAAAAGTGGAAATTTCGATTCACGGTCGCTAAGGGGCGCCAAAACGTACGTTGTGGGAGGGGCCTATTTTACTAAAATGGCTATAACTCCCGATGTAAATGAGGTATCTTCACCAAACTTGGTACACATGTGTATGAGCTTACTCTGGGGTCACAGTAAAAAAATCGCGACGATTGGCCTCATGGTGGCGCTATAAAATGAAAAAAACATAAAACAGGCTATAACCACCTGACCGTTAGTCCGATTGACTTGAAAATTGGTATGCAGTGTCTTGGTCCAAGGTGCCATGTATGTGTATGAGGACATTGGCGTATCTCAAAAAACATGGCTGCCATCGGCCAACGAAGTTTGAGCACCTATTAGACAAGGTTAACGGAGGCCGATCGGAACGAAACTCAATGGGCATGTTCGGCTCATGGCCCTAAAGGTCTGTAAGAATTTTGAAAGAAATCGGCCACTAGTTGGCGCTAACGAGTTTTACGGCTCTGTAATCACGTGGTGTTACAAATATCCACACAATATGCATATCATTTGATAGATCTCCTCATCCTGAACAACTTTGCCTCAAGAACCATTGCTGTCAATCAAACTGTTCATTAATTATTCATTAATATGTTAAAAACCTACTTTTGCGAACTAGTCCTAGGTTTTTTGCCCGATCGGAACCAGACCAGTCTAGGACAATTCTCTGGACTCTCTAGATCAATAATTATCAAAAAAAAGTTGAACTTTTGCATTTGGATGGCTGTAATAGGGTAATTTATAAAATGGGCGTGTCAAAATACATTAAAAAGCCTATAAATCCTAAATAAAAACTCAGAACTTCACAAAAATTGGTCAGCATATGTGACATAACATCATTAAGAAGCATGAAAAATACTATGGAGATCGGACGATAGGTGGCGCTATAACTGTTAAAAAGCTTTAAAATCATATATTTCCTATGGTAAACTGCCTGTATTGGCTGTAAATGGTCTTTTCCATCTCTGATCATATAATTTTCATATCATAATGTTCAAAACTAGTGCAATACAATTCTCTGGACTCACTAGATCAATAATTGTCAGAAAAAGTTGAACTACTTCATTTGGATAGCTATAATAGGTTCACTTCAAAATCTGGCCTTTACCAAGTGTCCCCGAAAGCCTATATCTCTTTAATCAATGCTCAGACCTTCTTAAAAACAAGTCAGAACGTGTGAAATATCACCCTGAACAAGCATGAAAATTTTCAGACAGATCAGACAAAATTTGCCTCTATAACAGTTAAAAAGGTGAAAATGATATGAATTAATGGCATGTTAAGCCAATAAGTGGTATTTTACTGCCCCCTGCTGTTTAAAATAGTCATTTTCTCATATTGGTATTGGTATCAGCCATGGTAAATCATGATAAATGATGGTGTGTGTGTGTGTGTGTGTGTGTGTGTGTGTGTGTGGTACAAATATAACAAAGGTTTTATTTTCCAACATGAAAACAAACATAACAGAGTGCTAGTGCACAAACAATAACCGACAATGATAATGGATGAGAGGGGAACTTAAATACACAGATCAAGACAAGGACAACAGGTGACGGTTATGATGATGAGGAGCAGGTGATGATGAGGAGGGTGATGAGGAGCAGGTGCAGGTGATGACGACAGATGGTGAATGTGATGAAGACAGAAGGTGAATGTGATGAAGGTGAATGTGACACCAATATCACTGAAACATTTGTGTGTGTGTGTGTGTGTGTGTGTAGCATTATTGTGTGTAGCATTATTGTGTGTAGCATATGTAGCAAGTATGCATTATTGAGTTAACATGGAAACACTGGTTTGCTTTAGTGCAGAAAACTGGTCAAAATCATGAGGTTTAAAGTGAAAGTGAGCCAATAAGTGGTCTTCTACTGCCCTCTGCTGGCCATTCTACTTATTAATTAAATTTTTCCACATGTGCTTGCATTTATACTTGAATACACACTAAAAATCACTTATATAGCAATAACTATTATAACACAATCATATTTTGTCAGTGTTAATCACTTTATTTGCACTGACACTTCAAATAATTGCTAGTAATGTGGTAAATCATGGTAAATCATGGTTAACTATGCTGTGTGTGTGTGTGTGTGTGTGTGTGTGTGTGTGTGTGTGTGTGTGTGTGTGTGTGTAAGCATGCATTGAGTTAACATGGATAAACTGGTTTGCTTTAGTGCAGAAAACTGGTTTAAAGTGAAAGTGAGCCAATAAGTGGTCTTCTACTGCCCTCTGCTGGCCATTCTACTTATTAATGAAATATTTCAACATGTGCTTGCATTCATACTTGAATACACACTAAAAAAATCACTTATATAGCAATAACTATTATAACACAATCATATTTTGTCAGTGTTAATGACTTTATTTGCACTGACACTTCAAATAATTGCTAGTAATGTGATAAATCAGGCTAGAAACATGGTAAATCAAAGTAAATAATACTAGATTGTTGTTTATCTCCTGGTAAATAATACTAGAACGTGGTATATCATGGTAAATCATGGTTAACTATGCTGTGTGTGTATGTGTGTGTGTGTGTGTGTGTGTGTGTGTGTGTGTGTGTGTGTGTGTGTGTGTGTGTGTGTGTGTGTGTGTAAGCATGCATTGAGTTAACATGGAAAAACTGGTTTGCTTTAGTGCAGAAAACTGGTTTAAAGTGAAAGTGAGCCAATAAGTGGTCTTCTAGTGCCCTCTGCTGGCCATTCTACTTAATAATGAAATATTTTACATGTGCTTTTGCATTCATACTTGGACACAAACAAAAAATCTCGTATATAACTAACTATTATAACACAATAATATTTTGTCAGTGTTCATCACCTCATTTGCACTGACACTTCACATAATTGCTAGTAATGTGGTTAATCATGCTAGAAACATTGTAAATCATAGTAAATAATACTGAAATGAGGTGTATCAAGGTAAATCATGCTAGAATCCTAATAAATCATTCTGGAACATGGTATATGATAGTAAATCATGCTAGAATCATATTAAATAATTCTAGAATGTGGCAAATCGTTGTGGGAGGAGCCTATTTTACTCAAATGGCTATAACTCAAGAAGTAAATGAGATATCTTCACCAAACTCAGTACACATGTGTATGGGTTCAATTTGAGGTCACAGTAAACAATTTTATGGAGATCGGACCATAGGTGGCGCTATAACTGTTAAAAAGCTTTAAAACCATATATATCCCATGGCAAATTGCCTGTATTGGCTGTAAATGGTCTTTTCCATCTATTATGTCAGTGGTTACATGCTTGCTAAATAAATCTTAATAACTTTTGATGCTTTTGTGCTTAAATGCCTTAAAGGCCTTAACTGCTTGAACCCCGA
Source organism: Squalius cephalus (assembly GCF_949319135.1). Lineage (NCBI taxonomy): Eukaryota > Metazoa > Chordata > Actinopteri > Cypriniformes > Leuciscidae > Squalius > Squalius cephalus. The sequence continues at coordinate 31,590,224 of NC_137130.1, forward strand.
TAAATGCTGCTTGCAGCTTTAATTAGGGGTTCAAGCACGAAGTGCTGAAACCCTATTGTAATTGTAAGGATTTTTATTATTAGGGGTTCAAGCACGAAGTGCTGAAACCCTATTGTAATTGTGCTGATTTTTATTATTATTATTATTATTATTCCGCCGTAAAACGCATCGTGCAGCCCAAACCGTAAGGGCTAGAGCTTTGAAACTTTGCCATATGGTAGTACAAAAATCGAGGAGAGGTTATTAAATTATGACCCCGATTGGCCCATAGGTGGCGCTATAGCAACCAAAAGCGCGAAACTGCTCATAACTCCTAGACCGTAAGTCCTAGACTCAAGTGTCTTATATCATTGGAAAGCTGGACGCCTGACGAACAAAACGTATATCTCCGATTTTATTTCCGCCATGATAGATTTTCCGCCATTTTGAATTTTGTCGAAAATCTACTTTTGCGAACTAGTCCCTGGTTTTTCGCCCGATCGGAACCAAACCAGTGCAGAATTGTTCTCTGGAGTCTGAAGATCAATAATTATCGAAAAAAAGTTGAAATTTCGATTCACGGTCGCTAGGGGGTGCAAAATTAACGTTGTGGGAGGAGCCTATTTTACTAAAATGGCTATAACTCCAGAAGTAAAAGAGGTATTTTAACCAAACTTGGTACACATGTGTAAGAGGTCAATCTGAGGTCACGGTAAAAAAATCGCGGCGATTGGCCACATGGTGGCGCTATAACATGAAAAAAACATAAAACAGGCTATAACCACCTGACCGTTAGTCCGATTGACTTGAAAATTGGTATGCAGTGTCTTGGTCCAAGGTGCCATGTATGTGTATGAGGACATTGGCGTATCTCAAAAAACATGGCCGCCATCGGCCAACGAAGTTTGAGCACCGATTAGACAAGGTTAACGGAGGCCGATCGGAACGAAACTCGATGGGCATGTTCGTCTCATGGCCATAGAGGTCTGTAAGAATTTTGAAAGAAATCGGCCACTAGTTGGCGCTAACGAGTTTTATGGCTCTGTAATCACGTGGTGTTACACTCATTCACACAATATGCATATCATTTGATAGATCTGCTCATGCTGAACAACTTTGCCTCAAGAACCATTGCTGTCAATCAAACCGTTCATTAAATATTCACGAATATGTCTAAAACCTACTTTTGCGAACTAGTCCTAGGTTTTTCGCCCGATCGGAACCAGACCAGTCTAGGACAATTCTCTGGACTCTCTAGATCAATAATTATCAAAAACAAGTTGAACTTTTGCATTTGTATGGCTGTAATAGGGTCATTTATAAAATGGGTGTGGCAAAATACACTCAAAAGCCTATAAATCCTAAAAGAAAACTCAGAACTTCACAAAAATTGGTCAGCCTATGTGTCATAACATCATTAACAAGCATGCAAAATTTTATGGAGATCGGACGATAGGTGGCGCTATAACTGTTAAAAAGCTTTAAAACCATATATTTCCTATGGTATGTTGCCTGTATTGGCTGTAAATGGTCTTTTCCATCTCTGATCATATAATTTTCATATCATAATGTTCAAAACTAGTGCAATACAATTCTCTGGACTCACTAGATCAATAATTGTCAGAAAAAGTTGAACTACTTCATTTGGATAGCTATAATAGGGTCACTTCAAAATGTAGCCTTTACCAAGTGTCCCCGAAAGCCTATATCTCTTTAATGAATGACTCAGACCTTCTTAAAAACAAGTCAGAACATGTGAAATATCACTCTGAACATGCATGAAAATTTTCAGACAGATCAGACAAAATTTGCCTCTATAACAGTTAAAAAGGTGAAAATGATATGATTATAATGGCATGTTAAGCCAATAAGTGGTATTTTACTGCCCCCTGCTGTTCAAAATAGTCATTTTGTCATATTGTTCTATAATTTATATTTAGACTTTATAAAATCACTATTTTAACATTTACAATTACATTTAGTCAAAATCCATCTGTTAAAGTATTAGTATTGACAGTTTGATCACATCATACATTTCAAATGTCTGCATCTACAACATAATGTGTGTGTGTAGTCTTAGGTTTCTGAATAAATTCTGAATCATCTGATTAATAGCTTACAAAGACTTTGTGAAATGTTTATAGACCATTCATAATGACATCCCAATAGCATTGAAAAAACAACAACACTTGTCTTTGTGTGTGTGTGTGTGTGTGTGTGTGTGTGTAAACATGCATTATGGAGTTAAAATGGAAAAACTGGTTTGCTTTAGTGCAGAAAAATGGTGAAAATCAAGAAGTTTAAAGTGAAAGTGAGCCAATATGTGGTCTTCTACTGCCCTCTGCTGGCCATTTTACTTATTAATGAAGTCTACTCACATATGCTTTTGCATTCATTAGACACTAAAAATCACTTATATAACAATAAAACACTAAAAAATCACTTATATAACAATTACTATTGTAGCACAATCATATTTTGTCAGAGTTTATCACTTCATTTTTACTGATACTTCACAGAATTGCTAGCAATGTGGTAAATCATGGTTAAATCACACTAAAAACATGGAAATCATAAATAATACTAGAATGTGGTGTATCAAGGTAAATCATTCTACAATCCTGGTACATCATTCTAGAACATGGTATATCATGGTACATCATGCTAGAACATGGTAAATCATGGTAAACTATGCTAGAACAGGGTAAATCATGGTAAGCCATGATAAATCATAATAAACTATGGTAAATCATGTTATAATGTGGTATATCATGGTAAATCATGCTAGAACATGGTAAATCATGGTAAACTATGCTAGAACAGGGTAAATCATGGTAAACTATGATAAATCATTGTAAACTATGATAAATCATGATAAACTATGGTAATCCATGCTAGAATCACAGTAAACAATGGTAAATCATACTAGAATGTAGTATATCATGGTAAATTATGCTAGAATATGGCAAATCATGCTAGAATCATAGTAAATAATACTAGAATGTGCTAAATTGTTGTGGGAGGAGCCTATTTTACTAAAATGGCTATAACTCAAGAAGTAAATGAGATATCTTCACCAAACTCAGTACACATGTGTATGGGTTCAATTTGAGGTCACAGTAAACAATTTTATGGAGATCGGACCATAGCTGGCGCTATAACTGTTAAAAAGCTTTAAAACCATATATATCCCATGGTAAATTGCCTGTATTGGCTGTAAATGGTCTTTTCCATCTATTATGTCAGTGGTTACAAGCTTGCTAAATAAATCTTAATAACTTTTGATGCTTTTGTGCTTAAATGCCTTAAAGGCCTTAACTGCTTGAACCCCGATAAATGCTGCTTGCAGCTTTAATTATTATTATTATTCTTCTCCGCTAAAACGCATCGTGCAGCCCAAACCGTAAGAGCTGGAACTTTGAAACTTTGACAGATGGTAGTACAAAAATCGAGGAAAGGTTCAGAGATTATGACCCCGATTGGCCCATAGGTGGCGCTATAACAACCAAAAGCGCGAAACTGCTCATAACTCCTAGACCGTATGTCGTAGACTCAAGTGTGTTATATCATTGGAAAGCTGGACGCCTGACGAACAAAACGTATATCTCCGATTTCATTTCCGCCATGATAGATTTTCCGCCATTTTGAATTTTGTCAAAAATCTACTTTTGCGAACTAGTCCCTGGTTTTTTGCCCGATTGGAACCAAACTAGTGCAGAAATGTTCTCTGGAGACTGAATATCAATAATTATCGAAAAAAAGTGGAAATTTCGATTCACGGTCGCTAAGGGGCGCCAAAACGTACGTTGTGGGAGGGGCCTATTTTACTAAAATGGCTATAACTCCCGATGTAAATGAGGTATCTTCACCAAACTTGGTACACATGTGTATGAGCTTACTCTGGGGTCACAGTAAAAAAATCGCGACGATTGGCCTCATGGTGGCGCTATAAAATGAAAAAAACATAAAACAGGCTATAACCACCTGACCGTTAGTCCGATTGACTTGAAAATTGGTATGCAGTGTCTTGGTCCAAGGTGCCATGTATGTGTATGAGGACATTGGCGTATCTCAAAAAACATGGCCGCCATCGGCCAACGAAGTTTGAGCACCTATTAGACAAGGTTAACGGAGGCCGATCGGAACGAAACTCAATGGGCATGTTCGGCTCATGGCCCTAAAGGTCTGTAAGAATTTTGAAAGAAATCGGCCACTAGTTGGCGCTAACGAGTTTTACGGCTCTGTAATCACGTGGTGTTACAAATATCCACACAATATGCATATCATTTGATAGATCTCCTCATCCTGAACAACTTTGCCTCAAGAACCATTGCTGTCAATCAAACTGTTCATTAATTATTCATTAATATGTTAAAAACCTACTTTTGCGAACTAGTCCTAGGTTTTTTGCCCGATCGGAACCAGACCAGTCTAGGACAATTCTCTGGACTCTCTAGATCAATAATTATCAAAAAAAAGTTGAACTTTTGCATTTGGATGGCTGTAATAGGGTAATTTATAAAATGGGCGTGTCAAAATACATTAAAAAGCCTATAAATCCTAAATAAAAACTCAGAACTTCACAAAAATTGGTCAGCATATGTGACATAACATCATTAACAAGCATGAAAAATTCTATGGAGATCGGACGATAGGTGGCGCTATAACTGTTAAAAAGCTTTAAAATCATATATTTCCTATGGTAAACTGCCTGTATTGGCTGTAAATGGTCTTTTCCATCTCTGATCATATAATTTTCATATCATAATGTTCAAAACTAGTGCAATACAATTCTCTGGACTCACTAGATCAATAATTGTCAGAAAAAGTTGAACTACTTCATTTGGATAGCTATAATAGGTTCACTTCAAAATCTGGCCTTTACCAAGTGTCCCCGAAAGCCTATATCTCTTTAATCAATGCTCAGACCTTCTTAAAAACAAGTCAGAACGTGTGAAATATCACCCTGAACAAGCATGAAAATTTTCAGACAGATCGGACAAAATTTGCCTCTATAACAGTTAAAAAGGTGAAAATGATATGAATTAATGGCATGTTAAGCCAATAAGTGGTATTTTACTGCCCCCTGCTGTTTAAAATAGTCATTTTCTCATATTGGTATTGGTATCAGCCATGGTAAATCATGATAAATGATGGTGTGTGTGTGTGTGTGTGTGTGTGTGTGTGTGTGTGTGTGGTACAAATATAACAAAGGTTTTATTTTCCAACATGAAAACAAACATAACAGAGTGCTAGTGCACAAACAATAACTGACAATGATAATGGATGAGAGGGGAACTTAAATACACAGATCAAGACAAGGACAACAGGTGACGGTTATGATGATGAGGAGCAGGTGATGATGAGGAGGGTGATGAGGAGCAGGTGCAGGTGATGACGACAGATGGTGAATGTGATGAAGACAGAAGGTGAATGTGATGAAGGTGAATGTGACACCAATATCACTGAAACATTTGTGTGTGTGTGTGTGTGTGTGTGTGTGTGTGTGTGTGTGTGTGTGTAGCATTATTGTGTGTAGCATATGTAGCAAGTATGCATTATTGAGTTAACATGGAAACACTGGTTTGCTTTAGTGCAGAAAACTGGTCAAAATCATGAGGTTTAAAGTGAAAGTGAGCCAATAAGTGGTCTTCTACTGCCCTCTGCTGGCCATTCTACTTATTAATTAAATTTTTCCACATGTGCTTGCATTTATACTTGAATACACACTAAAAATCACTTATATAGCAATAACTATTATAACACAATCATATTTTGTCAGTGTTAATCACTTTATTTGCACTGACACTTCAAATAATTGCTAGTAATGTGGTAAATCATGGTAAATCATGGTTAACTATGCTGTGTGTGTGTGTGTGTGTGTGTGTGTGTGTGTGTGTGTGTGTGTGTGTGTGTGTGTGTGAGTGTGTGTGTGTGTGTGTGTCTGTGTGTGTGTGTGTGTGTGTGTGTGTGTGTGTGTGTGTGTGTGTGTGTGTAAGCATGCATTGAGTTAACATGGATAAACTGGTTTGCTTTAGTGCAGAAAACTGGTTTAAAGTGAAAGTGAGCCAATAAGTGGTCTTCTACTGCCCTCTGCTGGCCATTCTACTTATTAATGAAATATTTCAACATGTGCTTGCATTCATACTTGAATACACACTAAAAAAATCACTTATATAGCAATAACTATTATAACACAATCATATTTTGTCAGTGTTAATCACTTTATTTGCACTGACACTTCAAATAATTGCTAGTAATGTGATTAATCAGGCTAGAAACATGGTAAATCAAAGTAAATAATACTAGATTGTCGTTTATCTCCTGGTAAATAATACTAGAACGTGGTATATCATGGTAAATCATGGTTAACTATGCTGTGTGTGTATGTGTGTGTGTGTGTGTGTGTGTGTGTGTGTGTGTGTGTGTGTGTGTGTGTGTGTGTGTGTGTGTGTGTGTGTAAGCATGCATTGAGTTAACATGGAAAAACTGGTTTGCTTTAGTGCAGAAAACTGGTTTAAAGTGAAAGTGAGCCAATAAGTGGTCTTCTAGTGCCCTCTGCTGGCCATTCTACTTAATAATGAAATATTTTACATGTGCTTTTGCATTCATACTTGGACACACACTAAAAATCACGTATATAACTAACTATTATAACACAATAATATTTTGTCAGTGTTCATCACCTCATTTGCACTGACACTTCACATAATTGCTAGTAATGTGGTTAATCATGCTAGAAACATTGTAAATCATAGTAAATAATACTGAAATGAGGTGTATCAAGGTAAATCATGCTAGAATCCTAATAAATCATTCTGGAACATGGTATATGATAGTAAATCATGCTAGAATCATATTAAATAATTCTAGAATGTGGCAAATCGTCGTGGGAGGAGCCTATTTTACTCAAATGGCTATAACTCAAGAAGTAAATGAGATATCTTCACCAAACTCAGTACACATGTGTATGGGTTCAATTTGAGGTCACAGTAAACAATTTTATGGAGATCGGACCATAGGTGGCGCTATAACTGTTAAAAAGCTTTAAAACCATATATATCCCATGGCAAATTGCCTGTATTGGCTGTAAATGGTCTTTTCCATCTATTATGTCAGTGGTTACATGCTTGCTAAATAAATCTTAATAACTTTTGATGCTTTTGTGCTTAAATGCCTTAAAGGCCTTAACTGCTTGAACCCCGATAAATGCTGCTTGCAGCTTTAATTAGGGGTTCAAGCACGAAGTGCTGAAACCCTATTGTATTTGTGCTGATTTTTATTATTATTATTATTATTATTATTATTATTATTATTATTATTCCGCCGTAAAACGCATCGTGCAGCCCAAACCGTAAGGGCTAGAGCTTTGAAACTTTGCCAGATGGTAGTACAAAAATCGAGGAGAGGTTATCAAATTATGACCTCGATTGGCCCATAGGTGGCGCTATAACAACCAAAAGCGCGAAAGTGGTCATAACTCCTGGACCGTATGTCGTAGACACAAGTGTCTTATATCATTGGAAAGCTGGTCGTCTGACGAACAAAACGTATATCTCCGATTTCATTTCCGTCATGATAGATTTTCCGCCATTTTGAATTTTGTCGAAAACCTACTTTTGCGAACTAGTCCCTGGTTTTTTGCTCGATCGGAACCAAACCAGTGCAGAATTGTTCTCTGGAGACTGAAGATCAATAATTATCGAAAAAAAGTTGAAATTTCGATTCAGGGTCGCTAGGGGGCGCAAAATTAACGTTGTGGGCGGAGCCTATTTTACTAAAATGGCTATAACTCCAGAAGTAAATGAGGTATTTTCACCAAACTTGGTACACATATGTAAGAGGTCAATCTGAGGTCACGGTAAAAAAATCGCGGCGATTGGCCACATGGTGGCGCTATAACATGAAAAAAACATAAAACAGGCTATAACCACCTGACCGTTAGTCCGATTGACTTGAAAATTGGTATGCAGTGTCTTGGTCCAAGGTGCCATGTATGTCTATGAGGACATTGGCGTATCTCAAAAAACATGGCCGCCATTGGCCAATGAAGTTGAGCACCTATTAGACAAGGTTAACGGAGGCCGATCGGAACGAAACTCGATGGGCATGTTCGACTCATGGCCCTAGAGGTCTGTAAGAATTTTGAAAGAAATCGGCCACTAGTTGGCGCTAACGAGTTTTTTGGCTCTGTAATCACGTGGTGTTACACTTATCGTCACAAAAAGCATATCATTTGATATATCTGCTCATGCTGAACAACTTTGCCTCAAGAACCATTTCTGTCAATCAAACCGTTCATTAAATATTCATGAATATGTCTAAAACCTACTTTTGCGAACTAGTCCTAGGTTTTTTGCCCGATCGGAACCAGACCAGTCTAGGACAATTCTCTGGACTCTCTAGATCAATAATTATCAAAAAAAAGTTGAACTTTTGCATTTGGATGGCTGTAATAGGATCATTTATAAAATGGGCATGGAAAAATACATTAAAAAGCCTATAAATCCTAAATAAAAACCCAGAACTTCACAAAAATTGGTGAACTTATGTGACATAACATCATTAACAAGCATGCAAAATTTCATGGAGATCGGACGATAGGTGGCGCTATAACTGTTAAAAATCTTTAAAACCATATATTTCCTATGGTAAACTGCCTGTATTGACTGTAAATGGTCTTTTCCATCTCTGAATATATAATTTTCATATCATAATGTTAAAAACTAGTGCAATACAATTCTCTGGACTCACTAGAACAATAATTGTCAGAAAAAGTTGAACTACTTCATTTGGATAGCTATAATAGGTTCACTTCAAAATGTGGCCTTTACCAAGTGTCCCCGAAAGCCTATATCTCTTTAATGAATGTTCAAACCTTCTTAAAAACAAGTCAGAACATGTGAAATATCACTCTGAACATGCATGAAAATTTTCAGACAGATCTGACAAAATTTGCCTCTATAACAGTTAAAAAGGTGAAAATGATATGAATATAATGACATATTAAGCCAAGAAGTGGTATTTTACTGCCCCCTGCTGTTTAAAATAGTCATGTTGTCATATTGTTCTATAATTTATATTTAGACTTTATAAAATCACTATTTTAACATTTACAATTACATTTAGTCAAAAATCCATCTGTTAAATTATTAGTATTGACAGTTTGATCACATCATATATTTCAAATGTCTGTATCTACAATATAATGTGTGTGTGTAGTCTTAGGTTTCTGAATAAATTCTGAATGATCTGATTAATAGCTTACAAAGACTTTGTGAAATGTTTATAGACCATTCAAATATATTTTCATAATGACATATCCCAATAGCATTGAAAAAACAACATTTGTCTTGTGTGTGTGTGTGTGTGTGTGTGTGTGTGTGTGTGTGTTAACATGCATTATGGATTTAAAATGGAAAAACTGGTTTGCTTTAGTGCAGAAAAATGGTGAAAATCAAGAAGTTTAAAGTGAAAGTGAGCCAATATGTGGTCTTCTACTGCCCTCTGCTGGCCATTCTACTTATTAATGTCTACCCACATATGCTTTTGCATTCATTAGACACTAAAAATCACTTATATAACAATAAAACACTAAAAAATCACTTATATAACAATTACTATTGTAGCACAATCATATTTTGTCAGAGTTTATCACTTCATTTTTACTGATACTTCACATAATTGCTAGCAATGTGGTAAATCATGGTTAAATCACACTAAAAACATGGTAAATCAATAAATGATACTAGAATGTGGTGTATCAAGGTAAATCATACTACAATCCTGGTACATCATTCTAGAACATAGTATATCATGGTACATCATGCTAGAACATGGTAAATCATGGTAAACTATGCTAGAACAGGGTAAATCATGGTAAGCCATGATAAATCATAATAAACTATGGTAAATCATGTTAGAATGTGGTATATCATGGTAAATCATGCTAGAACATGGTAAATCATGGTAAACTATGCTAGAACAGGGTAAATCATGGTAAACTATGATAAATCATGATAAACTATGGTAATCCATGCTAGAATCACAGTAAACAATGGTAAATCATACTAGAATGTAGTATATCATGGTAAATTATGCTAGAATATGGCAAATCATGCTAGAATCATAGTAAATAATACTAGAATGTGCTAAATTGTTGTGGGAGGAGCCTATTTTACTAAAATGGCTATAACTCAAGAAGTAAATGAGATATCTTCACCAAACTCAGTACACATGTGTATGGGTTCAATTTGAGGTCACAGTAAACAATTCTATGGAGATCGGACCATAGGTGGCGCTATAACTGTTAAAAAGCTTTAAAACCATATATATCCCATGGTAAACTGCCTGTATTGGCTGTAAATGGTCTTTTCCATCTATTATGTCCGTGGTTACATGCTTGCTAAATAAATCTTAACTTTTGATGCTTTTGTGCTTAAATGCTTAAAAGGCTTTAACTGCTTGAACCCCGATAAATGCTGCTTGCAGCTTTAATTATTATTATTATTATTATTCTTCTGCCGTAAAACGCATCGTGCAGCCCAAACCGTAAGGGCTAGAGCATTGAAACTTTGCCAGATGGTAGTACAAAAATCGAGGAGAGGTTCAGAGATTATGACCCCGATTGGCCCATAGGTGGCGCTATAGCAACCAAAAGCGCGAAACTGCTCATAACTCCTAGACCGTATGTCGCAGACTCAAGTGTCTTATATCATTGGAAAGCTGGACGCCTGACGAACAAAACGTATATCTCCGATTTCATTTCCGTCATGATAGATTTTCCGCCATTTTGAATTTTGTCGAAAATCTACTTTTGCGAACTAGTCCCTGGTTTTTTGCCCGATCGGAGCCAAACCAGTGCAGAAATGTTCTCTGGAGTCTGAAGATCAATAATTATCGAAAAAATGTTGAAATTTCGATTCATGGACGCTAGGGGGCGCAAAATAATCGTTGTGGGAGGAGCCTATTTTACTAAAATGGCTATAACTTAAAAAGTAAATAAGATAGCTTCACCAAACTCGGTACACATGTGTATGGGTTCATTCTGGGGTCACAGTAAAAAAATCGCGACGATTGAACACTAGGTGGCGCTATAACATGAAAAAAACATGAAAAGGGCTATAACCACCTGACCGTTAGTCCGATTGACTTGAAAATTGGTATGCAGTGTCTTGGTCCAAGGTGCCATGTATGTCTATGAGGACATTGGCGTATCTCAAAAAACATGGCCGCCATTGGCCAATGAAGTTGAGCACCTATTAGACAAGGTTAACGGAGGCCGATCGGAACGAAACTTGATGGGCATGTTCGACTCATGGCCCTAGAGGTCTGTAAGAATTTTGAAAGAAATCGGCCACTAGTTGGCGCTAACGAGTTTTTTGGCTCTGTAATCACGTGGTGTTACACTTATCGTCACAAAAAGCATATCATTTGATATATCTGCTCATGCTGAACAACTTTGCCTCAAGAACCATTTCTGTCAATCAAACCGTTCATTAAATATTCATGAATATGTCTAAAACCTACTTTTGCGAACTAGTCCTAGGTTTTTTGCCCGATCGGAACCAGACCAGTCTAGGACAATTCTCTGGACTCTCTAGATCAATAATTATCAAAAAAAAGTTGAACTTTTGCATTTGGATGGCTGTAATAGGATCATTTATAAAATGGGCATGGAAAAATACATTAAAAAGCCTATAAATCCTAAATAAAAACCCAGAACTTCACAAAAATTGGTGAACTTATGTGACATAACATCATTAACAAGCATGCAAAATTTCATGGAGATCGGACGATAGGTGGCGCTATAACTGTTAAAAATCTTTAAAACCATATATTTCCTATGGTAAACTGCCTGTATTGACTGTAAATGGTCTTTTCCATCTCTGAATATATAATTTTCATATCATAATGTTAAAAACTAGTGCAATACAATTCTCTGGACTCACTAGAACAATAATTGTCAGAAAAAGTTGAACTACTTCATTTGGATAGCTATAATAGGTTCACTTCAAAATGTGGCCTTTACCAAGTGTCCCCGAAAGCCTATATCTCTTTAATGAATGTTCAAACCTTCTTAAAAACAAGTCAGAACATGTGAAATATCACTCTGAACATGCATGAAAATTTTCAGACAGATCTGACAAAATTTGCCTCTATAACAGTTAAAAAGGTGAAAATGATATGAATATAATGACATATTAAGCCAAGAAGTGGTATTTTACTGCCCCCTGCTGTTTAAAATAGTCATGTTGTCATATTGTTCTATAATTTATATTTAGACTTTATAAAATCACTATTTTAACATTTACAATTACATTTAGTCAAAAATCCATCTGTTAAATTATTAGTATTGACAGTTTGATCACATCATATATTTCAAATGTCTGTATCTACAATATAATGTGTGTGTGTAGTCTTAGGTTTCTGAATAAATTCTGAATGATCTGATTAATAGCTTACAAAGACTTTGTGAAATGTTTATAGACCATTCAAATATATTTTCATAATGACATATCCCAATAGCATTGAAAAAACAACATTTGTCTTGTGTGTGTGTGTGTGTGTGTGTGTGTGTTTGTGTTAACATGCATTATGGATTTAAAATGGAAAAACTGGTTTGCTTTAGTGCAGAAAAATGGTGAAAATCAAGAAGTTTAAAGTGAAAGTGAGCCAATATGTGGTCTTCTACTGCCCTCTGCTGGCCATTCTACTTATTAATGTCTACCCACATATGCTTTTGCATTCATTAGACACTAAAAATCACTTATATAACAATAAAACACTAAAAAATCACTTATATAACAATTACTATTGTAGCACAATCATATTTTGTCAGAGTTTATCACTTCATTTTTACTGATACTTCACATAATTGCTAGCAATGTGGTAAATCATGGTTAAATCACACTAAAAACATGGTAAATCAATAAATGATACTAGAATGTGGTGTATCAAGGTAAATCATACTACAATCCTGGTACATCATTCTAGAACATAGTATATCATGGTACATCATGCTAGAACATGGTAAATCATGGTAAACTATGCTAGAACAGGGTAAATCATGGTAAGCCATGATAAATCATAATAAACTATGGTAAATCATGTTAGAATGTGGTATATCATGGTAAATCATGCTAGAACATGGTAAATCATGGTAAACTATGCTAGAACAGGGTAAATCATGGTAAACTATGATAAATCATGATAAACTATGGTAATCCATGCTAGAATCACAGTAAACAATGGTAAATCATACTAGAATGTAGTATATCATGGTAAATTATGCTAGAATATGGCAAATCATGCTAGAATCATAGTAAATAATACTAGAATGTGCTAAATTGTTGTGGGAGGAGCCTATTTTACTAAAATGGCTATAACTCAAGAAGTAAATGAGATATCTTCACCAAACTCAGTACACATGTGTATGGGTTCAATTTGAGGTCACAGTAAACAATTCTATGGAGATCGGACCATAGGTGGCGCTATAACTGTTAAAAAGCTTTAAAACCATATATATCCCATGGTAAACTGCCTGTATTGGCTGTAAATGGTCTTTTCCATCTATTATGTCCGTGGTTACATGCTTGCTAAATAAATCTTAACTTTTGATGCTTTTGTGCTTAAATGCTTAAAAGGCTTTAACTGCTTGAACCCCGATAAATGCTGCTTGCAGCTTTAATTAGGGGTTCAAGCACGAAGTGCTGAAACCCTATTGTAATTGTACTGATTTTTAGGGGTTCAAGCACGAAGTGCTGAAACCCTATTGTAATTGTCCTGATTTTTAGGGGTTCAAGCACGAAGTGCTGAAACCCTATTGTAATTGTGCTGATTTTTATTATTAGGGGTTCAAGCACGAAGTGCTGAAACCCTATTGTAATTGTGCTGATTTTTATTATTATTATTATTATTATTATTATTATTCCGCCGTAAAACGCATCGTGCAGCCCAAACCGTAAGAGCTGGAACTTTGAAACTTTGACAGATGGTAGTACAAAAATCGAGGAAAGGTTCAGAGATTATGACCCCGATTGGCCCATAGGTGGCGCTATAACAACCAAAAGCGCGAAACTGCTCATAACTCCTAGACCGTATGTCGTAGACTCAAGTGTCTTATATCATTGGAAAGCTGGACGCCTGACGAACAAAACGTATATCTCCGATTTCATTTCCGCCATGATAGATTTTCCGCCATTTTGAATTTTGTCAAAAATCTACTTTTGCGAACTAGTCCCTGGTTTTTTGCCCGATTGGAACCAAACTAGTGCAGAAATGTTCTCTGGAGACTGAATATCAATAATTATCGAAAAAAAGTGGAAATTTCGATTCACGGTCGCTAAGGGGCGCCAAAACGTACGTTGTGGGAGGGGCCTATTTTACTAAAATGGCTATAACTCCCGATGTAAATGAGGTATCTTCACCAAACTTGGTACACATGTGTATGAGCTTACTCTGGGGTCACAGTAAAAAAATCGCGACGATTGGCCTCATGATGGCGCTATAAAATGAAAAAAACATAAAACAGGCTATAACCACCTGACCGTTAGTCCGATTGACTTGAAAATTGGTATGCAGTGTCTTGGTCCAAGGTGCCATGTATGTGTATGAGGACATTGGCGTATCTCAAAAAACATGGCCGCCATCGGCCAACGAAGTTTGAGCACCTATTAGACAAGGTTAACGGAGGCCGATCGGAACGAAACTCAATGGGCATGTTCGGCTCATGGCCCTAAAGGTCTGTAAGAATTTTGAAAGAAATCGGCCACTAGTTGGCGCTAACGAGTTTTACGGCTCTGTAATCACGTAGTGTTACAAATATCCACACAATATGCATATCATTTGATAGATCTCCTCATCCTGAACAACTTTGCCTCAAGAACCATTGCTGTCAATCAAACTGTTCATTAATTATTCATTAATATGTTAAAAACCTACTTTTGCGAACTAGTCCTAGGTTTTTTGCCCGATCGGAACCAGACCAGTCTAGGACAATTCTCTGGACTCTCTAGATCAATAATTATCAAAAAAAAGTTGAACTTTTGCATTTGGATGGCTGTAATAGGGTAATTTATAAAATGGGCGTGTCAAAATACATTAAAAAGCCTATAAATCCTAAATAAAAACTCAGAACTTCACAAAAATTGGTCAGCATATGTGACATAACATCATTAACAAGCATGAAAAATTCTATGGAGATCGGACGATAGGTGGCGCTATAACTGTTAAAAAGCTTTAAAATCATATATTTCCTATGGTAAACTGCCTGTATTGGCTGTAAATGGTCTTTTCCATCTCTGATCATATAATTTTCATATCATAATGTTCAAAACTAGTGCAATACAATTCTCTGGACTCACTAGATCAATAATTGTCAGAAAAAGTTGAACTACTTCATTTGGATAGCTATAATAGGTTCACTTCAAAATCTGGCCTTTACCAAGTGTCCCCGAAAGCCTATATCTCTTTAATCAATGCTCAGACCTTCTTAAAAACAAGTCAGAACATGTGAAATATCACCCTGAACAAGCATGAAAATTTTCAGACAGATCGGACAAAATTTGCCTCTATAACAGTTAAAAAGGTGAAAATGATATGAATTAATGGCATGTTAAGCCAATAAGTGGTATTTTACTGCCCCCTGCTGTTTAAAATAGTCATTTTCTCATATTGGTATTGGTATCAGCCATGGTAAATCATGATAAATGATGGTGTGTGTGTGTGTGTGTGTGTGTGTGTGTGTGTGTGTGTGTGTGGTACAAATATAACAAAGGTTTTATTTTCCAACATGAAAACAAACATAACAGAGTGCTAGTGCACAAACAATAACCGACAATGATAATGGATGAGAGGGGAACTTAAATACACAGATCAAGACAAGGACAACAGGTGACGGTTATGATGATGAGGAGCAGGTGATGATGAGGAGGGTGATGAGGAGCAGGTGCAGGTGATGACGACAGATGGTGAATGTGATGAAGACAGAAGGTGAATGTGATGAAGGTGAATGTGACACCAATATCACTGAAACATTTGTGTGTGTGTGTGTGTGTGTGTAGCATTATTGTGTGTAGCATATGTAGCAAGTATGCATTATTGAGTTAACATGGAAACACTGGTTTGCTTTAGTGCAGAAAACTGGTCAAAATCATGAGGTTTAAAGTGAAAGTGAGCCAATAAGTGGTCTTCTACTGCCCTCTGCTGGCCATTCTACTTATTAATTAAATTTTTCCACATGTGCTTGCATTTAAACTTGAATACACACTAAAAATCACTTATATAGCAATAACTATTATAACACAATCATATTTTGTCAGTGTTAATCACTTTATTTGCACTGACACTTCAAATAATTGCTAGTAATGTGGTAAATCATGGTAAATCATGGTTAACTATGCTGTGTGTGTGTGTGTGTGTGTGTGTGTGTGTGTGTGTGTGTGTGTGTGTGTGTGTGTGTGTGTGTGTAAGCATGCATTGAGTTAACATGGATAAACTGGTTTGCTTTAGTGCAGAAAACTGGTTTAAAGTGAAAGTGAGCCAATAAGTGGTCTTCTACTGCCCTCTGCTGGCCATTCTACTTATTAATGAAATATTTCAACATGTGCTTGCATTCATACTTGAATACACACTAAAAAAATCACTTATATAGCAATAACTATTATAACACAATCATATTTTGTCAGTGTTAATCACTTTATTTGCACTGACACTTCAAATAATTGCTAGTAATGTGATAAATCAGGCTAGAAACATGGTAAATCAAAGTAAATAATACTAGATTGTCGTTTATCTCCTGGTAAATAATACTAGAACGTGGTATATCATGGTAAACCATGGTTAACTATGCTGTGTGTGTATGTGTGTGTGTGTGTGTGTGTGTGTGTGTGTGTGTGTAAGCATGCATTGAGTTAACATGGAAAAACTGGTTTGCTTTAGTGCAGAAAACTGGTTTAAAGTGAAAGTGAGCCAATAAGTGGTCTTCTACTGCCCTCTGCTGGCCATTCTACTTAATAATGAAATATTTTACATGTGCTTTTGCATTCATACTTGGACACACACTAAAAATCACGTATATAACTAACTATTATAACACAATAATATTTTGTCAGTGTTCATCACCTCATTTGCACTGACACTTCACATAATTGCTAGTAATGTGGTTAATCATGCTAGAAACATTGTAAATCATAGTAAATAATACTGAAATGAGGTGTATCAAGGTAAATCATGCTAGAATCCTAATAAATCATTCTGGAACATGGTATATGATAGTAAATCATGCTAGAATCATATTAAATAATTCTAGAATGTGGCAAATCGTTGTGGGAGGAGCCTATTTTACTCAAATGGCTATAACTCAAGAAGTAAATGAGATATCTTCACCAAACTCAGTACACATGTGTATGGGTTCAATTTGAGGTCACAGTAAACAATTTTATGGAGATCGGACCATAGGTGGCGCTATAACTGTTAAAAAGCTTTAAAACCATATATATCCCATGGTAAACTGCCTGTATTGGCTGTAAATGGTCTTTTCCATCTATTATGTCAGTGGTTACATGCTTGCTAAATAAATCTTAATAACTTTTGATGCTTTTGTGCTTAAATGCCTTAAAGGCCTTAACTGCTTGAACCCCGATAAATGCTGCTTGCAGCTTTAATTATTATTATTATTATTATTATTATTCCGCCGTAAAACGCATCGTGCAGCCCAAACCGTAAGAGCTGGAACTTTGAAACTTTGACAGATGGTAGTACAAAAATCGAGGAGAGGTTCAGAGATTATGACCCCGATTGGCCCATAGGTGGCGCTATAGCGACCAAAAGCGCGAAACTGCTCATAACTCCTAGACCGTATGTCGTAGACTCAAGTGTGTTATATCATTGGAAAGCTGGACGCCTGACGAACAAAACGTATATCTCCGATTTCATTTCCGCCATGATAGATTTTCCGCCATTTTGAATTTTGTCAAAAATCTACTTTTGCGAACTAGTCCCTGGTTTTTTGCCCGATTGGAACCAAACTAGTGCAGAAATGTTCTCTGGAGACTGAATATCAATAATTATCGAAAAAAAGTGGAAATTTCGATTCACGGTCGCTAAGGGGCGCCAAAACGTACGTTGTGGGAGGGGCCTATTTTACTAAAATGGCTATAACTCCCGATGTAAATGAGGTATCTTCACCAAACTTGGTACACATGTGTATGAGCTTACTCTGGGGTCACAGTAAAAAAATCGCGACGATTGGCCTCATGGTGGCGCTATAAAATGAAAAAAACATAAAACAGGTTATAACCACCTGACCGTTAGTCCGATTGTCTTGAAAATTGGTATGCAGTGTCTTGGTCCAAGGTGCCATGTATGTGTATGAGGACATTGGCGTATCTCAAAAAACATGGCCGCCATCGGCCAACGAAGTTTGAGCACCTATTAGACAAGGTTAACGGAGGCCGATCGGAACGAAACTCAATGGGCATGTTCGGCTCATGGCCCTAAAGGTCTGTAAGAATTTTGAAAGAAATCGGCCACTAGTTGGCGCTAACGAGTTTTACGGCTCTGTAATCACGTGGTGTTACAAATATCCACACAATATGCATATCATTTGATAGATCTCCTCATCCTGAACAACTTTGCCTCAAGAACCATTGCTGTCAATCAAACTGTTCATTAATTATTCATTAATATGTTAAAAACCTACTTTTGCGAACTAGTCCTAGGTTTTTTGCCCGATCGGAACCAGACCAGTCTAGGACAATTCTCTGGACTCTCTAGATCAATAATTATCAAAAAAAAGTTGAACTTTTGCATTTGGATGGCTGTAATAGGGTAATTTATAAAATGGGCGTGTCAAAATACATTAAAAAGCCTATAAATCCTAAATAAAAACTCAGAACTTCACAAAAATTGGTCAGCATATGTGACATAACATCATTAACAAGCATGAAAAATTCTATGGAGATCGGACGATAGGTGGCGCTATAACTGTTAAAAAGCTTTAAAATCATATATTTCCTATGGTAAACTGCCTGTATTGGCTGTAAATGGTCTTTTCCATCTCTGATCATATAATTTTCATATCATAATGTTCAAAACTAGTGCAATACAATTCTCTGGACTCACTAGATCAATAATTGTCAGAAAAAGTTGAACTACTTCATTTGGATAGCTATAATAGGTTCACTTCAAAATCTGGCCTTTACCAAGTGTCCCCGAAAGCCTATATCTCTTTAATCAATGCTCAGACCTTCTTAAAAACAAGTCAGAACGTGTGAAATATCACCCTGAACAAGCATGAAAATTTTCAGACAGATCGGACAAAATTTGCCTCTATAACAGTTAAAAAGGTGAAAATGATATGAATTAATGGCATGTTAAGCCAATAAGTGGTATTTTACTGCCCCCTGCTGTTTAAAAGAGTCATTTTCTCATATTGGTATTGGTATCAGCCATGGTAAATCATGATAAATGATGGTGTGTGTGTGTGTGTGTGTGTGTGTGTGTGTGGTACAAATATAACAAAGGTTTTATTTTCCAACATGAAAACAAACATAACAGAGTGCTAGTGCACAAACAATAACCGACAATGATAATGGATGAGAGGGGAACTTAAATACACAGATCAAGACAAGGACAACAGGTGACGGTTATGATGATGAGGAGCAGGTGATGATGAGGAGGGTGATGAGGAGCAGGTGCAGGTGATGACGACAGATGGTGAATGTGATGAAGACAGAAGGTGAATGTGATGAAGGTGAATGTGACACCAATATCACTGAAACATTTGTGTGTGTGTGTGTGTGTGTGTGTGTAGCATTATTGTGTGTAGCATATGTAGCAAGTATGCATTATTGAGTTAACATGGAAACACTGGTTTGCTTTAGTGCAGAAAACTGGTCAAAATCATGAGGTTTAAAGTGAAAGTGAGCCAATAAGTGGTCTTCTACTGCCCTCTGCTGGCCATTCTACTTATTAATTAAATTTTTCCACATGTGCTTGCATTTAAACTTGAATACACACTAAAAATCACTTATATAGCAATAACTATTATAACACAATCATATTTTGTCAGTGTTAATCACTTTATTTGCACTGACACTTCAAATAATTGCTAGTAATGTGGTAAATCATGGTAAATCATGGTTAACTATGCTGTGTGTGTGTGTGTGTGTGTGTGTGTGTGTGTGTGTGTGTGTGTGTGTGTGTGTGTGTGTGTGTGTAAGCATGCATTGAGTTAACATGGATAAACTGGTTTGCTTTAGTGCAGAAAACTGGTTTAAAGTGAAAGTGAGCCAATAAGTGGTCTTCTACTGCCCTCTGCTGGCCATTCTACTTATTAATGAAATATTTCAACATGTGCTTGCATTCATACTTGAATACACACTAAAAAAAATCACTTATATAGCAATAACTATTATAACACAATCATATTTTGTCAGTGTTAATCACTTTATTTGCACTGACACTTCAAATAATTGCTAGTAATGTGATAAATCAGGCTAGAAACATGGTAAATCAAAGTAAATAATACTAGATTGTCGTTTATCTCCTGGTAAATAATACTAGAACGTGGTATATCATGGTAAATCATGGTTAACTATGCTGTGTGTGTGTGTGTGTGTGTGTGTGTGTGTGTGTGTGTGTGTGTGTGTGTGTGTGTGTGTGTAAGCATGCATTGAGTTAACATGGATAAACTGGTTTGCTTTAGTGCAGAAAACTGGTTTAAAGTGAAAGTGAGCCAATAAGTGGTCTTCTACTGCCCTCTGCTGGCCATTCTACTTATTAATGAAATATTTCAACATGTGCTTGCATTCATACTTGAATACACACTAAACAAATCACTTATATAGCAATAACTATTATAACACAATCATATTTTGTCAGTGTTAATCACTTTATTTGCACTGACACTTCAAATAATTGCTAGTAATGTGATAAATCAGGCTAGAAACATGGTAAATCAAAGTAAATAATACTAGATTGTCGTTTATCTCCTGGTAAATAATACTAGAACGTGGTATATCATGGTAAACCATGGTTAACTATGCTGTGTGTGTGTGTGTGTGTGTGTGTGTGTGTGTGTGTGTGTGTGTGTGTGTGTGTGTGTGTGTGTGTGTGTGTGTAAGCATGCATTGAGTTAACATGGAAAAACTGGTTTGCTTTAGTGCAGAAAACTGGTTTAAAGTGAAAGTGAGCCAATAAGTGGTCTTCTAGTGCCCTCTGCTGGCCATTCTACTTAATAATGAAATATTTTACATGTGCTTTTGCATTCATACTTGGACACACACTAAAAATCACGTATATAACTTACTATTATAACACAATAATATTTTGTCAGTGTTCATCACCTCATTTGCACTGACACTTGACATAATTGCTAGTAATGTGGTTAATCATGCTAGAAACATTGTAAATCATAGTAAATAATACTGAAATGAGGTGTATCAAGGTAAATCATGCTAGAATCCTAATAAATCATTCTGGAACATGGTATATGATAGTAAATCATGCTAGAATCATATTAAATAATTCTAGAATGTGGCAAATCGTTGTGGGAGGAGCCTATTTTACTCAAATGGCTATAACTCAAGAAGTAAATGAGATATCTTCACCAAACTCAGTACACATGTGTATGGGTTCAATTTGAGGTCACAGTAAACAATTTTATGGAGATCGGACCATAGGTGGCGCTATAACTGTTAAAAAGCTTTAAAACCATATATATCCCATGGTAAACTGCCTGTATTGGCTGTAAATGGTCTTTTCCATCTATTATGTCAGTGGTTACATGCTTGCTAAATAAATCTTAATAACTTTTGATGCTTTTGTGCTTAAATGCCTTAAAGGCCTTAACTGCTTGAACCCCGATAAATGCTGCTTGCAGCTTTAATTATTATTATTATTCTGCCGTAAAACGCATCGTGCAGCCCAAACCGTAAGTGCTGGAGACTTGAGACTTTGCCAGAAGGTAGTACAAAAATCGAGGAGAGGTTATCAAATTATGACCCCGATTGGCCAATAGGTGGCGCTATAGTAAGCAAAAGTATAAAATCGCTAATAACTCCTAGACGGTTTGTCGTAGACTCAAGTGTCTTATATCACTATAATCCTTGGATCAAGACGGACAAAACGTATATCTCCGATTTCATTTCCGGTTGGCAAATTTTTCCGCCATTTTGAATTTTGTCAAAAACCTACTTTTGCGAACTAGTCTGTGGTTTTTTGTCCGATCGGAACCAAACCAGTGCAGAAATGTTCTCTGGAGTCTGAATATAAATAATTATCGAAAAAAAGTTGAAATTTCGATTCATGGTCGCTACGGGGTGCCAAAATGTTCGAAGGAGGCGGAGTCAGTTTTACTAAAATTGTTATAACTCGTGAACGAAATGAGATATCTTCACCAAACTTGGTAAACATATGTAGGAGGTCAATTTGAGGTCACAGTAAAAAAATTGCGTCGATTGGCCTCATGGTGGCGCTATAAAATAAAAAAAACGTATAGACACCTGACCGTTTTTCCGAATGACTTGAAATTTGGTGTGCAGTGTCTTGGCCCAAGGGGCCATGTATGTCTAAAAGGATATTGGCGTATCTCGAAAAACATGGCCGCCATTGGCAAATGAGGTTTGAGCACCTATTAACGAAGTCCGATCGGAACGAAACTCGGTGGGCATGTTCGGCTCAAGCCCCTAGAGGTCTGTAAGAATTTTGAAAGAAATCGGCCACTAGTTGGCACAAACGAGTTTTAAGGCTCTGTAATCACGTGGTGTTACACTTATTGTCACAAAATGCATATCATTAGATAGATCTGCTCATGCTCAACAACTTTGCCTCAAGAACCACTAATGTCAATCAAACCATTCATTAATTATTCGCGAATATGTTAAAAACCTACTTTTGCGAACTAGTCCTAGGTTTTTTGCCCGATCGGAACCAGACCAGTCTAGGGCAATTCTCTGGACTCTCTAGATCAATAATTATCGAAAAAAAGTTGAACTTTTGCATTTGGGTGGCTGTAATAGGGTCATTTATAAAATGGGTGTGGCAAAATACACTAAAGAGCCTATAAATCATATATAAAAAAACTCAGAACTTCACAAAAATTGGATGAGCGTATGTGACCTAACATCATTAATAACCATGCGAAATGTTATGGAGATCGGACCATAGGTGGCGCTATAACTGTTAAAAAACTTTAAAACCATATATTTCCTATGGTAAATTGCCTGTATTGGCTGTAAATGGTCTTTTCCATCTATAATCATATACTTTTCATATAATAATGTTCAAAACTAGTGCAGTACAATTCTCTGGACTCTCTAGATCAGTAATTATCAGAAAAAGTTGAACTACTTCATTTGTATGGCTATAATAGGGTCACTTCAAAATGTGGCCTTGACCAAGTCTCCCCGAAAGCCTATATCTCTTCAATGAATGCTCAGAGCTTCTTCAAAACAAGTCATAACATGTGAAATATCACTCTAAACAAAAATGAACCTTTTCAGACAGATCAGTCAAAATTTGCCTCTATAACAGTTAAAAAGGTGAAAATGATATGAATATAATGGCATATTAAGCCAATAAGTGGTATTCTACTGCCCCCTGCTGTTTAAAATAGTCATTTTGTCATATTGTTGTAGAATTCATATTTAGACGTTATAGAATAACTCTTTTAACATTTACAATCACATGTAGTCAAATTCATCTATTGAAGTATTACTACTAACAATTGTCACATTGAGGAAAGTGAATCCTGAAGGAGATTTGCAGTAAACAGTTTGATCACATCATATACTTCAAATGTCTGTATCTACAACAGAATGTGTGTGTGTAGTCTTAGGTTTCTGAATAAATTCTGAATGATCTGATTAATAGCTTACAAAGACTTTGTGAAATGTTTATAGACCATTCAAATATATTTTCATAATGACATATCCCAATAGCATTGAAAAAACAACAACAACATTTGTCTTTGTGTGTGTGTGTGTGTGTGTGTGTGTGTGTGTGTGTGTGTGTGTGTGTGTGTGTGTAAACATGCATTATGGAGTTAAAATGGAAAAACTGGTTTGCTTTAGTGCAGAAAAATGGTGAAAATCAAGAAGTTTAAAGTGAAAGTGAGCCAATAAGTGGTCTTCTACTGCCCTCTGCTGGCCATTCTACTTATTAATGAAGTCTACTCACATATGCTTTTGCATTCATTAGACACTAAAAATCACTTATATAACAATAAAACACTAAAAAATCACTTATATAACAATTACTATTGTAGCACAATCATATTTTGTCAGAGTTTATCACTTCATTTTTACTGATACTTCACATAATTGCTAGCAATGTGGTAAATAATGGTAAATCACACTAAAAACATGGTAAATCATAATAAATAATACTAGAATGTGGTGTATCAAGGTAAATCATACTACAATCCTGGTACATCATTCTAGAACTGGTACATCATTCTAGAACATGGTATATCATGGTACATCATGCTAGAACATGGTAAATCATGGTAAACTATGCTAGAACAGGGTAAATCATGGTAAGCCATGATAAATCATAATAAACTATGGTAAATCATGTTAGAATGTGGTATATCATGGTAAATCATGCTAGAACATGGTAAATCATGGTAAACTATGCTAGAACAGGGTAAATCATGGTAAACTATGATAAATCATGGTAAACTATGATAAATCATGATAAACTATGGTAATCCATGCTTGAATCACAGTAAACAATGGTAAATCATACTAGAATGTAGTATATCATGGTAAATTATGCTAGAATATGGCAAATCATGCTAGAATCATAGTAAATAATACTAGAATATGCTAAATTGTTGTGGGAGGAGCCTATTTTACTAAAATGGCTATAACTCAAGAAGTAAATGAGATATCTTCACCAAACTCAGTACACATGTGTATGGGTTCAATTTGAGGTCACAGTAAACAATTCTATGGAGATCGGACCATAGGTGGCGCTATAACTGTTAAAAAGCTTTAAAACCATATATATCACATGGTAAATTGCCTGTATTGGCTGTAAATGGTCTTTTCCATCTATTATGTCAGTGGTTACATGCTTATTAAATAAATCTTAATAACTTTTGATGCTTTTGTGCTTAAATGCCTTAACTGCTTGAACCCCGATAAATGCTGCTTGCAGCTTTAATTATTAGGGGCCAAGCACCGAAGGTGCGGAGGCACCTATTGTATCCGTTCGCGTTCTTATTATTATTATTCTTCTTCTTCTTCCGCTCTTGGAGTCTATGGCAGCCCATAGAACCGATTGCGGGAAAGTTGTTTTGGTTTGACATTCTGATAGAGGACAGTCCCAACATTAAGTACACCAATTTTGGTGTGTCTAAGTCATTCCCTCTAGCGCCACCACCTGTCCAAAGTTTCACTTTTACTTTGCTAATAACTTTTGAACCGTAAGGCCAATCAGCGAAATCCTTTTTTCCTCTGATTCCTGAGCTCATGCCGATTCGATTGCACCCTATATCGTCATTTTCCGTCATAAAAACATGGCCGCCATTTTGAATTTTCCTAAAAAGGTACTTTTTCGAACTCGTCCTAGACGGTTTGTCCGATTTGCACGAAAATTGAATCGGATCATCTTCAGGCAGTGGTGACAAAAAGTTATTAAAATCTTGTTGATTCGTCAAACCGTTTTCGATAAACGCATGAATACATTTTACGTAGCGCTAGCAAAAACAGTCGTAAGGCTGTATCTCCGCAACGGTTTATCGTATTCAGACCAAACTTGGTACATGTACTCACAAGCATGACCTGAGGCTACATGCTGCGTTTCGGCGCAGCGCCACCTACTGGTCCGGAGATATGAAAAATGGCTATTTTTGCTTATAACTTCTGAACAGTTTGTCCAAAAATCATAAAATTGGTCTCGTTAGATTCAGGGCGACATGCCGAGTCGACTGATATCCAATTTTACCATATCGGCTATTTTGACTGTCGGCCATTTTGAATTATGTGCTAAAATGCTGTATTTTATGAACGCATTAACGAATTGTTACGAAACTTGGTGTGGGTCATCAGCACGATGCCCTGAAGGAGCCTGAGAAGTTTCGAAACAGCGCCACCTAGTGGTGAATTTTTTTTTTCAAATGCTTATAACTTTGGGTGTGGTTGACTTATTTTCAGGAGACTCATCTCTTTAGACTCCTGAATCCTTGCCGAGTCCAACAATACCAAACATGCTAGGTTTCGCCTTACGGTTTGTGTAGCGTTGTGATTTAGCACTTAAAAAACATTAGGCGATATCTTCGAAACCGTTTGTCCGATCGAGACGAAACCACCGTCAGAAGTTTGGAATCATAGCTTGTTAAATAAACGTTAAAGCCCAAATGCGAAAATATGGATGTCTAGAGGTAGTAAATTCCAATTAAAGTCATGTGTCAGTCATTTTTTACGTGTTTTTTCATATAAATGTCTATAACTCCGAAGATAATTGAGATATTTTCACCAAAATCGACACACATATGTATGGGCTCACTCTGAGGACACATAAAAAAAATGGTTGGACTGAGCCTCTTGGTGGCGCTATAATAGAACAAAACATGAAATTCCCATTGACTTCAATACAGTTTTGTGAAATAAAATGCTATACTAAACAAATGCATTGGTGTAATATTACAAAACTCAGAATGTGCCATCTGCACCATCCCCTGAAGGTACCCAACATATTTAGAAACAGCGCCACCTAGTGGTCAAAAGTTATAACAAAATTTCCAAAATTGCTAATAACTTTTGAATAAATTGGCCTATTGTAATGCAACTCATCTTAGTAGATTCCTTGGGTCAAGCTGAGAACATAGATACCAAGTTTACCTTATTTGGCCTAACTTCCTGTCCGCCATCTTGATTTTCATTCAAAACCTACTTTTTCGAACTCCTCCTAGACCGTTTGTCCGATTTTCACCAAAATCGAATCGTATCATCTCCAGACCGTGCCGACTAAAAGTTATGGATTTCGTGTCGACAGACGAAACCGTTTTTGTATAGCGCAGCAGCAAAGTTGAGGCATGATGCTAATAGCACTAATCAGGCTTTATCTCTGCAATGCCTTGACATATTGACACCAAACATTGTATGTGTCATTGTAACTTCACTCTGACCACATCACATGAGTTTTGTAACTGCGCCACCTATTGGTCGAAAGTGATAATCCATTAAATCATATTTTTAATTATTGTTTCTATGATTTTTCAGGCATTTTGCCTAAAATCCTCTTTAAATGTCTTTAATTGCTCATTGTTGCAGTTGGTCTGACACTTTCAGACATGTCGGCCTGTCTTGTCGTCTTATTCTGCTTGGCCCCGGTAATGGCTGCTTGCAGCTATATTTATTAGGGGCCAAGCACCGAAGGTGCGGAGGCACCTATTGTATCCGTTCGCGTTCTTATTATTATTATTCTTCTTCTTCTTCCGCTCTTGGAGTCTATGGCAGCCCATAGAACCGATTGCGGGAAAGTTGTTTTGGTTTGACATTCTGATAGAGGACAGTCCCAACATTAAGTACACCAATTTTGGTGTGTCTAAGTCATTCCCTCTAGCGCCACCACCTGTCCAAAGTTTCACTTTTACTTTGCTAATAACTTTTGAACCGTAAGGCCAATCAGCGAAATCCTTTTTTCCTCTGATTCCTGAGCTCATGCCGATTCGATTGCACCCTATATCGTCATTTTCCGTCATAAAAACATGGCCGCCATTTTGAATTTTCCTAAAAAGGTACTTTTTCGAACTCGTCCTAGACGGTTTGTCCGATTTGCACGAAAATTGAATCGGATCATCTTCAGGCAGTGGTGACAAAAAGTTATTAAAATCTTGTTGATTCGTCAAACCGTTTTCGATAAACGCATGAATACATTTTACGTAGCGCTAGCAAAAACAGTCGTAAGGCTGTATCTCCGCAACGGTTTATCGTATTCAGACCAAACTTGGTACATGTACTCACAAGCATGACCTGAGGCTACATGCTGCGTTTCGGCGCAGCGCCACCTACTGGTCCGGAGATATGAAAAATGGCTATTTTTGCTTATAACTTCTGAACAGTTTGTCCAAAAATCATAAAATTGGTCTCGTTAGATTCAGGGCGACATGCCGAGTCGACTGATATCCAATTTTACCATATCGGCTATTTTGACTATCGGCCATTTTGAATTATGTGCTAAAATGCTGTATTTTATGAACGCATTAACGAATTGTTACGAAACTTGGTGTGGGTCATCAGCACGATGCCCTGAAGGAGCCTGAGAAGTTTCGAAACAGCGCCACCTAGTGGTGAATTTTTTTTTTCAAATGCTTATAACTTTGGGTGTGGTTGACTTATTTTCAGGAGACTCATCTCTTTAGACTCCTGAATCCTTGCCGAGTCCAACAATACCAAACATGCTAGGTTTCGCCTTACGGTTTGTGTAGCGTTGTGATTTAGCACTTAAAAAACATTAGGCGATATCTTCGAAACCGTTTGTCCGATCGAGACGAAACCACCGTCAGAAGTTTGGAATCATAGCTTGTTAACCAAACGTCAAAGCCCAAATGCGAAAATATGGATGTCTAGAGGTAGTAAATTCCAATTAAAGTCATGTGTCAGTCATTTTTTACGTGTTTTTTCATATAAATGTCTATAACTCCGAAGATAATTGAGATATTTTCACCAAAATCGACACACATATGTATGGGCTCACTCTGAGGACACATAAAAAAAATGGTTGGACTGAGCCTCTTGGTGGCGCTATAATAGAACAAAACATGAAATTCCCATTGACTTCAATACAGTTTTGTGAAATAAAATGCTATACTAAACAAATGCATTGGTGTAATATTACAAAACTCAGAATGTGCCATCTGCACCATCCCCTGAAGGTACCCAACATATTTAGAAACAGCGCCACCTAGTGGTCAAAAGTTATAACAAAATTTCCAAAATTGCTAATAACTTTTGAATAAATTGGCCTATTGTAATGCAACTCATCTTAGTAGATTCCTTGGGTCAAGCTGAGAACATAGATACCAAGTTTACCTTATTTGGCCTAACTTCCTGTCCGCCATCTTGATTTTCATTCAAAACCTACTTTTTCGAACTCCTCCTAGACCGTTTGTCCGATTTTCACCAAAATCGAATCGTATCATCTCCAGACCGTGCCGACTAAAAGTTATGGATTTCGTGTCGACAGACGAAACCGTTTTTGTATAGCGCAGCAGCAAAGTTGAGGCATGATGCTAATAGCACTAATCAGGCTTTATCTCTGCAATGCCTTGACATATTGACACCAAACATTGTATGTGTCATTGTAACTTCACTCTGACCACATCACATGAGTTTTGTAACTGCGCCACCTATTGGTCGAAAGTGATAATCCATTAAATAATATTTTTAATTATTGTTTCTATGATTTTTCAGGCATTTTGCCTAAAATCCTCTTTAAATGTCTTTAATTGCTCATTGTTGCAGTTGGTCTGACACTTTCAGACATGTCGGCCTGTCTTGTCGTCTTATTCTGCTTGGCCCCGGTAATGGCTGCTTGCAGCTATATTTATTATTCTTCTTCTTCTTCCGCTCTTGGAGTCTATGGCAGCCCATAGAACCGATTGCGGGAAAGTTGTTTTGGTTTGACATTCTGATAGAGGACAGTCCCAACATTAAGTACACCAATTTTGGTGTGTCTAAGTCATTCCCTCTAGCGCCACCACCTGTCCAAAGTTTCACTTTTACTTTGCTAATAACTTTTGAACCGTAAGGCCAATCAGCGAAATCCTTTTTTCCTCTGATTCCTGAGCTCATGCCGATTCGATTGCACCCTATATCGTCATTTTCCGTCATAAAAACATGGCCGCCATTTTGAATTTTCCTAAAAAGGTACTTTTTCGAACTCGTCCTAGACGGTTTGTCCGATTTGCACGAAAATTGAATCGGATCATCTTCAGGCAGTGGTGACAAAAAGTTATTAAAATCTTGTTGATTCGTCAAACCGTTTTCGATAAACGCATGAATACATTTTACGTAGCGCTAGCAAAAACAGTCGTAAGGCTGTATCTCCGCAACGGTTTATCGTATTCAGACCAAACTTGGTACATGTACTCACAAGCATGACCTGAGGCTACATGCTGCGTTTCGGCGCAGCGCCACCTACTGGTCCGGAGATATGAAAAATGGCTATTTTTGCTTATAACTTCTGAACAGTTTGTCCAAAAATCATAAAATTGGTCTCGTTAGATTCAGGGCGACATGCCGAGTCGACTGATATCCAATTTTACCATATCGGCTATTTTGACTGTCGGCCATTTTGAATTATGTGCTAAAATGCTGTATTTTATGAACGCATTAACGAATTGTTACGAAACTTGGTGTGGGTCATCAGCACGATGCCCTGAAGGAGCCTGAGAAGTTTCGAAACAGCGCCACCTAGTGGTGAATTTTTTTTTCCAAATGCTTATAACTTTGGGTGTGGTTGACTTATTTTCAGGAGACTCATCTCTTTAGACTCCTGAATCCTTGCCGAGTCCAACAATACCAAACATGCTAGGTTTCGCCTTACGGTTTGTGTAGCGTTGTGATTTAGCACTTAAAAAACATTAGGCGATATCTTCGAAACCGTTTGTCCGATCGAGACGAAACCACCGTCAGAAGTTTGGAATCATAGCTTGTTAACTAAACGTCAAAGCCCAAATGCGAAAATATGGATGTCTAGAGGTAGTAAATTCCAATTAAAGTCATGTGTCAGTCATTTTTTACGTGTTTTTTCATATAAATGTCTATAACTCCGAAGATAATTGAGATATTTTCACCAAAATCGACACACATATGTATGGGCTCACTCTGAGGACACATAAAAAAAATGGTTGGACTGAGCCTCTTGGTGGCGCTATAATAGAACAAAACATGAAATTCCCATTGACTTCAATACAGTTTTGTGAAATAAAATGCTATACTAAACAAATGCATTGGTGTAATATTACAAAACTCAGAATGTGCCATCTGCACCATCCCCTGAAGGTACCCAACATATTTAGAAACAGCGCCACCTAGTGGTCAAAAGTTATAACAAAATTTCCAAAATTGCTAATAACTTTTGAATAAATTGGCCTATTGTAATGCAACTCATCTTAGTAGATTCCTTGGGTCAAGCTGAGAACATAGATACCAAGTTTACCTTATTTGGCCTAACTTCCTGTCCGCCATCTTGATTTTCATTCAAAACCTACTTTTTCGAACTCCTCCTAGACCGTTTGTCCGATTTTCACCAAAATCGAATCGTATCATCTCCAGACCGTGCCGACTAAAAGTTATGGATTTCGTGTCGACAGACGAAACCGTTTTTGTATAGCGCAGCAGCAAAGTTGAGGCATGATGCTAATAGCACTAATCAGGCTTTATCTCTGCAATGCCTTGACATATTGACACCAAACATTGTATGTGTCATTGTAACTTCACTCTGACCACATCACATGAGTTTTGTAACTGCGCCACCTATTGGTCGAAAGTGATAATCCATTAAATCATATTTTTAATTATTGTTTCTATGATTTTTCAGGCATTTTGCCTAAAATCCTCTTTAAATGTCTTTAATTGCTCATTGTTGCAGTTGGTCTGACACTTTCAGACATGTCGGCCTGTCTTGTCGTCTTATTCTGCTTGGCCCCGGTAATGGCTGCTTGCAGCTATATTTATTATTATTATTATTCTTCTGCCGTAAAACGCATCGTGCAGCCCAAACCGTAAGGGCTAGAGCATTGAAACTTTGCCAGATGGTAGTACAAAAATCGAGGAGAGGTTCAGAGATTATGACCCCGATTGGCCCATAGGTGGCGCTATAGCAACCAAAA
The DNA here is from genome assembly GCF_949319135.1 of Squalius cephalus. NCBI lineage: Eukaryota > Metazoa > Chordata > Actinopteri > Cypriniformes > Leuciscidae > Squalius > Squalius cephalus. The sequence goes on from NC_137130.1 coordinate 31,622,052, forward strand.
GCGCGAAACTGCTCATAACTCCTAGACCGTATGTCGCAGACTCAAGTGTCTTATATCATTGGAAAGCTGGACGCCTGACGAACAAAACGTATATCTCCGATTTCATTTCCGTCATGATAGATTTTCCGCCATTTTGAATTTTGTCGAAAATCTACTTTTGCGAACTAGTCCCTGGTTTTTCGCCCGATCGGAGCCAAACCAGTGCAGAAATGTTCTCTGGAGTCTGAAGATCAATAATTATCGAAAAAATGTTGAAATTTCGATTCATGGACGCTAGGGGGCGCAAAATAATCGTTGTGGGAGGAGCCTATTTTACTAAAATGGCTATAACTTAAAAAGTAAATAAGATAGCTTCACCAAACTCGGTACACATGTGTATGGGTTCATTCTGGGGTCACAGTAAAAAAATCGCGACGATTGAACACTAGGTGGCGCTATAACATGAAAAAAACATGAAAAGGGCTATAACCACCTGACCGTTAGTCCGATTGACTTGAAAATTGGTATGCAGTGTCTTGGTCCAAGGTGCCATGTATGTCTATGAGGACATTGGCGTATCTCAAAAAACATGGCCGCCATTGGCCAATGAAGTTGAGCACCTATTAGACAAGGTTAACGGAGGCCGATCGGAACGAAACTTGATGGGCATGTTCGACTCATGGCCCTAGAGGTCTGTAAGAATTTTGAAAGAAATCGGCCACTAGTTGGCGCTAACGAGTTTTTTGGCTCTGTAATCACGTGGTGTTACACTTATCGTCACAAAAAGCATATCATTTGATATATCTGCTCATGCTGAACAACTTTGCCTCAAGAACCATTTCTGTCAATCAAACCGTTCATTAAATATTCATGAATATGTCTAAAACCTACTTTTGCGAACTAGTCCTAGGTTTTTTGCCCGATCGGAACCAGACCAGTCTAGGACAATTCTCTGGACTCTCTAGATCAATAATTATCAAAAAAAAGTTGAACTTTTGCATTTGGATGGCTGTAATAGGATCATTTATAAAATGGGCATGGAAAAATACATTAAAAAGCCTATAAATCCTAAATAAAAACCCAGAACTTCACAAAAATTGGTGAACTTATGTGACATAACATCATTAACAAGCATGCAAAATTTCATGGAGATCGGACGATAGGTGGCGCTATAACTGTTAAAAATCTTTAAAACCATATATTTCCTATGGTAAACTGCCTGTATTGACTGTAAATGGTCTTTTCCATCTCTGAATATATAATTTTCATATCATAATGTTAAAAACTAGTGCAATACAATTCTCTGGACTCACTAGAACAATAATTGTCAGAAAAAGTTGAACTACTTCATTTGGATAGCTATAATAGGTTCACTTCAAAATGTGGCCTTTACCAAGTGTCCCCGAAAGCCTATATCTCTTTAATGAATGTTCAAACCTTCTTAAAAACAAGTCAGAACATGTGAAATATCACTCTGAACATGCATGAAAATTTTCAGACAGATCTGACAAAATTTGCCTCTATAACAGTTAAAAAGGTGAAAATGATATGAATATAATGACATATTAAGCCAAGAAGTGGTATTTTACTGCCCCCTGCTGTTTAAAATAGTCATGTTGTCATATTGTTCTATAATTTATATTTAGACTTTATAAAATCACTATTTTAACATTTACAATTACATTTAGTCAAAAATCCATCTGTTAAATTATTAGTATTGACAGTTTGATCACATCATATATTTCAAATGTCTGTATCTACAATATAATGTGTGTGTGTAGTCTTAGGTTTCTGAATAAATTCTGAATGATCTGATTAATAGCTTACAAAGACTTTGTGAAATGTTTATAGACCATTCAAATATATTTTCATAATGACATATCCCAATAGCATTGAAAAAACAACATTTGTCTTGTGTGTGTGTGTGTGTGTGTGTGTGTGTTTGTGTTAACATGCATTATGGATTTAAAATGGAAAAACTGGTTTGCTTTAGTGCAGAAAAATGGTGAAAATCAAGAAGTTTAAAGTGAAAGTGAGCCAATATGTGGTCTTCTACTGCCCTCTGCTGGCCATTCTACTTATTAATGTCTACCCACATATGCTTTTGCATTCATTAGACACTAAAAATCACTTATATAACAATAAAACACTAAAAAATCACTTATATAACAATTACTATTGTAGCACAATCATATTTTGTCAGAGTTTATCACTTCATTTTTACTGATACTTCACATAATTGCTAGCAATGTGGTAAATCATGGTTAAATCACACTAAAAACATGGTAAATCAATAAATGATACTAGAATGTGGTGTATCAAGGTAAATCATACTACAATCCTGGTACATCATTCTAGAACATAGTATATCATGGTACATCATGCTAGAACATGGTAAATCATGGTAAACTATGCTAGAACAGGGTAAATCATGGTAAGCCATGATAAATCATAATAAACTATGGTAAATCATGTTAGAATGTGGTATATCATGGTAAATCATGCTAGAACATGGTAAATCATGGTAAACTATGCTAGAACAGGGTAAATCATGGTAAACTATGATAAATCATGATAAACTATGGTAATCCATGCTAGAATCACAGTAAACAATGGTAAATCATACTAGAATGTAGTATATCATGGTAAATTATGCTAGAATATGGCAAATCATGCTAGAATCATAGTAAATAATACTAGAATGTGCTAAATTGTTGTGGGAGGAGCCTATTTTACTAAAATGGCTATAACTCAAGAAGTAAATGAGATATCTTCACCAAACTCAGTACACATGTGTATGGGTTCAATTTGAGGTCACAGTAAACAATTCTATGGAGATCGGACCATAGGTGGCGCTATAACTGTTAAAAAGCTTTAAAACCATATATATCCCATGGTAAACTGCCTGTATTGGCTGTAAATGGTCTTTTCCATCTATTATGTCCGTGGTTACATGCTTGCTAAATAAATCTTAACTTTTGATGCTTTTGTGCTTAAATGCTTAAAAGGCTTTAACTGCTTGAACCCCGATAAATGCTGCTTGCAGCTTTAATTAGGGGTTCAAGCACGAAGTGCTGAAACCCTATTGTAATTGTACTGATTTTTAGGGGTTCAAGCACGAAGTGCTGAAACCCTATTGTAATTGTCCTGATTTTTATTATTATTATTCTGCCGTAAAACGCATCGTGCAGCCCAAACCGTAAGTGCTGGAGACTTGAGACTTTGCCAGAAGGTAGTACAAAAATCGAGGAGAGGTTATCAAATTATGACCCCGATTGGCCAATAGGTGGCGCTATAGTAAGCAAAAGTATAAAATCGCTAATAACTCCTAGACGGTTTGTCGTAGACTCAAGTGTCTTATATCACTATAATCCTTGGATCAAGACGGACAAAACGTATATCTCCGATTTCATTTCCGGTTGGCAAATTTTTCCGCCATTTTGAATTTTGTCAAAAACCTACTTTTGCGAACTAGTCTGTGGTTTTTTGTCCGATCGGAACCAAACCAGTGCAGAAATGTTCTCTGGAGTCTGAATATAAATAATTATCGAAAAAAAGTTGAAATTTCGATTCATGGTCGCTACGGGGTGCCAAAATGTTCGAAGGAGGCGGAGTCAGTTTTACTAAAATTGTTATAACTCGTGAACGAAATGAGATATCTTCACCAAACTTGGTAAACATATGTAGGAGGTCAATTTGAGGTCACAGTAAAAAAATTGCGTCGATTGGCCTCATGGTGGCGCTATAAAATAAAAAAAACGTATAGACACCTGACCGTTTTTCCGAATGACTTGAAATTTGGTGTGCAGTGTCTTGGCCCAAGGGGCCATGTATGTCTAAAAGGATATTGGCGTATCTCGAAAAACATGGCCGCCATTGGCAAATGAGGTTTGAGCACCTATTAACGAAGTCCGATCGGAACGAAACTCGGTGGGCATGTTCGGCTCAAGCCCCTAGAGGTCTGTAAGAATTTTGAAAGAAATCGGCCACTAGTTGGCACAAACGAGTTTTAAGGCTCTGTAATCACGTGGTGTTACACTTATTGTCACAAAATGCATATCATTAGATAGATCTGCTCATGCTCAACAACTTTGCCTCAAGAACCACTAATGTCAATCAAACCATTCATTAATTATTCGCGAATATGTTAAAAACCTACTTTTGCGAACTAGTCCTAGGTTTTTTGCCCGATCGGAACCAGACCAGTCTAGGGCAATTCTCTGGACTCTCTAGATCAATAATTATCGAAAAAAAGTTGAACTTTTGCATTTGGGTGGCTGTAATAGGGTCATTTATAAAATGGGTGTGGCAAAATACACTAAAGAGCCTATAAATCATATATAAAAAAACTCAGAACTTCACAAAAATTGGATGAGCGTATGTGACCTAACATCATTAATAACCATGCGAAATGTTATGGAGATCGGACCATAGGTGGCGCTATAACTGTTAAAAAACTTTAAAACCATATATTTCCTATGGTAAATTGCCTGTATTGGCTGTAAATGGTCTTTTCCATCTATAATCATATAATTTTCATATAATAATGTTCAAAACTAGTGCAGTACAATTCTCTGGACTCTCTAGATCAGTAATTATCAGAAAAAGTTGAACTACTTCATTTGTATGGCTATAATAGGGTCACTTCAAAATGTGGCCTTGACCAAGTCTCCCCGAAAGCCTATATCTCTTCAATGAATGCTCAGAGCTTCTTCAAAACAAGTCATAACATGTGAAATATCACTCTAAACAAAAATGAACCTTTTCAGACAGATCAGTCAAAATTTGCCTCTATAACAGTTAAAAAGGTGAAAATGATATGAATATAATGGCATATTAAGCCAATAAGTGGTATTCTACTGCCCCCTGCTGTTTAAAATAGTCATTTTGTCATATTGTTGTAGAATTCATATTTAGACGTTATAGAATAACTCTTTTAACATTTACAATCACATGTAGTCAAATTCATCTATTGAAGTATTACTACTAACAATTGTCACATTGAGGAAAGTGAATCCTGAAGGAGATTTGCAGTAAACAGTTTGATCACATCATATACTTCAAATGTCTGTATCTACAACAGAATGTGTGTGTGTAGTCTTAGGTTTCTGAATAAATTCTGAATGATCTGATTAATAGCTTACAAAGACTTTGTGAAATGTTTATAGACCATTCAAATATATTTTCATAATGACATATCCCAATAGCATTGAAAAAACAACAACAACATTTGTCTTTGTGTGTGTGTGTGTGTGTGTGTGTGTGTGTGTGTGTGTGTGTGTGTGTGTGTGTGTGTGTGTAAACATGCATTATGGAGTTAAAATGGAAAAACTGGTTTGCTTTAGTGCAGAAAAATGGTGAAAATCAAGAAGTTTAAAGTGAAAGTGAGCCAATAAGTGGTCTTCTACTGCCCTCTGCTGGCCATTCTACTTATTAATGAAGTCTACTCACATATGCTTTTGCATTCATTAGACACTAAAAATCACTTATATAACAATAAAACACTAAAAAATCACTTATATAACAATTACTATTGTAGCACAATCATATTTTGTCAGAGTTTATCACTTCATTTTTACTGATACTTCACATAATTGCTAGCAATGTGGTAAATAATGGTAAATCACACTAAAAACATGGTAAATCATAATAAATAATACTAGAATGTGGTGTATCAAGGTAAATCATACTACAATCCTGGTACATCATTCTAGAACTGGTACATCATTCTAGAACATGGTATATCATGGTACATCATGCTAGAACATGGTAAATCATGGTAAACTATGCTAGAACAGGGTAAATCATGGTAAGCCATGATAAATCATAATAAACTATGGTAAATCATGTTAGAATGTGGTATATCATGGTAAATCATGCTAGAACATGGTAAATCATGGTAAACTATGCTAGAACAGGGTAAATCATGGTAAACTATGATAAATCATGGTAAACTATGATAAATCATGATAAACTATGGTAATCCATGCTTGAATCACAGTAAACAATGGTAAATCATACTAGAATGTAGTATATCATGGTAAATTATGCTAGAATATGGCAAATCATGCTAGAATCATAGTAAATAATACTAGAATATGCTAAATTGTTGTGGGAGGAGCCTATTTTACTAAAATGGCTATAACTCAAGAAGTAAATGAGATATCTTCACCAAACTCAGTACACATGTGTATGGGTTCAATTTGAGGTCACAGTAAACAATTCTATGGAGATCAGACCATAGGTGGCGCTATAACTGTTAAAAAGCTTTAAAACCATATATATCACATGGTAAATTGCCTGTATTGGCTGTAAATGGTCTTTTCCATCTATTATGTCAGTGGTTACATGCTTATTAAATAAATCTTAATAACTTTTGATGCTTTTGTGCTTAAATGCCTTAACTGCTTGAACCCCGATAAATGCTGCTTGCAGCTTTAATTAGGGGTTCAAGCACGAAGTGCTGAAACCCTATTGTAATTGTAAGGATTTTTATTATTATTATTATTATTCTTCTCCGCTAAAACGCATCGTGCAGCCCAAACCGTAAGAGCTGGAACTTTGAAACTTTGACAGATGGTAGTACAAAAATCGAGGAAAGGTTCAGAGATTATGACCCCGATTGGCCCATAGGTGGCGCTATAACAACCAAAAGCGCGAAACTGCTCATAACTCCTAGACCGTATGTCGTAGACTCAAGTGTCTTATATCATTGGAAAGCTGGACGCCTGACGAACAAAACGTATATCTCCGATTTCATTTCCGCCATGATAGATTTTCCGCCATTTTGAATTTTGTCAAAAATCTATTTTTGCGAACTAGTCCCTGGTTTTTTGCCCGATTGGAACCAAACTAATGCAGAAATGTTCTCTGGAGACTGAATATCAATAATTATCGAAAAAAAGTGGAAATTTCGATTCACGGTCACTAAGGGGCGCCAAAACGTACGTTGTGGGAGGGGCCTATTTTACTAAAATGGCTGTAACTCCCGATGTAAATGAGGTATCTTCACCAAACTTGGTACACATGTGTATGAGCTTACTCTGGGGTCACAGTAAAAAAATCGCGACGATTGGCCTCATGGTGGCGCTATAAAATGAAAAAAACATAAAACAGGCTATAACCACCTGACCGTTAGTCCGATTGACTTGAAAATTGGTATGCAGTGTCTTGGTCCAAGGTGCCATGTATGTGTATGAGGACATTTGCGTATCTCAAAAAACATGGCCGCCATTGGCCAATGAAATTTTAACACCTATTAGACAAGGTTAACGGAGGCCGATCGGAACGAAACTCAATGGGCATGTTCGGCTCATGGCCCTAAAGGTCTGTAAGAATTTTGAAAGAAATTGGCCACTAGTTGGCGCTAACGAGTTTTACGGCTCTGTAATCACGTGGTGTTACAAATATCCACACAATATGCATATCATTTGATAGATCTCCTCATCCTGAACAACTTTGCCTCAAGAACCATTGCTGTCAATCAAACTGTTCATTAATTATTCATTAATATGTTAAAAAACTACTTTTGCGAACTAGTCCTAGGTTTTTTGCCCGATCGGAACCAGACCAGTCTAGGACAATTCTCTGGACTCTCTAGATCAATAATTATCAAAAAAAAGTTGAACTTTTGCATTTGGATGGCTGTAATAGGGTCATTTATAAAATGGGCGTGGCAAAATACACTAAAAACCCTATAAATCCTAAATAAAAACTCAGAACTTCACAAAAATTGGTCAGCATATGTGACATAACATCATTAACAAGCATGAAAAATTCTATGGAGATCGGACGATAGGTGGCGCTATAACTGTTAAAAAGCTTTAAAATCATATATTTCCTATGGTAAACTGCCTGTATTGGCTGTAAATGGTCTTTTCCATCTCTGATCATATAATTTTCATATCATAATGTTCAAAACTAGTGCAATACAATTCTCTGGACTCACTAGATCAATAATTGTCAGAAAAAGTTGAACTACTTCATTTGGATAGCTATAATAGGTTCACTTCAAAATCTGGCCTTTACCAAGTGTCCCCGAAAGCCTATATCTCTTTAATCAATGCTCAGACCTTCTTAAAAACAAGTCAGAACGTGTGAAATATTACCCTGAACTAGCATGAAAATTTTCAGACAGATCGGACAAAATTTGCCTCTATAACAGTTAAAAAGGTGAAAATGATATGAATTAATGGCATGTTAAGCCAATAAGTGGTATTTTACTGCCCCCTGCTGTTTAAAATAGTCATTTTCTCATATTGGTATTGGTATCAGCCATGGTAAATCATGATAAATGATGGTGTGTGTGTGTGTGTGTGTGTGTGTGTGTGTGTGTGTGTGTGTGTGTGTGTGTGTGTGTGTGTGTGTGTGGTACAAATATAACAAAGGTTTTATTTTCCAACATGAAAACAAACATAACAGAGTGCTAGTGCACAAACAATAACCGACAATGATAATGGATGAGAGGGGAACTTAAATACACAGATCAAGACAAGGACAACAGGTGACGGTTATGATGATGAGGAGCAGGTGATGATGAGGAGGGTGATGAGGAGCAGGTGCAGGTGATGACGACAGATGGTGAATGTGATGAAGACAGAAGGTGAATGTGATGAAGGTGAATGTGACACTAATATCACTGAAACATTTGTGTGTGTGTGTGTGTGTGTGTGTGTGTGTGTGTGTGTGTGTGTGTGTGTGTGTGTGTGTGTGTGTGTGTGTAGCATTCGTGTGTGTAGCATATGTAGCAAGTATGCATTATTGAGTTAACATGGAAACACTGGTTTGCTTTAGTGCAGAAAACTGGTCAAAATCATGAGGTTTAAAGTGAAAGTGAGCCAATAAGTGGTCTTCTACTGCCCTCTGCTGGCCATTCTACTTATTAATTAAATTTTTCCACATGTGCTTGCATTTATACTTGAATACACACTAAAAATCACTTATATAGCAATAACTATTATAACACAATCATATTTTGTCAGTGTTAATCACTTTATTTGCACTGACACTTCAAATAATTGCTAGTAATGTGGTAAATCATGGTAAATCATGGTTAACTATGCTGTGTGTGTGTGTGTGTGTGTGTGTGTGTGTGTGTGTGTGTGTGTGTGTGTGTGTGTGTGTGTGTGTGTGTAAGCATGCATTGAGTTAACATGGATAAACTGGTTTGCTTTAGTGCAGAAAACTGGTTTAAAGTGAAAGTGAGCCAATAAGTGGTCTTCTACTGCCCTCTGCTGGCCACTCTACTTATTAATGAAATATTTCAACATGTGCTTGCATTCATACTTGAATACACACTAAAAAAATCACTTATATAGCAATAACTATTATAACACAATCATATTTTGTCAGTGTTAATCACTTTATTTGCACTGACACTTCAAATAATTGCTAGTAATGTGATAAATCAGGCTAGAAACATGGTAAATCAAAGTAAATAATACTAGATTGTCGTTTATCTCCTGGTAAATAATACTAGAACGTGGTATATCATGGTAAATCATGGTTAACTATGCTGTGTGTGTATGTGTGTGTGTGTGTGTGTGTGTGTGTGTGTGTGTGTGTGTGTGTGTGTGTGTGTGTGTGTGTGTGTGTGTGTGTGTGTGTGTGTAAGCATGCATTGAGTTAACATGGAAAAACTGGTTTGCTTTAGTGCAGAAAACTGGTTTAAAGTGAAAGTGAGCCAATAAGTGGTCTTCTAGTGCCCTCTGCTGGCCATTCTACTTAATAATGAAATATTTTACAAGTGCTTTTGCATTCATACTTGGACACACACTAAAAATCACGTATATAACTAACTATTATAACACAATAATATTTTGTCAGTGTTCATCACCTCATTTGCACTGACACTTCACATAATTGCTAGTAATGTGGTTAATCATGCTAGAAACATTGTAAATCATAGTAAATAATACTGAAATGAGGTGTATCAAGGTAAATCATGCTAGAATCCTAATAAATCATTCTGGAACATGGTATATGATAGTAAATCATGCTAGAATCATATTAAATAATTCTAGAATGTGGCAAATCGTTGTGGGAGGAGCCTATTTTACTCAAATGGCTATAACTCAAGAAGTAAATGAGATATCTTCACCAAACTCAGTACACATGTGTATGGGTTCAATTTGAGGTCACAGTAAACAATTTTATGGAGATCGGACCATAGGTGGCGCTATAACTGTTAAAAAGCTTTAAAACCATATATATCCCATGGCAAATTGCCTGTATTGGCTGTAAATGGTCTTTTCCATCTATTATGTCAGTGGTTACATGCTTGCTAAATAAATCTTAATAACTTTTGATGCTTTTGTGCTTAAATGCCTTAAAGGCCTTAACTGCTTGAACCCCGATAAATGCTGCTTGCAGCTTTAATTATTATTATTATTATTATTCTTCTGCCGTAAAACGCATCGTGCAGCCCAAACCGTAAGGGCTAGAGCATTGAAACTTTGCCAGATGGTAGTACAAAAATCGAGGAGAGGTTCAGAGATTATGACCCCGATTGGCCCATAGGTGGCGCTATAGCAACCAAAAGCGCGAAACTGCTCATAACTCCTAGACCGTATGTCGCAGACTCAAGTGTCTTATATCATTGGAAAGCTGGACGCCTGCCGAACAAAACGTATATCTCCGATTTCATTTCCGTCATGATAGATTTTCCGCCATTTTGAATTTTGTCGAAAATCTACTTTTGCGAACTAGTCCCTGGTTTTTCGCCCGATCGGAGCCAAACCAGTGCAGAAATGTTCTCTGGAGTCTGAAGATCAATAATTATCGAAAAAATGTTGAAATTTCGATTCATGGACGCTAGGGGGCGCAAAATAATCGTTGTGGGAGGAGCCTATTTTACTAAAATGGCTATAACTTAAAAAGTAAATAAGATAGCTTCACCAAACTCGGTACACATGTGTATGGGTTCATTCTGGGGTCACAGTAAAAAAATCGCGACGATTGAACACTAGGTGGCGCTATAACATGAAAAAAACATGAAAAGGGCTATAACCACCTGACCGTTAGTCCGATTGACTTGAAAATTGGTATGCAGTGTCTTGGTCCAAGGTGCCATGTATGTCTATGAGGACATTGGCGTATCTCAAAAAACATGGCCGCCATTGGCCAATGAAGTTGAGCACCTATTAGACAAGGTTAACGGAGGCCGATCGGAACGAAACTTGATGGGCATGTTCGACTCATGGCCCTAGAGGTCTGTAAGAATTTTGAAAGAAATCGGCCACTAGTTGGCGCTAACGAGTTTTTTGGCTCTGTAATCACGTGGTGTTACACTTATCGTCACAAAAAGCATATCATTTGATATATCTGCTCATGCTGAACAACTTTGCCTCAAGAACCATTTCTGTCAATCAAACCGTTCATTAAATATTCATGAATATGTCTAAAACCTACTTTTGCGAACTAGTCCTAGGTTTTTTGCCCGATCGGAACCAGACCAGTCTAGGACAATTCTCTGGACTCTCTAGATCAATAATTATCAAAAAAAAGTTGAACTTTTGCATTTGGATGGCTGTAATAGGATCATTTATAAAATGGGCATGGAAAAATACATTAAAAAGCCTATAAATCCTAAATAAAAACCCAGAACTTCACAAAAATTGGTGAACTTATGTGACATAACATCATTAACAAGCATGCAAAATTTCATGGAGATCGGACGATAGGTGGCGCTATAACTGTTAAAAATCTTTAAAACCATATATTTCCTATGGTAAACTGCCTGTATTGACTGCAAATGGTCTTTTCCATCTCTGAATATATAATTTTCATATCATAATGTTAAAAACTAGTGCAATACAATTCTCTGGACTCACTAGAACAATAATTGTCAGAAAAAGTTGAACTACTTCATTTGGATAGCTATAATAGGTTCACTTCAAAATGTGGCCTTTACCAAGTGTCCCCGAAAGCCTATATCTCTTTAATGAATGTTCAAACCTTCTTAAAAACAAGTCAGAACATGTGAAATATCACTCTGAACATGCATGAAAATTTTCAGACAGATCTGACAAAATTTGCCTCTATAACAGTTAAAAAGGTGAAAATGATATGAATATAATGACATATTAAGCCAAGAAGTGGTATTTTACTGCCCCCTGCTGTTTAAAATAGTCATGTTGTCATATTGTTCTATAATTTATATTTAGACTTTATAAAATCACTATTTTAACATTTACAATTACATTTAGTCAAAAATCCATCTGTTAAATTATTAGTATTGACAGTTTGATCACATCATATATTTCAAATGTCTGTATCTACAATATAATGTGTGTGTGTAGTCTTAGGTTTCTGAATAAATTCTGAATGATCTGATTAATAGCTTACAAAGACTTTGTGAAATGTTTATAGACCATTCAAATATATTTTCATAATGACATATCCCAATAGCATTGAAAAAACAACATTTGTCTTGTGTGTGTGTGTGTGTGTGTGTGTGTGTGTGTTAACATGCATTATGGATTTAAAATGGAAAAACTGGTTTGCTTTAGTGCAGAAAAATGGTGAAAATCAAGAAGTTTAAAGTGAAAGTGAGCCAATATGTGGTCTTCTACTGCCCTCTGCTGGCCATTCTACTTATTAATGTCTACCCACATATGCTTTTGCATTCATTAGACACTAAAAATCACTTATATAACAATAAAACACTAAAAAATCACTTATATAACAATTACTATTGTAGCACAATCATATTTTGTCAGAGTTTATCACTTCATTTTTACTGATACTTCACATAATTGCTAGCAATGTGGTAAATCATGGTTAAATCACACTAAAAACATGGTAAATCAATAAATGATACTAGAATGTGGTGTATCAAGGTAAATCATACTACAATCCTGGTACATCATTCTAGAACATAGTATATCATGGTACATCATGCTAGAACATGGTAAATCATGGTAAACTATGCTAGAACAGGGTAAATCATGGTAAGCCATGATAAATCATAATAAACTATGGTAAATCATGTTAGAATGTGGTATATCATGGTAAATCATGCTAGAACATGGTAAATCATGGTAAACTATGCTAGAACAGGGTAAATCATGGTAAACTATGATAAATCATGATAAACTATGGTAATCCATGCTAGAATCACAGTAAACAATGGTAAATCATACTAGAATGTAGTATATCATGGTAAATTATGCTAGAATATGGCAAATCATGCTAGAATCATAGTAAATAATACTAGAATGTGCTAAATTGTTGTGGGAGGAGCCTATTTTACTAAAATGGCTATAACTCAAGAAGTAAATGAGATATCTTCACCAAACTCAGTACACATGTGTATGGGTTCAATTTGAGGTCACAGTAAACAATTCTATGGAGATCGGACCATAGGTGGCGCTATAACTGTTAAAAAGCTTTAAAACCATATATATCCCATGGTAAACTGCCTGTATTGGCTGTAAATGGTCTTTTCCATCTATTATGTCCGTGGTTACATGCTTGCTAAATAAATCTTAACTTTTGATGCTTTTGTGCTTAAATGCTTAAAAGGCTTTAACTGCTTGAACCCCGATAAATGCTGCTTGCAGCTTTAATTAGGGGTTCAAGCACGAAGTGCTGAAACCCTATTGTAATTGTGCTGATTTTTATTATTATTATTATTATTATTCCGCCGTAAAACGCATTGTGCAGCCCAAACCGTAAGGGCTAGAGCTTTGAAACTTTGCCATATGGTAGTACAAAAATCGAGGAGAGGTTATCAAATTATGACCCCGATTGGCCCATAGGTGGCGCTATAGCAACCAAAAGCGCGAAACTGCTCATAACTCCTAGACCGTAAGTCATAGACTCAAGTGTCTTATATCATTGGAAAGCTGGACGCCTGACGAACAAAACGTATATCTCCGATTTTATTTCCGCCATGATAGATTTTCCGCCATTTTGAATTTTGTCAAAAATCTACTTTTGCGAACTAGTCCCTGGTTTTTCGCCCGATCGGAACCAAACCAGTGCAGAATTGTTCTCTGGAGTCTGAAGATCAATAATTATCGAAAAAAAGTTGAAATTTCGATTCACGGTCGCTAGGGGGTGCAAAATTAATGATGTGGGAGGAGCCTATTTTACTAAAATGGCTATAACTCCAGAAGTAAAAGAGGTATTTTAACCAAACTTGGTACACATGTGTAAGAGGTCCATCTGAGGTCACGGTAAAAAAATCGCGGCGATTGGCCACATGGTGGCGCTATAACATGAAAAAAACATAAAACAGGCTATAACCACCTGACCGTTAGTCCGATTGACTTGAAAATTGGTATGCAGTGTCTTGGTCCAAGGTGCCATGTATGTCTATGAGGACATTGGCGTATCTCAAAAAACATGGCCGCCATCGGCCAATGAAGTTTGAGCACCGATTAGACAAGGTTAACGGAGGCCGATCGGAACGAAACTCGATGGGCATGTTCGTCTCATGGCCCTAGAGGTCTGTAAGAATTTTGAAAGAAATCGGCCACTAGTTGGCGCTAACGAGTTTTATGGCTCTGTAATCACGTGGTGTTACACTCATCCACACAATATGCATATCATTTGATAGATCTGCTCATGCTGAACAACTTTGCCTCAAGAACCATTGCTGTCAATCAAACCGTTCATTAAATATTCACGAATATGTCTAAAACCTACTTTTGCGAACTAGTCCTAGGTTTTTCGCCCGATCGGAACCAGACCAGTCTAGGACAATTCTCTGGACTCTCTAGATCAATAATTATCAAAAAAAAGTTGAACTTTTGCATTTGTATGGCTGTAATAGGGTCATTTATAAAATGGGTGTGGCAAAATACACTCAAAAGCCTATAAATCCTAAATGAAAACTCAGAACTTCACAAAAATTGGTCAGCCTATGTGTCATAACATCATTAACAAGCATGCAAAATTTTATGGAGATCGGACGATAGGTGGCGCTATAACTGTTAAAAAGCTTTAAAACCATATATTTCCTATGGTATGTTGCCTGTATTGGCTGTAAATGGTCTTTTCCATCTCTGATCATATAATTTTCATATCATAATGTTCAAAACTAGTGCAATACAATTCTCTGGACTCACTAGATCAATAATTGTCAGAAAAAGTTGAACTACTTCATTTGGATAGCTATAATAGGGTCACTTCAAAATGTAGCCTTTACCAAGTGTCCCCGAAAGCCTATATCTCTTTAATGAATGACTCAGACCTTCTTAAAAACAAGTCAGAACATGTGAAATATCACTCTGAACATGCATGAAAATTTTCAGACAGATCAGACAAAATTTGCCTCTATAACAGTTAAAAAGGTGAAAATGATATGATTATAATGGCATGTTAAGCCAATAAGTGGTATTTTACTGCCCCCTGCTGTTTAAAATAGTCATTTTGTCATATTGTTCTATAATTTATATTTAGACTTTATAAAATCACTATTTTAACATTTACAATTACATTTAGTCAAAATCCATCTGTTAAAGTATTAGTATTGACAGTTTGATCACATCATACATTTCAAATGTCTGCATCTACAACATAATGTGTGTGTGTAGTCTTAGGTTTCTGAATAAATTCTGAATCATCTGATTAATAGCTTGCAAAGACTTTGTGAAATGTTTATAGACCATTCAAATATATTTTCATAATGACATATCCCAATAGCATTGAAAAAACAACAACAACATTTGTCTTTGTGTGTGTGTGTGTGTGTGTGTGTGTGTGTGTGTGTGTGTGTGTGTGTGTGTAAACATGCATTATGGAGTTAAAATGGAAAAACTGGTTTGCTTTAGTGCAGAAAAATGGTGAAAATCAAGAAGTTTAAAGTGAAAGTGAGCCAATAAGTGGTCTTCTACTGCCCTCTGCTGGCCATTCTACTTATTAATGAAGTCTACTCATATATGCTTTTGCATTCATTAGACACTAAAAATCACTTATATAACAATAAAACACTAAAAAATCACTTATATAACAATTACTATTGTAGCACAATCATATTTTGTCAGAGTTTATCACTTCATTTTTACTGATACTTCACATAATTGCTAGCAATGTGGTAAATCATGGTAAATCACACTAAAAACATGGTAAATCATAATAAATAATACTAGAATGTGGTGTATCAAGGTAAATCATACTACAATCCTGGTACATCATTCTAGAACATGGTATATCATGGTACATCATGCTAGAACATGGTAAATCATGGTAAACTATGCTAGAACAGGGTAAATCATGGTAAGCCATGATAAATCATAATAAACTATGGTAAATCATGTTAGAATGTGGTATATCATGGTAAATCATGCTAGAACATGGTAAATCATGGTAAACTATGCTAGAACAGGGTAAATCATGGTAAACTATGATAAATCATGGTAAACTATGATAAATCATGATAAACTATGGTAATCCATGCTAGAATCACAGTAAACAATGGTAAATCATACTAGAATGTAGTATATCATGGTAAATTATGCTAGAATATGGCAAATCATGCTAGAATCATAGTAAATAATACTAGAATATGCTAAATTGTTGTGGGAGGAGCCTATTTTACTAAAATGGCTATAACTCAAGAAGTAAATGAGATATCTTCACCAAACTCAGTACACATGTGTATGGGTTCAATTTGAGGTCACAGTAAACAATTCTATGGAGATCGGACCATAGGTGGCGCTATAACTGTTAAAAAGCTTTAAAACCATATATATCACATGGTAAATTGCCTGTATTGGCTGTAAATGGTCTTTTCCATCTATTATGTCAGTGGTTACATGCTTATTAAATAAATCTTAATAACTTTTGATGCTTTTGTGCTTAAATGCCTTAAAGACCTTAACTGCTTGAACCCCGATAAATGCTGCTTGCAGCTTTAATTATTATTATTATTATTATTATTATTCCGCCGTAAAACGCATCGTGCAGCCCAAACCGTAAGAGCTGGAACTTTGAAACTTTGACAGATGGTAGTACAAAAATCGAGGAAAGGTTCAGAGATTATGACCCCGATTGGCCCATAGGTGGCGCTATAACAACCAAAAGCGCGAAACTGCTCATAACTCCTAGACCGTATGTCGTAGACTCAAGTGTCTTATATCATTGGAAAGCTGGACGCCTGACGAACAAAACGTATATCTCCGATTTCATTTCCGCCATGATAGATTTTCCGCCATTTTGAATTTTGTCAAAAATCTACTTTTGCGAACTAGTCCCTGGTTTTTTGCCCGATTGGAACCAAACTAGTGCAGAAATGTTCTCTGGAGACTGAATATCAATAATTATCGAAAAAAAGTGGAAATTTCGATTCACGGTCGCTAAGGGGCGCCAAAACGTACGTTGTGGGAGGGGCCTATTTTACTAAAATGGCTATAACTCCCGATGTAAATGAGGTATCTTCACCAAACTTGGTACACATGTGTATGAGCTTACTCTGGGGTCACAGTAAAAAAATCGCGACGATTGGCCTCATGGTGGCGCTATAAAAGGAAAAAAACATAAAACAGGCTATAACCACCTGACCGTTAGTCCGATTGACTTGAAAATTGGTATGCAGTGTCTTGGTCCAAGGTGCCATGTATGTGTATGAGGACATTGGCGTATCTCAAAAAACATGGCCGCCATCGGCCAACGAAGTTTGAGCACCTATTAGACAAGGTTAACGGAGGCCGATCGGAACGAAACTCAATGGGCATGTTCGGCTCATGGCCCTAAAGGTCTGTAAGAATTTTGAAAGAAATCGGCCACTAGTTGGCGCTAACGAGTTTTACGGCTCTGTAATCACGTAGTGTTACAAATATCCACACAATATGCATATCATTTGATAGATCTCCTCATCCTGAACAACTTTGCCTCAAGAACCATTGCTGTCAATCAAACTGTTCATTAATTATTCATTAATATGTTAAAAACCTACTTTTGCGAACTAGTCCTAGGTTTTTTGCCCGATCGGAACCAGACCAGTCTAGGACAATTCTCTGGACTCTCTAGATCAATAATTATCAAAAAAAAGTTGAACTTTTGCATTTGGATGGCTGTAATAGGGTAATTTATAAAATGGGCGTGTCAAAATACATTAAAAAGCCTATAAATCCTAAATAAAAACTCAGAACTTCACAAAAATTGGTCAGCATATGTGACATAACATCATTAACAAGCATGAAAAATTCTATGGAGATCGGACGATAGGTGGCGCTATAACTGTTAAAAAGCTTTAAAATCATATATTTCCTATGGTAAACTGCCTGTATTGGCTGTAAATGGTCTTTTCCATCTCTGATCATATAATTTTCATATCATAATGTTCAAAACTAGTGCAATACAATTCTCTGGACTCACTAGATCAATAATTGTCAGAAAAAGTTGAACTACTTCATTTGGATAGCTATAATAGGTTCACTTCAAAATCTGGCCTTTACCAAGTGTCCCCGAAAGCCTATATCTCTTTAATCAATGCTCAGACCTTCTTAAAAACAAGTCAGAACATGTGAAATATCACCCTGAACAAGCATGAAAATTTTCAGACAGATCGGACAAAATTTGCCTCTATAACAGTTAAAAAGGTGAAAATGATATGAATTAATGGCATGTTAAGCCAATAAGTGGTATTTTACTGCCCCCTGCTGTTTAAAATAGTCATTTTCTCATATTGGTATTGGTATCAGCCATGGTAAATCATGATAAATGATGGTGTGTGTGTGTGTGTGTGTGTGTGTGTGTGTGTGTGTGTGTGTGTGGTACAAATATAACAAAGGTTTTATTTTCCAACATGAAAACAAACATAACAGAGTGCTAGTGCACAAACAATAACCGACAATGATAATGGATGAGAGGGGAACTTAAATACACAGATCAAGACAAGGACAACAGGTGACGGTTATGATGATGAGGAGCAGGTGATGATGAGGAGGGTGATGAGGAGCAGGTGCAGGTGATGACGACAGATGGTGAATGTGATGAAGACAGAAGGTGAATGTGATGAAGGTGAATGTGACACCAATATCACTGAAACATTTGTGTGTGTGTGTGTGTGTGTGTAGCATTATTGTGTGTAGCATATGTAGCAAGTATGCATTATTGAGTTAACATGGAAACACTGGTTTGCTTTAGTGCAGAAAACTGGTCAAAATCATGAGGTTTAAAGTGAAAGTGAGCCAATAAGTGGTCTTCTACTGCCCTCTGCTGGCCATTCTACTTATTAATTAAATTTTTCCACATCCCAGCCAACATGTATATGTGGGCCCCACATGGTTTATGCTTGGGCTACGTGGGTACCAAGTGGGTATGGTCCCAAAATGGGCATTTTATCTGGGGCCCACTTGGGTCAGCTAAGTAGGTCCCACATGGGCAAAAACAGGTGGGCTCCCCATGTGGGTCCTAGGTGGGTCACTAATGGGAAATGAGTGCATGGGTTCAAAATGGGCAACACAAATAGGGCCCATTTGGGTTTATCAAATGGGTTAGACATGGGCAAACACAATAAATCCCATATAGGCTGCCTACATGGGCCCAAGGTAGTACCCACATAGATAATCTTTATATGGGTTATGAATGGGGTAAACATATGGGGCCCACTTTGATAAACCATATGGGTCAGACATGGGCAAACACAATCAGTCCTATATAGGCTGCCTACATGGGCCCAAGGTGGTACCCACATAGGTAATCTCTATATGGGTTATGAATGGGGAAAATATATGGGGCCCACTTTGATAAACCATATGGGTCAGACATGAGCAAACACAATCAGTCCTATATAGGCTGCCTACATGGGCCCAAGGTAGTTCCCGCATAGGTAATCTCTATATGAGTTATGAATGGGGAAATACATATGGGGCCCACTTTGATAAACCATATGTGTCAGACATGGGCAAACACAATCAGTCCTATATAGGCTGCCTACATGGGCCCAAGGTAGTTCCCACATAGGTAATCTCTATATGGGTTATGAATGGGAAAAACATATGGGGTCCACTTTGATAAACCATTTGGGTCAGACATGGGCAAACACAACCAGTCCTATATAGGCTGCCTACATGGGCCCAAAGTGGTACCCACATAGATAATCTCTATATGGGTTATAAATGGGAAAACATATGGGGTCCACTTTGATAAACCATATGGGTCAGACATGAGCAAACACAAGCTTTCCTTTATAGGCTGCCTATATGGGCCCAAGGTGGTACCCACATAGGTCATCTCTATATGGGTTATGAATGGGGAAAATATGTGGGGCCCACTTTAATAAACCATATGGGTCAGACATGGGCAAACACAATCAGTCCTATATAGGTTGCCTACATGGGACCAAGGTGGTACCCACATAGGTAATCTCTATATGGGTTATGAATGGGGAAATACATATGGGGCCCACTTTGATAAACCATATGTGTCAGACATGGGCGAACACAATCAGTCCCATATAGGCTGCCTACATGGGCCCAAGGTAGTTCCCACATAGGTAATCTCAATATGGTTTATGAATGGGAAAAACATATGGGACCCACTTTGATAAACCATATGTGTCAAACATGGGCAAACACAATCAGTCCTATATAGGCTGCCTACATGGGCCCAAGGTGGTTCCCACATAGGTAATCTCTACATGGGTTATGAATGGGAAAAACATATGGGGTCCACTTTGATAAACCATATGGGACAGACATGAGCAAACACAATCAGTCCTATATAGGTTGCCTACATGGGCCC
Organism: Squalius cephalus; assembly: GCF_949319135.1. Classification (NCBI taxonomy): domain Eukaryota; kingdom Metazoa; phylum Chordata; class Actinopteri; order Cypriniformes; family Leuciscidae; genus Squalius; species Squalius cephalus. Next base: position 31,642,725 of record NC_137130.1, read on the forward strand.
AAGGTGGTACCCACATAGGTAATCTCTATATGGGTTATGAATGGGGAAAATATGTGGGGCCTACTTTAATAAACCATATGGGTCAGACATGGGCAAACACAATCAGTCCTATATAGGCTGCCTACATGGGACCAAGGTGATACCCACATAGGTAATCTCTATATGGGTTATGAATGGGGAAAATATGTGGGGCCTACTTTAATAAACCATATGGGTCAGACATGGGCAAACACAATCAGTCCTATATAGGCTGCCTACATGGGCCCAAGGTGGTACCCACATAGGTAATCTCTATATGGGTTATGAATGGGGAAATACATATGGGGCCCACTTTGATAAACCATATGTGTCAGACATGGGCGAACACAATCAGTCCCATATAGGCTGCCTACATGGGCCCAAGGTAGTTCCCACATAGGTAATCTCAATATGGTTTATGAATGAGAAAAACATATGGGACCCACTTTGATAAAGTATATGTGTCAGACATGAGCAAACACAATCAGTCCTATATAGGCTGCCTACATGGGCCCAAGGTGGTACCCACATAGGTAATCTCTATATGGTTTATGAATGGGAAAAACATATGGGACCCACTTTGATAAACCATATGTGTCAAACATGGGCAAACACAATCAGTCCTATATAGGCTGCCTACATGGACCCAAGGTAGTTCCCACATAGGTAATCTCTACATGGGTTATGAATGGGAAAAACATATGGGGTCCACTTTGATAAACCATATGGGACAGACATGAGCAAACACAATCAGTCCTATATAGGTTGCCTACATGGGCCCAAGGTGGTACCCACATAGGTAATCTCTATATGGGTTATGAATGGGGAAAATATGTGGGGCCTACTTTAATAAACCATATGGGTCAGACATGGGCAAACACAATCAGTCATATATAGGCTGCCTACATGGGACCAAGGTGGTACCCACATAGGTAATCTCTATATGGGTTATGAATGGGGAAAATATGTGGGGCCTACTTTAATAAACCATATGGGTCAGACATGGGCAAATACAATCAGTCCTATATAGGCTGCCTACATGGGCCCAAGGTGGTACCCACATAGATAATCTCTATATGGGCCCTGAATGGGGAAATACCAATGGCGCCCGCTTGGCCAAACTATATGTGTCAGACATGGGCAAACACAATCAGTCCCATATAGGCTGCCTAGATGGGCCCAAGGTAGTTCCCACATAGGTAATCTCAATATGGTTTATGAATGGGAAAAACATATGGGACCCACTTTGATAAACCATATGTGTCAAACATGGGCAAACACAATCAGTCCTATATAGGCTGCCTACATGGGCCCAAGGTAGTTCCCACATAGGTAATCTCTACATGGGTTATGAATGGGAAAAACATATGGGGTCCACTTTGATAAACCATATGGGACAGACATGAGCAAACACAATCAGTCCTATATAGGCTGCCTACATGGGCCCAAGGTGGTACCCACATAGGTAATCTCTATATGGGTTATGAATGGGGAAAATATGTGGGGCCCACTTTAATAAACCATATGGGTCAGACATGGGCAAACACAATCAGTCCTATATAGGCTGCCTACATGGGACCAAGGTGGTACCCACATAGGTAATCTCTATATGGGCCCTGAATGGGGAAATACATATGGCGCCCGCTTGGCCAAACTATATGCGTCAGACATGGGCAAACACAATCAGTCCCATATAGGCTGCCTACATGGGCCCAAGGTAGTACCCACATAGGTAATCTCTATATGGTTTATGAATGGGAAAAACATATGGGACCCACTTTGATAAACCATATGTGTCAAACATGGGCAAACACAATCAGTCCTATACAGGCTGCCTACATGGGCCCAAGGTTGTTCCCACATAGGTAATCTCTATATGGGTTATGAATGGGAAATACATATGGGGTCCACTTTAATAAACCATATGGGTCAGACATGAGCAAACACAATCAGTCCTATATAGGCTGCCTACATGGGCCCAAGGTGGTACCCACATAGGTAATCTCTATATGGGTTATGAATGGGGAAATACATATAACGCCCAATTGGCCAAAACAATATGTGTCAGACATGGGCAAACACAACCAGTCCCATATAGGCTGCCTACATGGGCCCAAGGTGGTACCCACATAGGTAATGTCTATATGGGTTATGAATGGGGAAAATATGTGGGGCCCACTTTAATAAACCATATGGGTCAGACATGGGCAAACACAATCAGTCCTATATAGGCTGCCTACATGGGCCCAAGGTGGTACCCACATAGGTAATCTCTATATGGGCCCTGAATGGGGAAATACATATGGCGCCCACTTGGCGAAACTATATGTTTTAGACATGGGCAAACACAACCAGTCCCATATAGGCTGCCTACATGGGCCCAAGGTAGTTCCCACATAGGTAATCTCTATATGGGTTATGAATGGGAAAAACATATGGGACCCACTTTGATAAACCATATGTGTCATGAGCAAACACAATCAATCTTATGGTGGTAGCCACATAGGTAATCTCTATATGGACCCGGAATGGAGAAATACATACAAGTATAATTGTGAATATAATGAATTATGTAGTAAATATAAATTGTGCATCTGTAAATTGCATCATAAACTATACATTTGTAAACAACATATCTGTACAATCATTAAAACAATTATATGCAGTTTATTTGTAATTTATAATCTTTCATATAATACCACTAACAGCTGACTGCGGAATATTTAGTAGTGAGGAAATTTCACAAGTGGACTTATTACACAATTAGAAACCTGGTACCACGCTTGAACTCACTGAATTCATTGAGCTCCTGAGAGCGACCTATTCTTTCACAAAATTTGTAGAAGCGTCTGCTTAGTGCTTGATTTTATACAACTGTGGCCACAGAATTGATTGAAACACCCAAATTCAATTATTTGGAGGGGTGTCCCAATACTTTTGGCAATATAGTGTATGTGGTTACAGTATAGGCCATGTCTCTTCAAATCCAGTCCTGGAGTGTTGGTGTTCAGCAGACATTAGTTCCAACCCATGACATTAAATATTCAAAGTGTCAACTTTTAGTGGTCTCATTTTGTGAGTTACTGCAAAATGCTTATCTCCATATAGTTATTTCAAAAAAATATATACAAATGGTTCAAAATATCCAGAAAATGGTCACTGTACAATATGAAGAACGGGTTACAGAAGTTATCAAATTCTGTCTATCAAAATCTATCTAAATAATGGAATTATAATGGCTTAGAGATGGGTAGAAGAAATCAAACCCCTAGCAACAGCCATATGCCCTTATTCAATTGAGATACTCCAGAGTTTTCTGGTCAGTCGGTTAGTGACAATGTAATTCTAGAGATTGAATATTGGGGTTAGGGTTTTGATTATTGTAAGGGGCACATCAGTTCAGATGATGAAATAGCCCAAGTAAAGAAAGATAGAATGGAAATTCATGGTTTGAAGGGAAAATCCAATGTAAATTCAGAAATCATATTTGCATCATATACAGGAGTACAGAATAAAGTGCAGTTTCATTCATTTAGCATATTGTGTTTTGAGTTCAGTTTTCTTTTGAGGCCAACAGTACAGACTTTTATTTTCAGTCATAGTTGGCACATGACTGACCCTCAAAGTTGAAATACGGTTGAAATAATGTCAGTTGTTGGGTTAGGGTTAGGGTTAGGTTTAGGGTTTAGTGTTTTAGTGTTTTATGTTTTAGGTTTAGTTTTTTTTTTTTTAGTTTTTTTTTACAAAATCTGTATGTTGAATCAATGTCATGTCTTCAAGGAATACATCTTTGAATTATAATTATTTCTAATTATTATTTTGTTAGCATTGTATAATATTTTGATCCAAACACCACTTCAAAAATCTAAATTTATGTTAAAATATAATCATATTATTAACAATATAATAATAATGGATATAATTTCAATCTCAAGAGAGAAGTGCAGCAGAAACTTTTTTGCTTTGTGTGATTTTGTTTGTTTGGACAATTTTGTGTTTGCCTAAAGCTTACCATGCAGGATTGCATTTTTATTCACACTGTCATCAAAACACTATTTGACCAACTAATTAAATAACATAGTCTACAAATAAAACTGAACACATATTTCTTAAAAAAAAAAAAAGAAGAAAAAAAAGTAATATTTTCCATTACCACGCTGAAACAATTGCTATTGGTTGTTTTCACCTTCTTTGATCATGATTGGTTAATATGACTGCCATCTACGTAACTGGCCAATGACAACCGTGCGCGCCTTTTTACTGGTCAAGTTTGAAAATACGTCAGTTCAGTTTGTATTGATGATGACGACATGTGTGTGCTACTGCTCGGCAAGATTACTCGGTCTTTCCTTATGCCTGTTAAATTATTATTTTAAACTAATTTGCGTTGTGACATGTAAACGGAGGAGAACAGAAGCTGATATGTGAACACAGAGGAAGGTCGGTCTGGATGTGTGAGTCGTGCAAACATTTTGGCGATATCAGGTAAGAGAACATTTTTCAGTCTCTATTACGTAAAGTTAGGCTTCGTATTCATGTCCTATCCACTATCATTTTAGAAAAATAGAGATCAATTAATAATACAGATTTAAACGTTTAGGTATTACATTAAAATAAGCGGATAAGAATGTTAATATAGTTCATGGTAGAATATATAATGCAGGTAAACCAATCGTGTGTTAATGGAGTTCATTAACTTCCCAGAAATGTTCTTTGTAAGTTAACTTTCACGGATAAACGGACGTACTACAACCTGCAGCTGTGTGTGTGACTGTGTGTGTACCATTGATTTGTTTACACTATGATGCTAATCGCGATTAGCGTATGCATTTAACATTGAAGCCTCTGATGTCAATGTTGTCAGCTAGTTTAAAACTCAAACACATGAAAACCCAAATGGAAAATAAAAAAAATACTAAAATATATTTGAAACATTTATTTTATGCTAAGTTTACTGCAAAGCATTTACATACGTACTTAATATAAATACCCTGCAATTGTACTTTGGTATCCTAAAATATATACTTAAAGTCAATAAGAACAAAAAATGTTGTATTTAATGCACTTTAGTTATCTGGAAGTCGTGCTGAGGTTAAGTGTATTTTTATTGTGTTAAAGTGAAACTATTGCAAGTGTACTTTAGGTACACTTTATTAATGGTTATATATATTTTTAAATGTTGTCGTAATATTAAAAAATGTGCATTGTGTACTAAAGAAAGGCTCCAAATAAAGTTTAATTATAAATTAAATATAAGTCTTAGGAGATGTGCCAATAAATATGTTAATGGATTTGAAGTATAATAAGAATGAAGTAAATGTGTTTTAAATATATTTAAATATAATTTTTTTATTTAATTTAATTTTTTTTTTACATATGGATATATCTCAAGCATTGGAAGAAGATTTTTTGGGGTGAACAGGCACCCAACGGAGAGACAAATCCACCACTATATCAACTTCAGTAAGATGCAAGTCAATTTTAACCATTGCTTCTACCTTACATTGGGATTTATATATTATGTAGTTAAAGTATTAGGCTATTCTCATCATCAAAAGTCATTTCATCTACCAGTGACAAATCTGAGTAACTTTTTATCCTTTTGTCTTTCTTCCTCTAAAGTGACAAAGAAAGGAGAACATGTCACCATCATCAGTCCTTTATTTAGTTCACTGAAGAGCATCAAGGGAAAGACCCTCAGACGTGTCATAGCAGGATGTGGCGACAGGTAAACTTATTAGATGGTCTGTTTGATTTTGGTGTACCAATTTGCTTTTTTCAAAGCTACAATTGTGTGATGTGACGTGACATGTATGTGCAAAAACGGCTGCCCACTGCTCCGGGTGTGTGTTCACAGTGTGTGTGTTTGTGTGTGTGTTAGTAATTATTGAACCCACACACATACACACACACACTGAACACACACCCGGAGCAGTGGGCAGACGTTTTTGCTGCGGCACCCAGGGAGCTATTGGGGACCATTTGTTCCGAATGTTTAATAATGGCAAATGTTGGTACAATTTAAATACGCTTTGTTTAATATTGTTTAAAGGAATGGTACAAATTAAATCTTTCTTTATAAGGACTTTTCAGCCCACTCCACCCAACCCCAGATTGACCAAGGATCCAGATGAGTACTGGCAATTTGGTGAAGGATTGCACTGTCACTTCTGGTATGAATCCAATTACCTTTTGTTATGTGTGAGGTGTTTTGAATTTACTTAATTTAATAAAATTTACAAAATTAGATTTTACATAATTGACGTAGACTAGTAGTAATTTTCACTAAAATTAAAATGACCCCATGATTTACTCACCCTCAATCCACCGTTAGTGTATATAACTTTCTTCTTTTAGACAAATACAATTGGAGTTATATTAACTGGTTGGGTTAATAAAGTCCTTCTGGAGCAAGGCCATGAGTTTCCAAAAGTATCCATATTTAAAACTTTATAAAGTAAAATAACTAGCTTCCGGCCATACACAGTCTACTTGTGTATAAAGCGCAACTTATGACGTCAGAAGTAGCGTAGTGCATCATGGGGTAGCGTAAATATCAGTAGTACGTCACATTACTCGCATAAGTTGCGCTTTACCCTTAAGTGGAATCCGTATGTTTGTTTGCCCGGAAGCTAGTTGTTTTACTTTAAAAAGTTTTAAATATGAATATTTTTTTACACAAACTCATGGCATCGCCATCGCCATGGCGTCGCAGCTTCAGAAGGCCTTTATTAACCCCCCGGAGCCACGTAGAGCTCTTATATAATGGATAGATGCACTTTTTGGAGCTTCAATCTGATGGTTGCAATGGTTGCAATCCACTGCCATTATGCAGCTTGGAAGCATCAGTGTGTTTATTAATATAACTTCGATTGTATTCGTCTAAAAGAAGAAAGTCATACACACCTAGGATGAGTAAATCATGGGCTAATTTTAATTTGTAAAGTGAACTACTTCAATACTTTGTGTAGTTAGGATTCTGAATTAAGTGTAATGTTTCTCTACATATCAGAAATATACAGAGCCACTTATTAGGGGTGGAATGGTACACAGGAGTCACGGTTCGGTTCATACCTCGGGTTCAGACATCACAGTTCGGTACAAGTTTGTTACAATGGAGGGAAAAGCAAAACAAAAATGCAGAAGGCTTGTGCGTGTCTCAGGCTGTACCACCAAAGGAAAATAAATTGCTTAAGCCTTGTATTTTTTAAATAAGTTTTATTAATAAAGTAAAGGCAAAAAAAACAGTTTATTTGTAGAGCACTGACAATAGTTTTATATAATTAGTTTATTAATTAAATTAATAAAAAGACAAAAAGACCTTGATATATGTTTGGTAATTGTACCTGAATGAATTGAAAATTAATTTGCTACATTTCAGATTAATATATTTGTTTTCTTTTAAATTTTACAGTAACTTAAACACTTTGCAGTTTGAATGTCCTGTATAAACAAAATGATCTAGTATGTTTTTATGTTTACACTGTTCGATCGCGCCACACACACACACACACACACACACACACACACACACACACACACACACAAATTAAAGTCATTCTGAAAATGAAATCATTCTGATTGATTAATCTGAACATAGTTTTTACATGAATGCTAAGTCATTGGGTTGATGTGCATTTATAAGTCACAAGCTTCAAATTTGATTTAATCTTGATGTAAACGTAATATGCTGTTTCCTGCTGTTGTCACAAACTAACCATCCTCTGTTGTTTTAAAAAGCAGACTTATATTTACCTATTTCAGTTCCTTATTAGGAGACGCGGAGTACAAAAAGCCTTGCCGTGCTGCTTATATTAATCAAGCCCTAAAAAAAAACAAGGTATCTGCAGATGAGAGTCCGAAACAAGCACTTGTTGGACAAAGTTGTCCTGCACCACTTCACAGAATGATGAATGGGAAGATCATTTTAGATTGACACAACAGTAATTTATTATATTCTTAAATAATATTACAACAACATCAGCTCGTAATTCAAGTACTGAGATAAGTTTATAGTTCAGATATAAACACTGTCTACAGTAGCAATCAAAATAGAGTAAATCAACTTTTGCAAGAAACTTTACACTTGAATCTTTAATCATTCATTCTAGAGATTCGTTCAAAAACACTGATTCATCCAGTAATGAAACACGTATTTTAGTCATTTAATTATTCATTCAAACCTTTTTTTTTCATTCAGATTAAACATTTTAAATCGACTGCAGGAATTAACATTTGTCAGAACCTCTAGTAAATTACATGTTATGTTGTTATTTTATCTGTTCAGAATCGTGATCTCTGTCTGAAACACTAAAAGAATCAGGATTCTCATTTTGACTTAATTCTAACTTGTTTATTAAAACTATGACTCTTAAGTTGAGCCATCCTGGAAATGTAAGAATCATCCACACCTGTGATCACCTCAATTATTTTCCAAAGACACAAAGAATAATATTTTTGTATTTCTACTTTAAAAGCAATCGTAAATCATTAGCAATAAAAAAATAATTAAAATACTTTAATTATGCATCATTTCGTTGGCCCATTCTATCATGGACTGAGTTTTTAATGGTTAACTTGTATCAATGAATGATTTGATGCTTTCAAACACATCGCATATTCATACTTTATAAACTGGTTTTATTAATACAAAATTAAATCGGAATAGTCTGAATAAATAAACAGTAATTCTCTGTTAAATTTCCCAAATGCCCTTCCAGTGACATTCCAATACCATGACTACTCCAATTGAAGTTTAATGCTGTTTTTGTTTTTTTATCCTGAGTAAAAGTTGTTATTCTTTCATAAGGTATTGTGTAAGTATGTGTAAGTAACATGATTTCTCTAAAATCATAATCTCTAAAAAAAACTAATTTGTTTTGCAGAGGCTCTTAAGAAGACTGCTCAGATCAACTGGCAAGAAACTGAGAGGGAACTTTAAAAAAAGTCTGAGACAAGAGATGGAGGACAGTGTCCAGAATGCACAAATGACTGTCTGCAGTGTAAGCTGTACTGATACATGTGTAGTTGCTGCTTCTTCTTCCCCTGTTCAAATGTTCAAAGCGTTCAGTATAGACTGTGTCAAATACAGGTTAAAAGTATGTATTTTAACAATTAGGTATATAACTTTAAAGAGATACTCTTTAATCTGACATAAATCTGCTTCTTTAAATATTGTCTCTGGAATTTCAGAATATAGCATAATATGATGGGTAATTTCAATAAAATTTTAATTTGAAAAGATTTCAATCTCACTGTGTGCTCTAATGCTTTAAAACTTGTTTGTGTGGTGTTGCTACTCATTTAGATGGAACCCAGATGATCCCTAGTTGGGCCACATGCATATGATTCCTAGTTGGGCCCCACCTAAAGCCCTGTGAAATCCTGCATAAAACCTAAATGAGTAAGTTGCTGGGGCCAACATGGAACCCATAGACAAACCCACTTACAGCCTGTATTTCGGCCCATGTAGTAACCTTGTAGTACCCACAAAAAAACTAAAGCTGGGACCAAGAAGGGTCTTGTGCATGTAGCCCAGTTGGGGCCCACCTTTTTGTAAGTGCCATCCTATATGAAATCCATGTGGGCAGTTGGTATGGGGCCATTATGGAACCCGCGGACAATCCCATACAGAGCCCATTTTTCAGCCTATTTCAAACCCACATGGGCCCCATATACAAATGTCGGCGGGGTTAAGCTGGGACCGAGTTGGGTCTTGTGCATTTTGCCAACTTGGGTCCCACCTAGTACCAAGTGCAATCCTATATGAAATCCATCTGGGCAATTAACATGGGGCCATTATGGAACCCGTGAACAATCCCACACAGAGCCCATTTTTTTTAGCCCATTTCAAACCCACATGGGCCCCATATACAAATGTCTACTGGGTTAAAGCTGGGACCGAGGTGGGTCTTGTGCATTTTGCCCACTTGGGTCCCACCTAGTACCAAGTGCAATCCTACATGAAATCCATCTGGGCAGTTCACATGGGGCCATTATGGAACCCGTGGACAATCCCATACAGAGCCCATTTTTCAGCCCATTTCGAACCCACATGGGCCCCACATACAAATGTCGGCAGGGTTAAGCTGGGACCGAGGTGGGTCTTGTGCATTTTGCCCACTTGGGTCCCACCTAGTACCAAGTGCAATCCTACATGAAATCCATCTGGGCAATTCACATGGGGCCATTATGGAACCCGTGGACAATCCCATACAGAGCCCATTTTTCAGCCCATTTCAAACCCACATGGGCCCCATATACAAATGTCTACTGGGTTAAAGATGGGACCGAGATGGGTCTTGTGCATGTTGCCCACTTTGGTCCCGCCTAGTACCAAGTGCAATCCTTCATGAAATCCATCTGGGCAATTCACATGGGGCCATTATGGAACCCGTGGACAATCCCATACAGAGCCCATTTCAAACCCACATGGGCCCCATATACAAATGTCTACTGGGTTAAAGATGGGACCGAGATGGGTCTTGTGCATGTTGCCCACTTTGGTCCCGCCTAGTACCAAGTGCAATCCTACATGAAATCCATCTGGGCAATTAACATGGGGCCATTATGGAACCCGCGGACAATCCTACATGGGGCCCATTTTTCAGCCCATTTCATACCCATATGGGCCCCACATACAAATGTTGGCTGGGATGTGCTTGCATTTAAACTTGAATACACACTAAAAATCACTTATATAGCAATAACTATTATAACACAATCATATTTTGTCAGTGTTAATCACTTTATTTGCACTGACACTTCAAATAATTGCTAGTAATGTGGTAAATCATGGTAAATCATGGTTAACTATGCTGTGTGTGTGTGTGTGTGTGTGTGTGTGTGTGTGTGTGTGTGTGTGTGTGTGTGTGTGTGTGTGTGTGTGTGTAAGCATGCATTGAGTTAACATGGATAAACTGGTTTGCTTTAGTGCAGAAAACTGGTTTAAAGTGAAAGTGAGCCAATAAGTGGTCTTCTACTGCCCTCTGCTGGCCATTCTACTTATTAATGAAATATTTCAACATGTGCTTGCATTCATACTTGAATACACACTAAAAAAATCACTTATATAGCAATAACTATTATAACACAATCATATTTTGTCAGTGTTAATCACTTTATTTGCACTGACACTTCAAATAATTGCTAGTAATGTGATAAATCAGGCTAGAAACATGGTAAATCAAAGTAAATAATACTAGATTGTCGTTTATCTCCTGGTAAATAATACTAGAACGTGGTATATCATGGTAAATCATGGTTAACTATGCTGTGTGTGTATGTGTGTGTGTGTGTGTGTGTGTGTGTGTGTGTGTGTGTGTGTGTGTGTGTGTAAGCATGCATTGAGTTAACATGGATAAACTGGTTTGCTTTAGTGCAGAAAACTGGTTTAAAGTGAAAGTGAGCCAATAAGTGGTCTTCTACTGCCCTCTGCTGGCCATTCTACTTATTAATGAAATATTTCAACATGTGCTTGCATTCATACTTGAATACACACTAAACAAATCACTTATATAGCAATAACTATTATAACACAATCATATTTTGTCAGTGTTAATCACTTTATTTGCACTGACACTTCAAATAATTGCTAGTAATGTGATAAATCAGGCTAGAAACATGGTAAATCAAAGTAAATAATACTAGATTGTCGTTTATCTCCTGGTAAATAATACTAGAACGTGGTATATCATGGTAAACCATGGTTAACTATGCTGTGTGTGTATGTGTGTGTGTGTGTGTATGTGTGTGTGTGTGTGTGTGTGTGTGTGTGTGTGTGTGTGTGTGTGTGTGTGTGTGTAAGCATGCATTGAGTTAACATGGAAAAACTGGTTTGCTTTAGTGCAGAAAACTGGTTTAAAGTGAAAGTGAGCCAATAAGTGGTCTTCTAGTGCCCTCTGCTGGCCATTCTACTTAATAATGAAATATTTTACATGTGCTTTTGCATTCATACTTGGACACACACTAAAAATCACGTATATAACTAACTATTATAACACAATAATATTTTGTCAGTGTTCATCACCTCATTTGCACTGACACTTGACATAATTGCTAGTAATGTGGTTAATCATGCTAGAAACATTGTAAATCATAGTAAATAATACTGAAATGAGGTGTATCAAGGTAAATCATGCTAGAATCCTAATAAATCATTCTGGAACATGGTATATGATAGTAAATCATGCTAGAATCATATTAAATAATTCTAGAATGTGGCAAATCGTTGTGGGAGGAGCCTATTTTACTCAAATGGCTATAACTCAAGAAGTAAATGAGATATCTTCACCAAACTCAGTACACATGTGTATGGGTTCAATTTGAGGTCACAGTAAACAATTTAATGGAGATCGGACCATAGGTGGCGCTATAACTGTTAAAAAGCTTTAAAACCATATATATCCCATGGTAAACTGCCTGTATTGGCTGTAAATGGTCTTTTCCATCTATTATGTCAGTGGTTACATGCTTGCTAAATAAATCTTAATAACTTTTGATGCTTTTGTGCTTAAATGCCTTAAAGGCCTTAACTGCTTGAACCCCGATAAATGCTGCTTGCAGCTTTAATTAGGGGTTCAAGCACGAAGTGCTGAAACCCTATTGTAATTGTGCTGATTTTTATTATTATTATTATTATTATTCCGCCGTAAAACGCATCGTGCAGCCCAAACCGTAAGAGCTGGAACTTTGAAACTTTGACAGATGGTAGTACAAAAATCGAGGAAAGGTTCAGAGATTATGACCCCGATTGGCCCATAGGTGGCGCTATAACAACCAAAAGCGCGAAACTGCTCATAACTCCTAGACCGTATGTCGTAGACTCAAGTGTCTTATATCATTGGAAAGCTGGACGCCTGACGAACAAAACGTATATCTCCGATTTCATTTCCGCCATGATAGATTTTCCGCCATTTTGAATTTTGTCAAAAATCTACTTTTGCGAACTAGTCCCTGGTTTTTTGCCCGATTGGAACCAAACTAGTGCAGAAATGTTCTCTGGAGACTGAATATCAATAATTATCGAAAAAAAGTGGAAATTTCGATTCACGGTCGCTAAGGGGCGCCAAAACGTACGTTGTGGGAGGGGCCTATTTTACTAAAATGGCTATAACTCCCGATGTAAATGAGGTATCTTCACCAAACTTGGTACACATGTGTATGAGCTTACTCTTGGGTCACAGTAAAAAAATCGCGACGATTGGCCTCATGGTGGCGCTATAAAATGAAAAAAACATAAAACGGGCTATAACCACCTGACCGTTAGTCCGATTGACTTGAAAATTGGTATGCAGTGTCTTGGTCCAAGGTGCCATGTATGTGTATGAGGACATTGGCGTATCTCAAAAAACATGGCCGCCATCGGCCAACGAAGTTTGAGCACCTATTAGACAAGGTTAACGGAGGCCGATCGGAACGAAACTCAATGGGCATGTTCGGCTCATGGCCCTAAAGGTCTGTAAGAATTTTGAAAGAAATCGGCCACTAGTTGGCGCTAACGAGTTTTACGGCTCTGTAATTACGTGGTGTTACAAATATCCACACAATATGCATATCATTTGATAGATCTCCTCATCCTGAACAACTTTGCCTCAAGAACCATTGCTGTCAATCAAACTGTTCATTAATTATTCATTAATATGTTAAAAACCTACTTTTGCGAACTAGTCCTAGGTTTTTTGCCCGATCGGAACCAGACCAGTCTAGGACAATTCTCTGGACTCTCTAGATCAATAATTATCAAAAAAAAGTTGAACTTTTGCATTTGGATGGCTGTAATAGGGTAATTTATAAAATGGGCGTGTCAAAATACATTAAAAAGCCTATAAATCCTAAATAAAAACTCAGAACTTCACAAAAATTGGTCAGCCTATGTGTCATAACATCATTAACAAGCATGCAAAATTCTATGGAGATCGGACGATAGTTGGCGCTATAACTGTTAAAAAGCTTTAAAATCATATATTTCCTATGGTAAACTGCCTGTATTGGCTGTAAATGGTCTTTTCCATCTCTGATCATATAATTTTCATATCATAATGTTCAAAACTAGTGCAATACAATTCTCTGGACTCACTAGATCAATAATTGTCAGAAAAAGTTGAACTACTTCATTTGGATAGCTATAATAGGTTCACTTCAAAATCTGGCCTTTACCAAGTGTCCCCGAAAGCCTATATCTCTTTAATCAATGCTCAGACCTTCTTAAAAACAAGTCAGAACGTGTGAAATATCACCCTGAACAAGCATGAAAATTTTCAGACAGATCGGACAAAATTTGCCTCTATAACAGTTAAAAAGGTGAAAATGATATGAATTAATGGCATGTTAAGCCAATAAGTGGTATTTTACTGCCCCCTGCTGTTTAAAATAGTCATTTTCTCATATTGGTATTGGTATCAGCCATGGTAAATCATGATAAATGATGGTGTGTGTGTGTGTGTGTGTGTGTGTGTGTGTGTGTGTGTGTGTGTGTGTGTGTGTGTGTGTGTGTGTGTACAAATATAACAAAGGTTTTATTTTCCAACATGAAAACAAACATAACAGAGTGCTAGTGCACAAACAATAACCGACAATGATAATGGATGAGAGGGGAACTTAAATACACAGATCAAGACAAGGACAACAGGTGACGGTTATGATGATGAGGAGCAGGTGATGATGAGGAGGGTGATGAGGAGCAGGTGCAGGTGATGACGACAGATGGTGAATGTGATGAAGACAGAAGGTGAATGTGATGAAGGTGAATGTGACACCAATATCACTGAAACATTTGTGTGTGTGTGTGTGTGTGTGTGTGTGTGTGTGTGTGTGTGTGTGTGTGTAGCATTATTGTGTGTAGCATATGTAGCAAGTATGCATTATTGAGTTAACATGGAAACACTGGTTTGCTTTAGTGCAGAAAACTGGTCAAAATCATGAGGTTTAAAGTGAAAGTGAGCCAATAAGTGGTCTTCTACTGCCCTCTGTTGGCCATTCTACTTATTAATTAAATTTTTCCACATGTGCTTGCATTTATACTTGAATACACACTAAAAATCACTTATATAGCAATAACTATTATAACATAATCATATTTTGTCAGTGTTAATCACTTTATTTGCACTGACACTTCAAATAATTGCTAGTAATGTGGTAAATCATGGTAAATCATGGTTAACTATGCTGTGTGTGTGTGTGTGTGTGTGTGTGTGTGTGTGTGTGTGTGTGTGTGTGTGTGTGTGTGTGTGTAAGCATGCATTGAGTTAACATTGATAAACTGGTTTGCTTTAGTGCAGAAAACTGGTTTAAAGTGAAAGTGAGCCAATAAGTGGTCTTCTACTGCCCTCTGCTGGCCATTCTACTTATTAATGAAATATTTCAACATGTGCTTGCATTCATACTTGAATACACACTAAAAAAATCACTTATATAGCAATAACTATTATAACACAATCATATTTTGACAGTGTTAATCACTTTATTTGCACTGACACTTCAAATAATTGCTAGTAATGTGATAAATCAGGCTAGAAACATGGTAAATCAAAGTAAATAATACTAGATTGTCGTTTATCTCCTGGTAAATAATACTAGAACGTGGTATATCATGGTAAATCATGGTTAACTATGCTGTGTGTGTATGTGTGTGTGTGTGTGTGTGTGTGTGTGTGTGTGTGTGTGTGTGTGTGTGTGTGTTTGTGTGTGTGTGTGTGTGTGTGTGTGTGTGTGTAAGCATGCATTGAGTTAACATGGAAAAACTGGTTTGCTTTAGTGCAGAAAACTGGTTTAAAGTGAAAGTGAGCCAATAAGTGGTCTTCTAGTGCCCTCTGCTGGCCATTCTACTTAATAATGAAATATTTTACATGTGCTTTTGCATTCATACTTGGACACACACTAAAAATCACGTATATAACTAACTATTATAACACAATAATATTTTGTCAGTGTTCATCACCTCATTTGCACTGACACTTCACATAATTGCTAGTAATGTGGTTAATCATGCTAGAAACATTGTAAATCATAGTAAATAATACTGAAATGAGGTGTATCAAGGTAAATCATGCTAGAATCCTAATAAATCATTCTGGAACATGGTATATGATAGTAAATCATGCTAGAATCATATTAAATAATTCTAGAATGTGGCAAATCGTTGTGGGAGGAGCCTATTTTACTCAAATGGCTATAACTCAAGAAGTAAATGAGATATCTTCACCAAACTCAGTACACATGTGTATGGGTTCAATTTGAGGTCACAGTAAACAATTTTATGGAGATCGGACCATAGGTGGCGCTATAACTGTTAAAAAGCTTTAAAACCATATATATCCCATGGCAAATTGCCTGTATTGGCTGTAAATGGTCTTTTCCATCTATTATGTCAGTGGTTACATGCTTGCTAAATAAATCTTAATAACTTTTGATGCTTTTGTGCTTAAATGCCTTAAAGGCCTTAACTGCTTGAACCCCGATAAATGCTGCTTGCAGCTTTAATTATTATTATTATTCTTCCCTAAAACGCATCGTGCAGCCAAAACCGTAAGGCCTAGAGACGTGATACTTGGTCAAATGGTAGTAGTATTGCTCGCTACTCAGATACACGGACTTAGCCAAATCGGCCCATAGGTGGCGCTACAGCGACCAAAAGCGCGAAACTGCTCAGAACTCCTAGACCGTATGTCGTAGACTCAAGTGTCTTATATCATTGGAAAGCTGGATGCCTGACGAACAAAACGTATATCTCCGATTTCATTTCCGCCATGATAGATTTTCCGCCATTTTGAATTTTGCCAAAAACCTACTTTTGCGAACTAGTCCTAGGTTTTTCGCCCGATCGGAACCAAACCAGTACAGAAATGTTCTCTGGAGTCTGAATATCAATAATTATCGAAAAAAAGTTGAAATTTCGATTCACGAACGCTAAGGGGCGCCAAAACGTACGTTGTGGGAGGGGCCTATTTTACTAAAATGGCTATAACTCCAGAAGTAAATGAGGTATCTTCACCAAACTCGGTACACATGTGTAAGAGGTCAATCTGAGGTCACAGTAAAAAAATCGCGGCGATTGGCCACATGGTGGCGCTATAACATGAAAAAATCATAAAACAGGCTTTAACCACCTGACCGTTAGTCCGATTGACTTGAAAATTGGTATGCAGTGTCTTGGCCCAAGGTGTCATGTATGTCTATGAGGACATTGGTGTATCTCAAAAAACATGGCCGCCATCGGCCAATGAAGTTTGAGCACCTATTAGACAAGGTTAACGGAGGCCGATCGGAACGAAACTCGATGGGCATGTTCAACTCATAGCCCTAGAGGTCTGTAAGAATTTTGAAAGAAATCGGCCACTAGTTGGCGCTAACGAGTTTTACGGCTCTGTAATCACGTGGTGTTACACTTATTGTCACAAAATGCATATCATTTGATAGATCTGCTCATGCTGAACAACATTGCCTCAAGAACCATTGCTGTCAATCAAATCGTTCATTAATTATTTGCGAATATGTTAAAAACCTACTTTTGCGAACTAGTCCCTGGTTTTTCGCCCGATCGGAACCAGACCAGTCTAGGACAATTCTCTGGACTCTCCTGATCAATAATTATCGAAAAAAAGTTGAACTTTTGAATTTTTCGTATGGCTATAATTGGGTCATAAAGAAAATGGGCGTGGCAAAATGCACTCAAAAGCCTATAAATCCTAAACGAAAACTCAGAACTTCACAAAAATTGGTGAGCATATGTGCCATAACATTGTAAACAAGCGTGCAAAATTTCATGGAGATCGGACAATAGCTGGCGCTATAACTGTCAAAAAGCTTTGAAAACCATATATTTCCTATGGTAAATTGCCTGTTTTGGCTGTAAATGGTCTTTTCCATCTATTATTTCAGTGGTTAAAAGCTTTCCAAATAAAACTTATAGGCCGGGAGCCAGGTCCACTCCTCAGGATGTTTTTGCTACCTTTTTTTCACTATTATTTCCTATTATCTTATACCTTGGGCCATCACAAGTTGATAATGACCACCCCCAACTCGGCCCCGTTTGGTCTCAGGGGCCAAAAAACACCCTTTTTGGAAAAAGCTTTTTGGCGGAATGATGTAATTGTGAATATAAAGGTACTGCAGCTACATAAATGGCCATATAACCCTAAAATTTTGCATGGTGTATCCTGACACATAGGGGATACTAGCAGAAAAAGATTCTGGGCATTGCTGCCTTTTTTCTGTCAAATATCACCCTCAACATACCCCAAAAGACTAAAAAATGGCTGTCCGCCTGACAAATTGTCATCAAAAGTAATCATTTTCAAGCATTTTATTACATATATCACTGCCTCAAATGTATATGAAAAACTTCCCAAGTTTATAAGCTTCAATTTAAGTCCAAGATGACCATTCTATCTAGAGGATTATAGCTGGTGTAACCAAAGTTCTCCACTGTACCTCAAATCGGAGAAAACAGTATTTTCAAGCATTACCATTCCATATGGGTTCCATAAGTCCACAAAGTCCTCGCAACACAAGGAATAAAGATGACTCTAGTGTGTAGTCTGTTATCAAAAAACCTTCAATAGAGTAAACGTTAGTAACCTTCTGTACAGGTAAACATTCTTTACAGCCAAATGGCGAAACTAAAATACAGCTCAAACATAAAATAGAAAACATTTATTTGGTTATTAGATATTTTTGCTGCTTATCCATGCTGTACTTTGATGACTGGTCATGTTAGTGTGTTGTATTAGTGTAGAATATAAACTCTTAATCATCATTTTCCTCATCTTCATCTATATTTATATGGATTTCATCAGTTTTTGGAGCCAAGCACTTCGATGTGTTCTACATACCTTCAAGGAGATTGTGAAACTGAGTGAGCTTCTTCTTCTTCGGACCTCTCCACACTGGTGCGGGTGACAGCACAGCAGCGCGAGCGGTCTTTATTCTCTCACTTTCTTTTTTTTTTTGCTTTTGTTTTGACTTGAGCAAACAAAAGCTGTTCTCACAGCTGGTAAGGTGCGCTTGAGAGCACTCAAAGGCAAGGTGGTCGAGAACTTTGCCCAGCAGAAACTGGCTGAAAAGCAGACTGAGACCATCAAGCACATCCTGCTGCGGCGGTCAGCTGCTGCCTCCACCCCATTGCCCGCAGCCCCTCAGTCTGCTCGTCGCCGGGGCGGCCTTCTGTGTCTGCCCTCGCTCCCGCGCTGCAGCAGCAGCCTCCACCTAAGTGGAGCCAAGGAGCCAGTCGCAGGCAGGCAACCCCCTACCCGTCCAGGCCCCTGCCAAGCAGGGCGGTAAAGCCAAGAGCAAGCAGCCCTAGGACGGGCGACCCGGAGATGGATTGGGCCATTCACTCCACTACAGTGAGAGCAGCCGATGCCCATGTCTTGCGAGCAGAGATCCCAGTCCTACTAGGATGCGATAGAGCCAGTCCCTCCAGCCGATAGGAGGTCAGGGCACTACAGTTCCTCAGCCAGTTGCGTCTTCCGGCCAACTGGGAGAAGAGCAAACTCACCCCCAGAGGATCTCTTTTCTCGGTATGGAGTTGGATTCGATCACACAGACAGCACGCCTCACAGAGCAAACGCGCTCAGTCGGTGCTGAACTGCTTGAACACCTTCAAAGGTAGGACCCTGTGCAAAGTCAGGGAGGACGAGGAGCAGGTCCTTCTGGTGGCCCCCTATTGGCCCACCCAGACCTGGTTCCCAGAAATCATGCTCCTCGTGACAGTCCCTCCCATTCCTCTGAGGAAGGATCTTCTGACTCAGAGACAGGGCACCCTATGGCACCAGCGTCCGGACCTCTGGAAACTCAATCTCTGGTTCTAGGTGACTTACCCCCATAGGTACTTAACACCATCACTTCTGCACAGACGCCGTCCACGAGACGTGTGCCTTGAAGTGGAACCTGTTCGTCAAGTAGTTTTCTTCTCGCCGAGAGGACCCCCGAAGATGTTCAATAGGGTCCGTGCTTTCCTTTTTGCAGCAAGGGTTGGAGCGAAGGCTGTCTCTATCCACCCTCAAAGTACATACTGCTGCCATTTTAGCTTATCACGACCACATAGATGGCAAATCAGTTGCCAT
The DNA here is from genome assembly GCF_949319135.1 of Squalius cephalus. Taxonomy (NCBI): domain Eukaryota; kingdom Metazoa; phylum Chordata; class Actinopteri; order Cypriniformes; family Leuciscidae; genus Squalius; species Squalius cephalus. The sequence continues at coordinate 31,662,806 of NC_137130.1, forward strand.
CTATGTGCCATCTATGGAAAGCACAAACTGGTCGTCAGGTTCCTTAGGGGGGCGAGAAGGTTAAACCCTCCTTGTCCCGCCTCCATAATCTCTTGGGACCTTTCCCTGGTGCTTCAAGCTCTTCAGGATGCTCCCTTTGAGCTTTTGAAGTCAGCAGACTTAAAGCTTCTCTCTTTGAAGATTTTGCTGCTGATTGCACTGGCCTCTATCAAGAGGGTAAAATTACTTAAGTATACTTCATAAAATGAACATGAAGACATGCACTTTTATGATGAAGAGATGCACTTTTATGATGGAGAGATGCACTTTTATAATGGATAGATGCACTTTTATGATGGATAGATGCACTTTTATGATGGATAGATGCACTTTTATGATGGATAGATGCACTTTTATGATGGATAGATGCACTTTTATGATGGATAGATGCACTTTTATAATGGATAGATGCACTTTTATAATGGATAGATGCACTTTTATAATGGATAGATGCACTTTTATGATGAGAGATGCACTTTTATGATGGAGAGATGCACTTTAATAATGGAGAGATGCACTTTTATGATGGAGAGATGTACTTTTATGATGGATTGATGCACTTTTATAACGGATAGATGCACTAATATGATGGACAGATGCACATTTATGATGGAGAGATGCACTTTTATGATGGATAGATGCACTTTTATAATGGATAGATGCTCTTTTATAATGGATAGATGCACTTTTATAATGGATAGATGCATTTTATGATGGAGAGATGCACTTTTATGATGGAGAGATGCTCTTTTATAATGGATAGAGACACTTTTAAGATGGATAGATGCACTTTTATGATGGACAGATGCTCTTTTATAATGGATAGATGCACTTTTATAATGGATAGATGCACTTTTATGATGGAGAGATGCACTTTTATGATGGAGAGATGCACTTTTATGATGGAGAGATGCACTTTTATAATGGATAGATGGACTTTTATAATGGATAGATGCACTTTTATGATGGATAGATGCACTTTTATGATGGATAGATGCACTTTTATAATGGATAGATGGACTTTTATAATGGATAGATGCACTTTTATAATGGATAGATGCACTTTTATAATGGATAGATGCACTTTTATGATGGATAGATGCACTTTTATAATGGATAGATGGACTTTTATGATGATAGATGCACTTTTATGATGGATAGATGCACTTTTATGATGGATAGATGCACTTTTATAATGGATAGATGGACTTTTATGATGGATAGATGCACTTTTATGATGGATAGATGCACTTTTATAATGGATAGATGGACTTTTATAATGGATAGATGCACTTTTATGATGGATAGATGCACTTTTATGATGGATAGATGCACTTTTATAATGGATAGATGGACTTTTATAATGGATAGATGCACTTTTATGATGGATAGATGCACTTTTATGATGGATAGATGCACTTTTATGATGGATAGATGCACTTTTATAATGGATAGATGGACTTTTATAATATCCATTATAAATAGATGGACTTTTATAATATCCATTATAAAAACTTTTATAATGGATAGATGGACTTTTATAATGGATAGATGCACTTTTATGATGGATAGATGCACTTTTATGATGGATAGATGCACTTGATCCAATGATAGAAACATTTTGTTAAACCACTTACAAGTGTTATGTTTACAACACCATTGACTACACTATTGAAACAATTACTTTTTATTACAACTGAACATGAATAAATAGGCCATTTGGCCCTGGACTAATAGGGTATTCTATTTGTTCATTCTATTTGCTCTATTCTATTTTGAAGACTTGTGCTGGCTGCACAAGTCTAATTTAAGGCTCTCACAAATAAATAGTATGGGTATATTATACATTTTTCTGAGTAATCAGAGTGCCTTGAGTATTGAAGTTGTTGAGTTTTGTGTCCGTGGTGTTCTTTCATGCAACAGGGATAAAAGAAAGCATACAGTTTAGGCGGAAATTGTGAAAAAATGTGTGTTATTTCTGGTTTAAAGAAGTCATGTGACCTCTGTGTTTGTCAGACAGATTCAGTACTGGGCTTAAATGAAAGCCTAAAAGGTCCCCTTTCCAACGATACCAAGCACCATATTATAGAATATTGATAATATCCCTAGCATGAGCCTAAACCAGATATACACCAGATTTCAAAAACGGAATTTATTTTAGGGGGTTAGTAACTTCATGAGCTCAAAAAAGTGATTTCGCTACCACCGCTGCACTGCTATCGTGATTTTTCTAATACTAGGGGTGTATACCTTGCCAAAAAACAATGATAGCATTTGCCCCCCCATTGATACCGATGGACCCCCCTGGCTCATGGACTATATGTTTCAATAAGTAATAAATAATGTTTCAATAAATAAGCTAAACCCACCGGCCCTTCTCAACATTTCGATTTAAAGGGGGGGTGAAAGGGGGGGTTTTCAGTCAATCTCATGTTAATCTTGAGTACCTATAGAGTAGTATTGCATCCTTCAAATCTCCAAAAAGTCTTTAGTTTTATTATATTTATAAAAAATAAAGATAGGCTGTACCGAGTCTTTCTGGATAAAAACGAGCGGCTGGAGGCGTGCCGTGCAGTCAAATTACGCCCCAGCTGACGTCACACTGGCCCATACTCGGAAAAAAAAACTTTCCGAAACTTGTGACAAACCGGAAGGAGCATTTTTGGCACAGAAATACTCCTTCAAACATACAATTTAATTTTTGAAACATTGTCCATGTTTAGCATGGGAATCCAACTCTTTAACAGTGTAAAAAACTCAGTATGCATGAAATAGCATTTCACCCCCCCTTTAATAATCCGGCCCTTAAATGATGCTAATTGAATAGCCCTGACCTAGGGGCATAACATTGCTCACTTTTCATGCAATTCATTTAATATAACATAGCTCATAAGTCAAGTCTCAACTCTTGTTTAAGACATTGTTCATATGTATAAAATATGCTTAATCCAATATAGAATGGTAATGCTTGAAATTTCTGTTTTCTCCGATTTGAGGTACAGTGGAGAACTTTGGTTATACCAGCTATAATCCTCTAGATAGAAAGGTCATCTTGGACTTAAATTGAAGCTTATAAACTTGGGAAGTTTTTCATGTACATTTGAGGCAGTGATATATATAATAAAATGCTTGAAAATGATCACTTTTGATGACAATTTGTCAGGCGGACAGCCATTTTTTAGTCTTTTGGGGTATGTTGAGGGTGATATTTGACAGAAAAAAGGCAGCAATGCCCAGAATCTTTTTCTGCTAGTTTCCCCTATGTGTCAGGATACACCATGCAAAATTTTAGGGTTATATGGCCATTTATGTCGCTGCAGTATCTTTATATTCACAATTACATCATTCCGCCACAAGCTTTTCCCCAAAAAGGGTGTTTTATGGCCCCTGAGACCAAACGGGGCCGAGTTGGGGGTGGTCATTATCAACTTGTGATGGCCCAAGGTATGAGATAATAGGAAATAATAGTGAAAAAAAGGTAGCAAAAAACATCCTGAGGAGTGGACCTGGCTCCCGGCCTATTAATGTCTTAAATGCTTATGTGCTTAAAGGCCTTAAATGCTTGAACCCCGATAAATGCTGCTTGCAGCTTTAATTAGGGGTTCAAGCACGAAGTGCTGAAACCCTATTGTAATTGTGCTGATTTTTATTATTAGGGGTTCAAGCACGAAGTGCTGAAACCCTATTGTAATTGTACTGATTTTTATTATTAGGGGTTCAAGCACGAAGTGCTGAAACCCTATTGTAATTGTGCTGATTTTTATTATTAGGGGTTCAAGCATGAAATGCTGAAACCCTATTGTAATTGTGCTGATTTTTATTATTATTATTATTATTATTCCGCCCTAAAACGCATCGTGCAGCCCAAACCGTAAGAGCTGGAACCTTGAAACTTGGCCAAATGGTAGTCCTCAATTTGGGGAGAACCTATCAAAATATGACCCCGATTGGCCCATAGGTGGCGCTATAATGACCAAATTTACTACATTGCTCATAACTCCTAGACAGTTTGTCCTAGAGTCTCAATTTTAGCATCACTGTGATCCCTGGATCCAGACGGACAAAATGGCTATCTCCAAATTGCTCTACGAGCAAAAAAAAAATTCTATGGGCAATTTAGTGAAAAACCTACTTTTGCGAACTAGTCCTAGGTTTTTGGCCCAATCGGAACCAGACCAGTCTAGCACAGTTCTCTGGAGTCTCTAGATCAATAATTATCGGAAAAAAGTTGAACTTTTGCATTGGCCTGGCTGTAACAGGGTCATTTAGGAAAGGGGTGGGACAAAAAAACACTCAAAAGCCTATACAACCTAAGGGAAAACCCCAAACTTCACAAAAATCGATGAGCAGATGTGTCAGAACATGGTGAAGAAGCATGCCAAGTTTCGTGAAGATCGGACAATAGGTGGCGCTATAACTGTCCAAAACGTCTCTTCTTATTAGGGGTTCAAGCATGAAATGCTGAAACCCTATTGTAATTGTGCTGATTTTTATTATTATTATTATTATTATTCCGCCCTAAAACGCATCGTGCAGCCCAAACCGTAAGAGCTGGAACCTTGAAACTTGGCCAAATGGTAGTCCTCAATTTGGGGAGAACCTATCAAAATATGACCCCGATTGGCCCATAGGTGGCGCTATAATGACCAAATTTACTACATTGCTCATAACTCCTAGACAGTTTGTCCTAGAGTCTCAATTTTAGCATCACTGTGATCCCTGGATCCAGACGGACAAAATGGCTATCTCCAAATTGCTCTACGAGCAAAAAAAAAATTCTATGGGCAATTTAGTGAAAAACCTACTTTTGCGAACTAGTCCTAGGTTTTTGGCCCAATCGGAACCAGACCAGTCTAGCACAGTTCTCTGGAGTCTCTAGATCAATAATTATCGGAAAAAAGTTGAACTTTTGCATTGGCCTGGCTGTAACAGGGTCATTTAGGAAAGGGGTGGGACAAAAAAACACTCAAAAGCCTATACAACCTAAGGGAAAACCCCAAACTTCACAAAAATCGATGAGCAGATGTGTCAGAACATGGTGAAGAAGCATGCCAAGTTTCGTGAAGATCGGACAATAGGTGGCGCTATAACTGTCCAAAACGTCTCTTCTTATTAGGGGTTCAAGCATGAAATGCTGAAACCCTATTGTAATTGTGCTGATTTTTATTATTATTATTATTATTATTCCGCCCTAAAACGCATCGTGCAGCCCAAACCGTAAGAGCTGGAACCTTGAAACTTGGCCAAATGGTAGTCCTCAATTTGGGGAGAACCTATCAAAATATGACCCCGATTGGCCCATAGGTGGCGCTATAATGACCAAATTTACTACATTGCTCATAACTCCTAGACAGTTTGTCCTAGAGTCTCAATTTTAGCATCACTGTGATCCCTGGATCCAGACGGACAAAATGGCTATCTCCAAATTGCTCTACGAGCAAAAAAAAAATTCTATGGGCAATTTAGTGAAAAACCTACTTTTGCGAACTAGTCCTAGGTTTTTGGCCCAATCGGAACCAGACCAGTCTAGCACAGTTCTCTGGAGTCTCTAGATCAATAATTATCGGAAAAAAGTTGAACTTTTGCATTGGCCTGGCTGTAACAGGGTCATTTAGGAAAGGGGTGGGACAAAAAAACACTCAAAAGCCTATACAACCTAAGGGAAAACCCCAAACTTCACAAAAATCGATGAGCAGATGTGTCAGAACATGGTGAAGAAGCATGCCAAGTTTCGTGAAGATCGGACAATAGGTGGCGCTATAACTGTCCAAAACGTCTCTTCTTATTAGGGGTTCAAGCATGAAATGCTGAAACCCTATTGTAATTGTGCTGATTTTTATTAGGGGTTCAAGCACGAAGTGCTGAAACCCTATTGTAATTGTACTGATTTTTATTATTATTATTTTTCTTCTGCCGTAAAACGCATCGTGCAGCCCAAACCGTAAGTGCTAGAGACTTGAAACTTTGCCAGATGGTAGTACAAAAATCGAGGAGAGGTTATCAAAATATGACCCCGATTGGCCCATAGGTGGCGCTACAGTGCAAAAAACAAAAAAAAATCATATTTTTGCTTAAATCTCATTAACCGTTTGTCACAGACTCAAGTGTCTTATATCATTGGAATCCTTGGGTCAAGCCGAACAAAAAAGGCCTCAAGGATTTCATTTCCGGTATGCAAATTTTCCGCCATTTTGAATTATGTCCAAAACCTACTTTTGCGAACTAGTCCCTGGTTTTGTGTCCGATCGGAACCAAACCAGTGCAGAAATGTTCTCTGGAGTCAGAATATCAATAATTATCGAAAAAAAGTTGAAATTTCGATTGACGGTCGCTAAGGGGCGCCAAAATGTTTGAAGAAGGCGGAGCCTATTTTACTAAAATGGCTATAACTCCAGAAGTAAATGAGGTATATTCACCAAACTCGGTACACCTGTGTAAGAGGTCAATCTGAGGTCATAGTAAAAAGATTGCGGCGATTGGCCACATGGTGGCGCTATAACATGAAAAAAACATAAATCAGGCTGTAACCACCTGACCGTTAGTCCGATTGACTTGAAAATTGGTATGCAGTGTCTTGGTCCAAGCTGTCATGTATATCTATGAGGACATTGGTGTATCTCAAAAAACATGGCCGCCATCGGCCAATGAAGTTTGAGCACCTATTAGACAAGGTTAACGGAGGCCGATCGGAACAAAACTCGGTGGGCATGTTCGACTCATGGCCCTAGAGGTCTGTAACAATTTTGAAAGAAATCGGCCACTAGTTGGCGCTAACGAGTTTTATGGCTCTGTAATCACGTGGTGTTACACTTATCATCACAAAATGCATATCATTTGATAGACCTGCTCATGCTGAACAACTTTGCCTCTAGAACCATTGCTGTCAATCAAACAGTTTATTAATTATTCACGAATATGTTAAAAACCTACTTTTGCGAACTAGTCCCTGGTTTTTTGCCCGATCGGAACCAAACGAGTCTAGGACAATTCTCTGGACTCTTTAGATCAATAATTATCAAAAAAAGTTGAACTTTTGCATTTTTCGCATGGGTATAATTGGGTCATAAAGAAAATGGGCGTGGCAAAATGCAAACAAAAGCCTATAAATCCTAAACAAAAACTCAGAACATCACGAAAATTGGTGAGCATATGTGCCATAACATTCTAAATAAGCATGCAAAATTGTATGTAGATCGGATGATAGTTGGCGCTATAACTGTTAAAAAGCAATGGTAAATTGCCTGTATTGGCTGTAAATGGACTTTTCAATCTATTATTTCAGTGGTTAAAAGCTTTCTAAATAAATCTTAATGTCTTGAATGCTTAAATGCCTTAAAGGCCTTAAATGCTTGAACCCCGATAAATGCTGCTTGCAGCTTTAATTATTATTATTATTATTATTATTATTCCGCCGTAAAACGCATCGTGCAGCCCAAACCGTAAGAGCTGGAACTTTGAAACTTTGACAGATGGTAGTACAAAAATCGAGGAAAGGTTCAGAGATTATGACCCCGATTGGCCCATAGGTGGCGCTATAACAACCAAAAGCGCGAAACTGCTCATAACTCCTAGACCGTATGTCGTAGACTCAAGTGTCTTATATCATTGGAAAGCTGGACGCCTGACGAACAAAACGTATATCTCCGATTTCATTTCCGCCATGATAGATTTTCCGCCATTTTGAATTTTGTCAAAAATCTACTTTTGCGAACTAGTCCCTGGTTTTTTGCCCGATTGGAACCAAACTAGTGCAGAAATGTTCTCTGGAGACTGAATATCAATAATTATCGAAAAAAAGTGGAAATTTCGATTCACGGTCGCTAAGGGGCGCCAAAACGTACGTTGTGGGAGGGGCCTATTTTACTAAAATGGCTATAACTCCCGATGTAAATGAGGTATCTTCACCAAACTTGGTACACATGTGTATGAGCTTACTCTGGGGTCACAGTAAAAAAATCGCGACGATTGGCCTCATGATGGCGCTATAAAATGAAAAAAACATAAAACAGGCTATAACCACCTGACCGTTAGTCCGATTGACTTGAAAATTGGTATGCAGTGTCTTGGTCCAAGGTGCCATGTATGTGTATGAGGACATTGGCGTATCTCAAAAAACATGGCCGCCATCGGCCAACGAAGTTTGAGCACCTATTAGACAAGGTTAACGGAGGCCGATCGGAACGAAACTCAATGGGCATGTTCGGCTCATGGCCCTAAAGGTCTGTAAGAATTTTGAAAGAAATCGGCCACTAGTTGGCGCTAACGAGTTTTACGGCTCTGTAATCACGTAGTGTTACAAATATCCACACAATATGCATATCATTTGATAGATCTCCTCATCCTGAACAACTTTGCCTCAAGAACCATTGCTGTCAATCAAACTGTTCATTAATTATTCATTAATATGTTAAAAACCTACTTTTGCGAACTAGTCCTAGGTTTTTTGCCCGATCGGAACCAGACCAGTCTAGGACAATTCTCTGGACTCTCTAGATCAATAATTATCAAAAAAAAGTTGAACTTTTGCATTTGGATGGCTGTAATAGGGTAATTTATAAAATGGGCGTGTCAAAATACATTAAAAAGCCTATAAATCCTAAATAAAAACTCAGAACTTCACAAAAATTGGTCAGCATATGTGACATAACATCATTAACAAGCATGAAAAATTCTATGGAGATCGGACGATAGGTGGCGCTATAACTGTTAAAAAGCTTTAAAATCATATATTTCCTATGGTAAACTGCCTGTATTGGCTGTAAATGGTCTTTTCCATCTCTGATCATATAATTTTCATATCATAATGTTCAAAACTAGTGCAATACAATTCTCTGGACTCACTAGATCAATAATTGTCAGAAAAAGTTGAACTACTTCATTTGGATAGCTATAATAGGTTCACTTCAAAATCTGGCCTTTACCAAGTGTCCCCGAAAGCCTATATCTCTTTAATCAATGCTCAGACCTTCTTAAAAACAAGTCAGAACATGTGAAATATCACCCTGAACAAGCATGAAAATTTTCAGACAGATCGGACAAAATTTGCCTCTATAACAGTTAAAAAGGTGAAAATGATATGAATTAATGGCATGTTAAGCCAATAAGTGGTATTTTACTGCCCCCTGCTGTTTAAAATAGTCATTTTCTCATATTGGTATTGGTATCAGCCATGGTAAATCATGATAAATGATGGTGTGTGTGTGTGTGTGTGTGTGTGTGTGTGTGTGTGTGTGTGTGGTACAAATATAACAAAGGTTTTATTTTCCAACATGAAAACAAACATAACAGAGTGCTAGTGCACAAACAATAACCGACAATGATAATGGATGAGAGGGGAACTTAAATACACAGATCAAGACAAGGACAACAGGTGACGGTTATGATGATGAGGAGCAGGTGATGATGAGGAGGGTGATGAGGAGCAGGTGCAGGTGATGACGACAGATGGTGAATGTGATGAAGACAGAAGGTGAATGTGATGAAGGTGAATGTGACACCAATATCACTGAAACATTTGTGTGTGTGTGTGTGTGTGTGTAGCATTATTGTGTGTAGCATATGTAGCAAGTATGCATTATTGAGTTAACATGGAAACACTGGTTTGCTTTAGTGCAGAAAACTGGTCAAAATCATGAGGTTTAAAGTGAAAGTGAGCCAATAAGTGGTCTTCTACTGCCCTCTGCTGGCCATTCTACTTATTAATTAAATTTTTCCACATGTGCTTGCATTTAAACTTGAATACACACTAAAAATCACTTATATAGCAATAACTATTATAACACAATCATATTTTGTCAGTGTTAATCACTTTATTTGCACTGACACTTCAAATAATTGCTAGTAATGTGGTAAATCATGGTAAATCATGGTTAACTATGCTGTGTGTGTGTGTGTGTGTGTGTGTGTGTGTGTGTGTGTGTGTGTGTGTGTGTGTGTGTGTGTGTGTGTGTGTGTAAGCATGCATTGAGTTAACATGGATAAACTGGTTTGCTTTAGTGCAGAAAACTGGTTTAAAGTGAAAGTGAGCCAATAAGTGGTCTTCTACTGCCCTCTGCTGGCCATTCTACTTATTAATGAAATATTTCAACATGTGCTTGCATTCATACTTGAATACACACTAAAAAAATCACTTATATAGCAATAACTATTATAACACAATCATATTTTGTCAGTGTTAATCACTTTATTTGCACTGACACTTCAAATAATTGCTAGTAATGTGATAAATCAGGCTAGAAACATGGTAAATCAAAGTAAATAATACTAGATTGTCGTTTATCTCCTGGTAAATAATACTAGAACGTGGTATATCATGGTAAACCATGGTTAACTATGCTGTGTGTGTATGTGTGTGTGTGTGTGTGTGTGTGTGTGTGTGTGTGTGTGTGTGTGTGTGTGTGTGTAAGCATGCATTGAGTTAACATGGAAAAACTGGTTTGCTTTAGTGCAGAAAACTGGTTTAAAGTGAAAGTGAGCCAATAAGTGGTCTTCTACTGCCCTCTGCTGGCCATTCTACTTAATAATGAAATATTTTACATGTGCTTTTGCATTCATACTTGGACACACACTAAAAATCACGTATATAACTAACTATTATAACACAATAATATTTTGTCAGTGTTCATCACCTCATTTGCACTGACACTTCACATAATTGCTAGTAATGTGGTTAATCATGCTAGAAACATTGTAAATCATAGTAAATAATACTGAAATGAGGTGTATCAAGGTAAATCATGCTAGAATCCTAATAAATCATTCTGGAACATGGTATATGATAGTAAATCATGCTAGAATCATATTAAATAATTCTAGAATGTGGCAAATCGTTGTGGGAGGAGCCTATTTTACTCAAATGGCTATAACTCAAGAAGTAAATGAGATATCTTCACCAAACTCAGTACACATGTGTATGGGTTCAATTTGAGGTCACAGTAAACAATTTTATGGAGATCGGACCATAGGTGGCGCTATAACTGTTAAAAAGCTTTAAAACCATATATATCCCATGGTAAACTGCCTGTATTGGCTGTAAATGGTCTTTTCCATCTATTATGTCAGTGGTTACATGCTTGCTAAATAAATCTTAATAACTTTTGATGCTTTTGTGCTTAAATGCCTTAAAGGCCTTAACTGCTTGAACCCCGATAAATGCTGCTTGCAGCTTTAATTATTATTATTATTATTCTGCCGTAAAACGCATCGTGCAGCCCAAACCGTAAGGGCTAGAGCTTTGAAACTTTGCCAGATGGTAGTACAAAAATCGAGGAGAGGTTATCAAATTATGACCTCGATTGGCCCATAGGTGGCGCTATAACAACCAAAAGCGCGAAACTGCTCATAACTCCTAGACCGTATGTCGTAGACTCAAGTGTCTTATATCATTGGAAAGCTGGACGCCTGACGAACAAAACGTATATCTCCGATTTCATTTCCGCCATGATAGATTTTCCGCCATTTTGAATTTTGTCAAAAATCTACTTTTGCGAACTAGTCCCTGGTTTTTTGCCCGATTGGAACCAAACTAGTGCAGAAATGTTCTCTGGAGACTGAATATCAATAATTATCGAAAAAAAGTGGAAATTTCGATTCACGGTCGCTAAGGGGCGCCAAAACGTACGTTGTGGGAGGGGCCTATTTTACTAAAATGGCTATAACTCCCGATGTAAATGAGTTATCTTCACCAAACTTGGTACACATGTGTATGAGCTTACTCTGGGGTCACAGTAAAAAAATCGCGACGATTGGCCTCATGGTGGCGCTATAAAATGAAAAAAACATAAAACAGGCTATAACCACCTGACCGTTAGTCCGATTGACTTGAAAATTGGTATGCAGTGTCTTGGTCCAAGGTGCCATGTATGTGTATGAGGACATTGGCGTATCTCAAAAAACATGGCCGCCATTGGCCAACGAAGTTTGAGCACCTATTAGACAAGGTTAACGGAGGCCGATCGGAACGAAACTCAATGGGCATGTTCGGCTCATGGCCCTAAAGGTCTGTAAGAATTTTGAAAGAAATCGGCCACTAGTTGGCGCTAACGAGTTTTACGGCTCTGTAATCACGTGGTGTTACAAATATCCACACAATATGCATATCATTTGATAGATCTCCTCATCCTGAACAACTTTGCCTCAAGAACCATTGCTGTCAATCAAACTGTTCATTAATTATTCATTAATATGTTAAAAACCTACTTTTGCGAACTAGTCCTAGGTTTTTTGCCCGATCGGAACCAGACCAGTCTAGGACAATTCTCTGGACTCTCTAGATCAATAATTATCAAAAAAAAGTTGAACTTTTGCATTTGGATGGCTGTAATAGGGTAATTTATAAAATGGGCGTGTCAAAATACATTAAAAAGCCTATAAATCCTAAATAAAAACTCAGAACTTCACAAAAATTGGTCAGCATATGTGACATAACATCATTAACAAGCATGAAAAATTCTATGGAGATCGGACGATAGGTGGCGCTATAACTGTTAAAAAGCTTTAAAATCATATATTTCCTATGGTAAACTGCCTGTATTGGCTGTAAATGGTCTTTTCCATCTCTGATCATATAATTTTCATATCATAATGTTCAAAACTAGTGCAATACAATTCTCTGGACTCACTAGATCAATAATTGTCAGAAAAAGTTGAACTACTTCATTTGGATAGCTATAATAGGTTCACTTCAAAATCTGGCCTTTACCAAGTGTCCCCGAAAGCCTATATCTCTTTAATCAATGCTCAGACCTTCTTAAAAACAAGTCAGAACGTGTGAAATATCACCCTGAACAAGCATGAAAATTTTCAGACAGATCGGACAAAATTTGCCTCTATAACAGTTAAAAAGGTGAAAATGATATGAATTAATGGCATGTTAAGCCAATAAGTGGTATTTTACTGCCCCCTGCTGTTTAAAATAGTCATTTTCTCATATTGGTATTGGTATCAGCCATGGTAAATCATGATAAATTATGGTGTGTGTGTGTGTGTGTGTGTGTGTGTGTGTGTGTGTGTGTGTGTGTGTGTGTGTGTGTGTGTGTGTGTGTGGTACAAATATAACAAAAGTTTTATTTTCCAACATGAAAACAAACATAACAGAGTGCTAGTGCACAAACAATAACCGACAATGATAATGGATGAGAGGGGAACTTAAATACACAGATCAAGACAAGGACAACAGGTGACGGTTATGATGATGAGGAGCAGGTGATGATGAGGAGGGTGATGAGGAGCAGGTGCAGGTGATGACGACAGATGGTGAATGTGATGAAGACAGAAGGTGAATGTGATGAAGGTGAATGTGACACCAATATCACTGAAACATTTGTGTGTGTGTGTGTGTGTGTGTGTGTGTGTGTGTGTGTGTGTGTGTGTGTGTGTGTGTGTAGCATTATTGTGTGTAGCATATGTAGCAAGTATGCATTATTGAGTTAACATGGAAACACTGGTTTGCTTTAGTGCAGAAAACTGGTCAAAATCATGAGGTTTAAAGTGAAAGTGAGCCAATAAGTGGTCTTCTACTGCCCTCTGTTGGCCATTCTACTTATTAATTAAATTTTTCCACATGTGCTTGCATTTATACTTGAATACACACTAAAAATCACTTATATAGCAATAACTATTATAACATAATCATATTTTGTCAGTGTTAATCACTTTATTTGCACTGACACTTCAAATAATTGCTAGTAATGTGGTAAATCATGGTAAATCATGGTTAACTATGCTGTGTGTGTGTGTGTGTGTGTGTGTGTGTGTGTGTGTGTGTGTGTGTGTGTGTGTGTGTGTGTGTGTGTGTAAGCATGCATTGAGTTAACATGGATAAACTGGTTTGCTTTAGTGCAGAAAACTGGTTTAAAGTGAAAGTGAGCCAATAAGTGGTCTTCTACTGCCCTCTGCTGGCCATTCTACTTATTAATGAAATATTTCAACATGTGCTTGCATTCATACTTGAATACACACTAAAAAAATCACTTATATAGCAATAACTATTATAACACAATCATATTTTGACAGTGTTAATCACTTTATTTGCACTGACACTTCAAATAATTGCTAGTAATGTGATAAATCAGGCTAGAAACATGGTAAATCAAAGTAAATAATACTAGATTGTCGTTTATCTCCTGGTAAATAATACTAGAACGTGGTATATCATGGTAAATCATGGTTAACTATGCTGTGTGTGTGTGTGTGTGTGTGTGTGTGTGTGTGTGTGTGTGTGTGTGTGTGTGTGTGTGTGTGTTTGTGTGTGTGTGTGTGTGTGTGTGTGTGTGTGTGTAAGCATGCATTGAGTTAACATGGAAAAACTGGTTTGCTTTAGTGCAGAAAACTGGTTTAAAGTGAAAGTGAGCCAATAAGTGGTCTTCTAGTGCCCTCTGCTGGCCATTCTACTTAATAATGAAATATTTTACATGTGCTTTTGCATTCATACTTGGACACACACTAAAAATCACGTATATAACTAACTATTATAACACAATAATATTTTGTCAGTGTTCATCACCTCATTTGCACTGACACTTCACATAATTGCTAGTAATGTGGTTAATCATGCTAGAAACATTGTAAATCATAGTAAATAATACTGAAATGAGGTGTATCAAGGTAAATCATGCTAGAATCCTAATAAATCATTCTGGAACATGGTATATGATAGTAAATCATGCTAGAATCATATTAAATAATTCTAGAATGTGGCAAATCGTTGTGGGAGGAGCCTATTTTACTCAAATGGCTATAACTCAAGAAGTAAATGAGATATCTTCACCAAACTCAGTACACATGTGTATGGGTTCAATTTGAGGTCACAGTAAACAATTTTATGGAGATCGGACCATAGGTGGCGCTATAACTGTTAAAAAGCTTTAAAACCATATATATCCCATGGCAAATTGCTTGTATTGGCTGTAAATGGTCTTTTCCATCTATTATGTCAGTGGTTACATGCTTGCTAAATAAATCTTAATAACTTTTGATGCTTTTGTGCTTAAATGCCTTAAAGGCCTTAACTGCTTGAACCCCGATAAATGCTGCTTGCAGCTTTAATTATTAGGGGCCAAGCACCGAAGGTGCGGAGGCACCTATTGTATCCGTTCGCGTTCTTATTATTATTATTCTTCTTCTTCTTCCGCTCTTGGAGTCTATGGCAGCCCATAGAACCGATTGCGGGAAAGTTGTTTTGGTTTGACATTCTGATAGAGGACAGTCCCAACATTAAGTACACCAATTTTGGTGTGTCTAAGTCATTCCCTCTAGCGCCACCACCTGTCCAAAGTTTCACTTTTACTTTGCTAATAACTTTTGAACCGTAAGGCCAATCAGCGAAATCCTTTTTTCCTCTGATTCCTGAGCTCATGCCGATTCGATTGCACCCTATATCGTCATTTTCCGTCATAAAAACATGGCCGCCATTTTGAATTTTCCTAAAAAGGTACTTTTTCGAACTCGTCCTAGACGGTTTGTCCGATTTGCACGAAAATTGAATCGGATCATCTTCAGGCAGTGGTGACAAAAAGTTATTAAAATCTTGTTGATTCGTCAAACCGTTTTCGATAAACGCATGAATACATTTTACGTAGCGCTAGCAAAAACAGTCGTAAGGCTGTATCTCCGCAACGGTTTATCGTATTCAGACCAAACTTGGTACATGTACTCACAAGCATGACCTGAGGCTACATGCTGCGTTTCGGCGCAGCGCCACCTACTGGTCCGGAGATATGAAAAATGGCTATTTTTGCTTATAACTTCTGAACAGTTTGTCCAAAAATCATAAAATTGGTCTCGTTAGATTCAGGGCGACATGCCGAGTCGACTGATATCCAATTTTACCATATCGGCTATTTTGACTGTCGGCCATTTTGAATTATGTGCTAAAATGCTGTATTTTATGAACGCATTAACGAATTGTTACGAAACTTGGTGTGGGTCATCAGCACGATGCCCTGAAGGAGCCTGAGAAGTTTCGAAACAGCGCCACCTAGTGGTGAATTTTTTTTTTCAAATGCTTATAACTTTGGGTGTGGTTGACTTATTTTCAGGAGACTCATCTCTTTAGACTCCTGAATCCTTGCCGAGTCCAACAATACCAAACATGCTAGGTTTCGCCTTACGGTTTGTGTAGCGTTGTGATTTAGCACTTAAAAAACATTAGGCGATATCTTCGAAACCGTTTGTCCGATCGAGACGAAACCACCGTCAGAAGTTTGGAATCATAGCTTGTTAACTAAACGTCAAAGCCCAAATGCGAAAATATGGATGTCTAGAGGTAGTAAATTCCAATTAAAGTCATGTGTCAGTCATTTTTTACGTGTTTTTTCATATAAATGTCTATAACTCCGAAGATAATTGAGATATTTTCACCAAAATCGACACACATATGTATGGGCTCACTCTGAGGACACATAAAAAAAATGGTTGGACTGAGCCTCTTGGTGGCGCTATAATAGAACAAAACATGAAATTCCCATTGACTTCAATACAGTTTTGTGAAATAAAATGCTATACTAAACAAATGCATTGGTGTAATATTACAAAACTCAGAATGTGCCATCTGCACCATCCCCTGAAGGTACCCAACATATTTAGAAACAGCGCCACCTAGTGGTCAAAAGTTATAACAAAATTTCCAAAATTGCTAATAACTTTTGAATAAATTGGCCTATTGTAATGCAACTCATCTTAGTAGATTCCTTGGGTCAAGCTGAGAACATAGATACCAAGTTTACCTTATTTGGCCTAACTTCCTGTCCGCCATCTTGATTTCCATTCAAAACCTACTTTTTCGAACTCCTCCTAGACCGTTTGTCCGATTTTCACCAAAATCGAATCGTATCATCTCCAGACCGTGCCGACTAAAAGTTATGGATTTCGTGTCGACAGACGAAACCGTTTTTGTATAGCGCAGCAGCAAAGTTGAGGCATGATGCTAATAGCACTAATCAGGCTTTATCTCTGCAATGCCTTGACATATTGACACCAAACATTGTATGTGTCATTGTAACTTCACTCTGACCACATCACATGAGTTTTGTAACTGCGCCACCTATTGGTCGAAAGTGATAATCCATTAAATCATATTTTTAATTATTGTTTCTATGATTTTTCAGGCATTTTGCCTAAAATCCTCTTTAAATGTCTTTAATTGCTCATTGTTGCAGTTGGTCTGACACTTTCAGACATGTCGGCCTGTCTTGTCGTCTTATTCTGCTTGGCCCCGGTAATGGCTGCTTGCAGCTATATTTATTATTATTATTCTTCCTTCTTCCGACTGGGAGTCTATGGCAGCCCATAGAACCGATCGCGGGAAAGTTGTAATGATTTGACATTCTAATAGAGGACAGTCCCAACATTAAATACACCAATTTTGGTGTGTCTAAGTCTTTCCCTCTAGCGCCACCAACTGTCCAAAGTTGCACTCATGTTTATGCTAATAACTTTTGAATCACAAGGGCTAGAAACAAAATTCTTTTTTCCTCTGATTCCTGAGCTCATGACGATTCGATTGCACCCTATGACGTCATTTTCCGTCATTATAATTTTTCCGCCATTTTGAATTTTTCAAAAAACCTACTTTTTCGAACTCCTCCTAGGCCGTTGCTCCAATTTCCACGAAAATTGAACCAGATCATCTTCAGACCATGCCGACAAAAAGTTATGGAATTCGTGTTGATTCGTCAAACCGTTTTCGAATACCGCGCAA
This sequence comes from Squalius cephalus, assembly GCF_949319135.1. Taxonomy (NCBI): domain Eukaryota; kingdom Metazoa; phylum Chordata; class Actinopteri; order Cypriniformes; family Leuciscidae; genus Squalius; species Squalius cephalus. The sequence goes on from NC_137130.1 coordinate 31,680,543, forward strand.
ACAAATTTTATGTAGCGCTTGCGAAAACAGACACAAGCCTGTATCTCCGCAACGCTTTATCGTATTCAGACCAAACTAAGCACATATCATCACAAGCATGACCTGAGCCTACATGCTGCGTTTCGTCGCAGTGCCACCTACTGGTCCGGAGATATGAAAAATGGCTTTTTTTGCTTATAACTTCTGAATGGTTTGTCCAAAAATCATAAAAGTGGTCTCGTTAGATTCAAGGCATCATGCTGAGTCGACTGATATCCAATTTTCCTAGATCAGCCATTTTGGCTGTCGGCCATTTTGAATTATGTGCTAAAATGCTGTATTTTAGGAATGCATGAACGTATCGTTATGAAACTCGGTATGGGTCATCAGCACGATGTCCTGAAGGAGCCTGAGAAGTTTCGAAACAGTGCCATCTAGTGGTGAATTTTTTTCCCCAAATGCTTCCAAATGCTTATAACTTTGGGTGTGGTCAACTTATTTTCACAGGACTCATCTCTTTAGACTCCTGAATCGTTGCCGAGTCCAACGATACCAAACATGTTAGGTTTCGCCTTATGGTTTGTGTAGCGTTGTGATTTAGCGCTTAAAAAACATTTGGCTATATCTTTGAAACCGCTTGTCCGATCAAGACGAAACCACCTTCAGAAGTTTGTAAACATAGGTCGATAGCTATACGCCAATGCCCAAATGCGAAAATATTGATGTTTAGGGGTAGTAATATTCAATCAAAGTCATGTGTCAGTCATTATTTACGTGTTTTTTCATATAAATGTCTATAACTCCGAAGCAAATTGAGATTTTTGCACCAAAATCGACACATATATGTATGGGCTCACTCTGAGGACACATAAAAAAAATGGTGGGACTGAGCCTCTTGGTGGCGCTATAATAGAACAAAACATGAAATTCCCATTGACTTCAATGCAGTTTTGTGAAATAAAATGCTATACTTAACAAATGCATTGGTGTAATATTACGAAACTCAGAATGTGCCATCAGCACCATCCCCTGAAGGTACCCAACATATTTAGAGACAGCGCCACCTAGTGGTCAAAAGTTATAACAACATTTCCAACACTGCTAATAACTTTTGAATACATCGGCCTATGTAAATGCCACTGGTCTTAATAGATTCCTTGGGTCAAGCCGAGAACATAGATACCAAATTTTCCTTATTTGGTCAAACTTCTTGTCCGCCATCTTGATTTTCATTCAAAACCTACTTTTTCGAACTCCTCCTAGACCGTTTGTCCGATTTTCACCAAAATCGAATCGTATCATCTCCAGACTGTGCCGACTAAAAGTTATGGATTTCGTGTCAATTGACGAAACCGTTTTTGTATAGCGCAGCAGCAAATTTGAGGCATGATGCTAATAGCACTATTCAGGCTTTATCTCTGCAATGCCTTGACATATTGACACCAAACTTTGTATGTGTCATTGTCTCCTCACTCTGACCACATCACATCAGTTTTGTAACTGTGCCACCTATTTGTCAAAAGTGATAATCCATTAAATCATATTTTTAATTACTGTTTCTATGATTTTTTAGCCATTTCGTCTAAAAACCTCTTTAAATGTCTTTAATTGCTCATTGTTGCAGTTGGTCTGACACTTTCAGACATGTCGGCATGTCTTGTCGTCTTATTCTGCTTGGCCCCGGTAATTGCTGCTTGCAGCTATATTTAGGGGTTCAAGCACGAAGTGCTGAAACCCTATTGTAATTGTAAGGATTTTTAGGGGTTCAAGCACGAAGTGCTGAAACCCTATTGTAATTGTAAGGATTTTTATTAGGGGTTCAAGCACGAAGTGCTGAAACCCTATTGTAATTGTGCTGATTTTTATTATTATTATTATTATTATTATTATTATTCCGCCGTAAAACGCATCGTGCAGCCCAAACCGTAAGAGCTGGAACTTTGAAACTTTGACAGATGGTAGTACAAAAATCGAGGAAAGGTTCAGAGATTATGACCCCGATTGGCCCATAGGTGGCGCTATAACAACCAAAAGCGCGAAACTGCTCATAACTCCTAGACCGTATGTCGTAGACTCAAGTGTCTTATATCATTGGAAAGCTGGACGCCTGACGAACAAAACGTATATCTCCGATTTCATTTCCGTCATGATAGATTTTCCGCCATTTTGAATTTTGTCGAAAACCTACTTTTGCGAACTAGTCCCTGGTTTTTTACCCGATTGGAACCAAACTAGTGCAGAAATGTTCTCTGGAGACTGAATATCAATAATTATCGAAAAAAAGTGGAAATTTCGATTCACGGTCGCTAAGGGGCGCCAAAACGTACGTTGTGGGAGGGGCCTATTTTACTAAAATGGCTATAACTCCCGATGTAAATGAGGTATCTTCACCAAACTTGGTACACATGTGTATGAGCTTACTCTGGGGTCACAGTAAAAAAATCGCGACGATTGGCCTCATGGTGGCGCTATAAAATGAAAAAAACATAAAACAGGCTATAACCACCTGACCGTTAGTCCGATTGACTTGAAAATTGGTATGCAGTGTCTTGGTCCAAGGTGCCATGTATGTGTATGAGGACATTGGCGTATCTCAAAAAACATGGCTGCCATCGGCCAACGAAGTTTGAGCACCTATTAGACAAGGTTAACGGAGGCCGATCGGAACGAAACTCAATGGGCATGTTCGGCTCATGGCCCTAAAGGTCTGTAAGAATTTTGAAAGAAATCGGCCACTAGTTGGCGCTAACGAGTTTTACGGCTCTGTAATCACGTGGTGTTACAAATATCCACACAATATGCATATCATTTGATAGATCTCCTCATCCTGAACAACTTTGCCTCAAGAACCATTGCTGTCAATCAAACTGTTCATTAATTATTCATTAATATGTTAAAAACCTACTTTTGCGAACTAGTCCTAGGTTTTTTGCCCGATCGGAACCAGACCAGTCTAGGACAATTCTCTGGACTCTCTAGATCAATAATTATCAAAAAAAAGTTGAACTTTTGCATTTGGATGGCTGTAATAGGGTAATTTATAAAATGGGCGTGTCAAAATACATTAAAAAGCCTATAAATCCTAAATAAAAACTCAGAACTTCACAAAAATTGGTCAGCATATGTGACATAACATCATTAAGAAGCATGAAAAATTCTATGGAGATCGGACGATAGGTGGCGCTATAACTGTTAAAAAGCTTTAAAATCATATATTTCCTATGGTAAACTGCCTGTATTGGCTGTAAATGGTCTTTTCCATCTCTGATCATATAATTTTCATATCATAATGTTCAAAACTAGTGCAATACAATTCTCTGGACTCACTAGATCAATAATTGTCAGAAAAAGTTGAACTACTTCATTTGGATAGCTATAATAGGTTCACTTCAAAATCTGGCCTTTACCAAGTGTCCCCGAAAGCCTATATCTCTTTAATCAATGCTCAGACCTTCTTAAAAACAAGTCAGAACGTGTGAAATATCACCCTGAACAAGCATGAAAATTTTCAGACAGATCAGACAAAATTTGCCTCTATAACAGTTAAAAAGGTGAAAATGATATGAATTAATGGCATGTTAAGCCAATAAGTGGTATTTTACTGCCCCCTGCTGTTTAAAATAGTCATTTTCTCATATTGGTATTGGTATCAGCCATGGTAAATCATGATAAATGATGGTGTGTGTGTGTGTGTGTGTGTGTGTGTGTGTGTGTGTGTGTGTGTGTGTGTGTGTGTGGTACAAATATAACAAAGGTTTTATTTTCCAACATGAAAACAAACATAACAGAGTGCTAGTGCACAAACAATAACCGACAATGATAATGGATGAGAGGGGAACTTAAATACACAGATCAAGACAAGGACAACAGGTGACGGTTATGATGATGAGGAGCAGGTGATGATGAGGAGGGTGATGAGGAGCAGGTGCAGGTGATGACGACAGATGGTGAATGTGATGAAGACAGAAGGTGAATGTGATGAAGGTGAATGTGACACCAATATCACTGAAACATTTGTGTGTGTGTGTGTGTGTGTGTGTGTGTGTGTGTGTGTGTGTGTGTGTGTGTGTAGCATTATTGTGTGTAGCATTATTGTGTGTAGCATATGTAGCAAGTATGCATTATTGAGTTAACATGGAAACACTGGTTTGCTTTAGTGCAGAAAACTGGTCAAAATCATGAGGTTTAAAGTGAAAGTGAGCCAATAAGTGGTCTTCTACTGCCCTCTGCTGGCCATTCTACTTATTAATTAAATTTTTCCACATGTGCTTGCATTTATACTTGAATACACACTAAAAATCACTTATATAGCAATAACTATTATAACACAATCATATTTTGTCAGTGTTAATCACTTTATTTGCACTGACACTTCAAATAATTGCTAGTAATGTGGTAAATCATGGTAAATCATGGTTAACTATGCTGTGTGTGTGTGTGTGTGTGTGTGTGTGTGTGTGTGTGTGTGTGTGTGTGTGTGTGTGTGTGTGTGTGTGTGTGTAAGCATGCATTGAGTTAACATGGATAAACTGGTTTGCTTTAGTGCAGAAAACTGGTTTAAAGTGAAAGTGAGCCAATAAGTGGTCTTCTACTGCCCTCTGCTGGCCATTCTACTTATTAATGAAATATTTCAACATGTGCTTGCATTCATACTTGAATACACACTAAAAAAATCACTTATATAGCAATAACTATTATAACACAATCATATTTTGTCAGTGTTAATCACTTTATTTGCACTGACACTTCAAATAATTGCTAGTAATGTGATAAATCAGGCTAGAAACATGGTAAATCAAAGTAAATAATACTAGATTGTCGTTTATCTCCTGGTAAATAATACTAGAACGTGGTATATCATGGTAAATCATGGTTAACTATGCTGTGTGTGTATGTGTGTGTGTGTGTGTGTGTGTGTGTGTGTGTGTGTGTGTGTGTGTGTGTGTGTGTGTGTGTGTGTGTAAGCATGCATTGAGTTAACATGGAAAAACTGGTTTGCTTTAGTGCAGAAAACTGGTTTAAAGTGAAAGTGAGCCAATAAGTGGTCTTCTAGTGCCCTCTGCTGGCCATTCTACTTAATAATGAAATATTTTACATGTGCTTTTGCATTCATACTTGGACACACACTAAAAATCACGTATATAACTAACTATTATAACACAATAATATTTTGTCAGTGTTCATCACCTCATTTGCACTGACACTTCACATAATTGCTAGTAATGTGGTTAATCATGCTAGAAACATTGTAAATCATAGTAAATAATACTGAAATGAGGTGTATCAAGGTAAATCATGCTAGAATCCTAATAAATCATTCTGGAACATGGTATATGATAGTAAATCATGCTAGAATCATATTAAATAATTCTAGAATGTGGCAAATCGTTGTGGGAGGAGCCTATTTTACTCAAATGGCTATAACTCAAGAAGTAAATGAGATATCTTCACCAAACTCAGTACACATGTGTATGGGTTCAATTTGAGGTCACAGTAAACAATTTTATGGAGATCGGACCATAGGTGGCGCTATAACTGTTAAAAAGCTTTAAAACCATATATATCCCATGGCAAATTGCCTGTATTGGCTGTAAATGGTCTTTTCCATCTATTATGTCAGTGGTTACATGCTTGCTAAATAAATCTTAATAACTTTTGATGCTTTTGTGCTTAAATGCCTTAAAGGCCTTAACTGCTTGAACCCCGATAAATGCTGCTTGCAGCTTTAATTATTATTATTATTATTCTTCTCCGCTAAAACGCATCGTGCAGCCCAAACCGTAAGAGCTGGAACTTTGAAACTTTGACAGATGGTAGTACAAAAATCGAGGAAAGGTTCAGAGATTATGACCCCGATTGGCCCATAGGTGGCGCTATAACAACCAAAAGCGCGAAACTGCTCATAACTCCTAGACCGTATGTCGTAGACTCAAGTGTCTTATATCATTGGAAAGCTGGACGCCTGACGAACAAAACGTATATCTCCGATTTCATTTCCGCCATGATAGATTTTCCGCCATTTTGAATTTTGTCAAAAATCTATTTTTGCGAACTAGTCCCTGGTTTTTTGCCCGATTGGAACCAAACTAATGCAGAAATGTTCTCTGGAGACTGAATATCAATAATTATCGAAAAAAAGTGGAAATTTCGATTCACGGTCACTAAGGGGCGCCAAAACGTACGTTGTGGGAGGGGCCTATTTTACTAAAATGGCTGTAACTCCCGATGTAAATGAGGTATCTTCACCAAACTTGGTACACATGTGTATGAGCTTACTCTGGGGTCACAGTAAAAAAATCGCGACGATTGGCCTCATGGTGGCGCTATAAAATGAAAAAAACATAAAACAGGCTATAACCACCTGACCGTTAGTCCGATTGACTTGAAAATTGGTATGCAGTGTCTTGGTCCAAGGTGCCATGTATGTGTATGAGGACATTTGCGTATCTCAAAAAACATGGCCGCCATTGGCCAATGAAATTTTAACACCTATTAGACAAGGTTAACGGAGGCCGATCGGAACGAAACTCAATGGGCATGTTCGGCTCATGGCCCTAAAGGTCTGTAAGAATTTTGAAAGAAATTGGCCACTAGTTGGCGCTAACGAGTTTTACGGCTCTGTAATCACGTGGTGTTACAAATATCCACACAATATGCATATCATTTGATAGATCTCCTCATCCTGAACAACTTTGCCTCAAGAACCATTGCTGTCAATCAAACTGTTCATTAATTATTCATTAATATGTTAAAAACCTACTTTTGCGAACTAGTCCTAGGTTTTTTGCCCGATCGGAACCAGACCAGTCTAGGACAATTCTCTGGACTCTCTAGATCAATAATTATCAAAAAAAAGTTGAACTTTTGCATTTGGATGGCTGTAATAGGGTAATTTATAAAATGGGCGTGTCAAAATACATTAAAAAGCCTATAAATCCTAAATAAAAACTCAGAACTTCACAAAAATTGGTCAGCATATGTGACATAACATCATTAACAAGCATGAAAAATTCTATGGAGATCGGACGATAGGTGGCGCTATAACTGTTAAAAAGCTTTAAAATCATATATTTATGGTAAACTGCCTGTATTGGCTGTAAATGGTCTTTTCCATCTCTGATCATATAATTTTCATATCATAATGTTCAAAACTAGTGCAATACAATTCTCTGGACTCACTAGATCAATAATTGTCAGAAAAAGTTGAACTACTTCATTTGGATAGCTATAATAGGTTTACTTCAAAATCTGGCCTTTACCAAGTGTCCCCGAAAGCCTATATCTCTTTAATCAATGCTCAGACCTTCTTAAAAACAAGTCAGAACGTGTGAAATATTACCCTGAACTAGCATGAAAATTTTCAGACAGATCGGACAAAATTTGCCTCTATAACAGTTAAAAAGGTGAAAATGATATGAATTAATGGCATGTTAAGCCAATAAGTGGTATTTTACTGCCCCCTGCTGTTTAAAATAGTCATTTTCTCATATTGGTATTGGTATCAGCCATGGTAAATCATGATAAATTATGGTGTGTGTGTGTGTGTGTGTGTGTGTGTGTGTGTGTGTGTGTGTGTGTGTGTGTGTGTGTGTGTGTGTGTGTGTGTGTGTGTGTGGTACAAATATAACAAAGGTTTTATTTTCCAACATGAAAACAAACATAACAGAGTGCTAGTGCACAAACAATAACCGACAATGATAATGGATGAGAGGGGAACTTAAATACACAGATCAAGACAAGGACAACAGGTGACGGTTATGATGATGAGGAGCAGGTGATGATGAGGAGGGTGATGAGGAGCAGGTGCAGGTGATGACGACAGATGGTGAATGTGATGAAGACAGAAGGTGAATGTGATGAAGGTGAATGTGACACCAATATCACTGAAACATTTGTGTGTGTGTGTGTGTGTGTGTGTGTGTGTGTGTGTGTGTGTGTAGCATTCGTGTGTGTAGCATATGTAGCAAGTATGCATTATTGAGTTAACATGGAAACACTGGTTTGCTTTAGTGCAGAAAACTGGTCAAAATCATGAGGTTTAAAGTGAAAGTGAGCCAATAAGTGGTCTTCTACTGCCCTCTGCTGGCCATTCTACTTATTAATTAAATTTTTCCACATGTGCTTGCATTTATACTTGAATACACACTAAAAATCACTTATATAGCAATAACTATTATAACACAATCATATTTTGTCAGTGTTAATCACTTTATTTGCACTGACACTTCAAATAATTGCTAGTAATGTGGTAAATCATGGTAAATCATGGTTAACTATGCTGTGTGTGTGTGTGTGTGTGTGTGTGTGTGTGTGTGTGTGTGTGTGTGTGTGTGTGTGTGTGTGTGTGTGTGTGTGTAAGCATGCATTGAGTTAACATGGATAAACTGGTTTGCTTTAGTGCAGAAAACTGGTTTAAAGTGAAAGTGAGCCAATAAGTGGTCTTCTACTGCCCTCTGCTGGCCATTCTACTTATTAATGAAATATTTCAACATGTGCTTGCATTCATACTTGAATACACACTAAAAAAATCACTTATATAGCAATAACTATTATAACACAATCATATTTTGTCAGTGTTAATCACTTTATTTGCACTGACACTTCAAATAATTGCTAGTAATGTGATAAATCAGGCTAGAAACATGGTAAATCAAAGTAAATAATACTAGATTGTCGTTTATCTCCTGGTAAATAATACTAGAACGTGGTATATCATGGTAAATCATGGTTAACTATGCTGTGTGTGTATGTGTGTGTGTGTGTGTGTGTGTGTGTGTGTGTGTGTGTGTGTGTGTGTGTGTGTGTGTGTGTGTGTGTGTGTAAGCATGCATTGAGTTAACATGGAAAAACTGGTTTGCTTTAGTGCAGAAAACTGGTTTAAAGTGAAAGTGAGCCAATAAGTGGTCTTCTAGTGCCCTCTGCTGGCCATTCTACTTAATAATGAAATATTTTACATGTGCTTTTGCTTTCATACTTGGACACACACTAAAAATCACGTATATAACTAACTATTATAACACAATAATATTTTGTCAGTGTTCATCACCTCATTTGCATTGACACTTCACATAATTGCTAGTAATGTGGTTAATCATGCTAGAAACATTGTAAATCATAGTAAATAATACTGAAATGAGGTGTATCAAGGTAAATCATGCTAGAATCCTAATAAATCATTCTGGAACATGGTATATGATAGTAAATCATGCTAGAATCATATTAAATAATTCTAGAATGTGGCAAATCGTTGTGGGAGGAGCCTATTTTACTCAAATGGCTATAACTCAAGAAGTAAATGAGATATCTTCACCAAACTCAGTACACATGTGTATGGGTTCAATTTGAGGTCACAGTAAACAATTTTATGGAGATCGGACCATAGGTGGCGCTATAACTGTTAAAAAGCTTTAAAACCATATATATCCCATGGCAAATTGCCTGTATTGGCTGTAAATGGTCTTTTCCATCTATTATGTCAGTGGTTACATGCTTGCTAAATAAATCTTAATAACTTTTGATGCTTTTGTGCTTAAATGCCTTAAAGGCCTTAACTGCTTGAACCCCGATAAATGCTGCTTGCAGCTTTAATTATTATTATTATTATTATTCCGCCGTAAAACGCATCGTGCAGCCCAAACCGTAAGAGCTGGAACTTTGAAACTTTGACAGATGGTAGTACAAAAATCGAGGAAAGGTTCAGAGATTATGACCCCGATTGGCCCATAGGTGGCGCTATAACAACCAAAAGCGCGAAACTGCTCATAACTCCTAGACCGTATGTCGTAGACTCAAGTGTCTTATATCATTGGAAAGCTGGACGCCTGACGAACAAAACGTATATCTCCGATTTCATTTCCGCCATGATAGATTTTCCGCCATTTTGAATTTTGTCAAAAATCTACTTTTGCGAACTAGTCCCTGGTTTTTTGCCCGATTGGAACCAAACTAGTGCAGAAATGTTCTCTGGAGACTGAATATCAATAATTATCGAAAAAAAGTGGAAATTTCGATTCACGGTCGCTAAGGGGCGCCAAAACGTACGTTGTGGGAGGGGCCTATTTTACTAAAATGGCTATAACTCCCGATGTAAATGAGGTATCTTCACCAAACTTGGTACACATGTGTATGAGCTTACTCTGGGGTCACAGTAAAAAAATCGCGACGATTGGCCTCATGGTGGCGCTATAAAATGAAAAAAACATAAAACAGGCTATAACCACCTGACCGTTAGTCCGATTGACTTGAAAATTGGTATGCAGTGTCTTGGTCCAAGGTGCCATGTATGTGTATGAGGACATTGGCGTATCTCAAAAAACATGGCCGCCATCGGCCAACGAAGTTTGAGCACCTATTAGACAAGGTTAACGGAGGCCGATCGGAACGAAACTCAATGGGCATGTTCGGCTCATGGCCCTAAAGGTCTGTAAGAATTTTGAAAGAAATCGGCCACTAGTTGGCGCTAACGAGTTTTACGGCTCTGTAATCATGTAGTGTTACAAATATCCACACAATATGCATATCATTTGATAGATCTCCTCATCCTGAACAACTTTGCCTCAAGAACCATTGCTGTCAATCAAACTGTTCATTAATTATTCATTAATATGTTAAAAACCTACTTTTGCGAACTAGTCCTAGGTTTTTTGCCCGATCGGAACCAGACCAGTCTAGGACAATTCTCTGGACTCTCTAGATCAATAATTATCAAAAAAAAGTTGAACTTTTGCATTTGGATGGCTGTAATAGGGTAATTTATAAAATGGGCGTGTCAAAATACATTAAAAAGCCTATAAATCCTAAATAAAAACTCAGAACTTCACAAAAATCGGTCAGCATATGTGACATAACATCATTAACAAGCATGAAAAATTCTATGGAGATCGGACGATAGGTGGCGCTATAACTGTTAAAAAGCTTTAAAATCATATATTTCCTATGGTAAACTGCCTGTATTGGCTGTAAATGGTCTTTTCCATCTCTGATCATATAATTTTCATATCATAATGTTCAAAACTAGTGCAATACAATTCTCTGGACTCACTAGATCAATAATTGTCAGAAAAAGTTGAACTACTTCATTTGGATAGCTATAATAGGTTCACTTCAAAATGTAGCCTTTACCAAGTGTCCCCGAAAGCCTATATCTCTTTAATGAATGACTCAGACCTTCTTAAAAACAAGTCAGAACATGTGAAATATCACTCTGAACATGCATGAAAATTTTCAGACAGATCAGACAAAATTTGCCTCTATAACAGTTAAAAAGGTGAAAATGATATGATTATAATGGCATGTTAAGCCAATAAGTGGTATTTTACTGCCCCCTGCTGTTCAAAATAGTCATTTTGTCATATTGTTCTATAATTTATATTTAGACTTTATAAAATCACTATTTTAACATTTACAATTACATTTAGTCAAAATCCATCTGTTAAAGTATTAGTATTGACAGTTTGATCACATCATACATTTCAAATGTCTGCATCTACAACATAATGTGTGTGTGTAGTCTTAGGTTTCTGAATAAATTCTGAATCATCTGATTAATAGCTTGCAAAGACTTTGTGAAATGTTTATAGACCATTCAAATATATTTTCATAATGACATATCCCAATAGCATTGAAATAACAACAACAACATTTGTCTTTGTGTGTGTGTGTGTGTGTGTGTGCGTGCGTGCGTGCGTGCGTGCGTGCGTGCGTGCGTGCGTGCGTGCGTGCGTGTGTGTGTGTGTGTGTGTGTGTGTGTGTGTGTGTGTGTAAACATGCATTATGGAGTTAAAATGGAAAAACTGGTTTGCTTTAGTGCAGAAAAATGGTGAAAATCAAGAAGTTTAAAGTGAAAGTGAGCCAATATGTGGTCTTCTACTGCCCTCTGCTGGCCATTCTACTTATTAATGAAGTCTACTCACATATGCTTTTGCATTCATTAGACACTAAAAATCACTTATATAACAATAAAACACAAAAAAAATCACTTATATAACAATTACTATTGTAGCACAATCATATTTTGTCAGAGTTGATCACTTCATTTTTACTGATACTTCACATAATTGCTAGCAATGTGGTAAATCATGGTAAATTACACTAAAAACATGGTAAATCATAATAAATAATACTAGAATGTGGTGTATCAAGGTAAATCATACTACAATCCTGGTACATCATTCTAGAACATGGTATATCATGGTACATCATGCTAGAACATGGTAAATCATGGTAAACTATGCTAGAACAGGGTAAATCATGGTAAGCCATGATAAATCATAATAAACTATGGTAAATCATGTTAGAATGTGGTATATCATGGTAAATCATGCTAGAACATGGTAAATCATGGTAAACTATGCTAGAACAGGGTAAATCATGGTAAACTATGATGAATCATGGTAAACTATGATGAATCATGGTAAACTATGATAAATCATGATAAACTATGGTAATCCATGCTAGAATCACAGTAAACAATGGTAAATCATACTAGAATGTAGTATATCATGGTAAATTATGCTAGAATATGGCAAATCATGCTAGAATCATAGTAAATAATACTAGAATATGCTAAATTGTTGTGGGAGGAGCCTATTTTACTAAAATGGCTATAACTCAAGAAGTAAATGAGATATCTTCACCAAACTCAGTACACATGTGTATGGGTTCAATTTGAGGTCACAGTAAACAATTCTATGGAGATCGGACCATAGGTGGCGCTATAACTGTTAAAAAAGCTTTAAAACCATATATATCACATGGTAAATTGCCTGTATTGGCTGTAAATGGTCTTTTCCATCTATTATGTCAGTGGTTACATGCTTATTAAATAAATCTTAATAACTTTTGATGCTTTTGTGCTTAAATGCCTTAAAGGCCTTAACTGCTTGAACCCCGATAAATGCTGCTTGCAGCTTTAATTATTATTATTATTATTATTCTTCTCCGCTAAAACGCATCGTGCAGCCCAAACCGTAAGAGCTGGAACTTTGAAACTTTGACAGATGGTAGTACAAAAATCGAGGAAAGGTTCAGAGATTATGACCCCGATTGGCCCATAGGTGGCGCTATAACAACCAAAAGCGCGAAACTGCTCATAACTCCTAGACCGTATGTCGTAGACTCAAGTGTCTTATATCATTGGAAAGCTGGACGCCTGACGAACAAAACGTATATCTCCGATTTCATTTCCGCCATGATAGATTTTCCGCCATTTTGAATTTTGTCAAAAATCTATTTTTGCGAACTAGTCCCTGGTTTTTTGCCCGATTGGAACCAAACTAATGCAGAAATGTTCTCTGGAGACTGAATATCAATAATTATCGAAAAAAAGTGGAAATTTCGATTCACGGTCACTAAGGGGCGCCAAAACGTACGTTGTGGGAGGGGCCTATTTTACTAAAATGGCTGTAACTCCCGATGTAAATGAGGTATCTTCACCAAACTTGGTACACATGTGTATGAGCTTACTCTGGGGTCACAGTAAAAAAATCGCGACGATTGGCCTCATGGTGGCGCTATAAAATGAAAAAAACATAAAACAGGCTATAACCACCTGACCGTTAGTCCGATTGACTTGAAAATTGGTATGCAGTGTCTTGGTCCAAGGTGCCATGTATGTGTATGAGGACATTTGCGTATCTCAAAAAACATGGCCGCCATTGGCCAATGAAATTTTAACACCTATTAGACAAGGTTAACGGAGGCCGATCGGAACGAAACTCAATGGGCATGTTCGGCTCATGGCCCTAAAGGTCTGTAAGAATTTTGAAAGAAATTGGCCACTAGTTGGCGCTAACGAGTTTTACGGCTCTGTAATCACGTGGTGTTACAAATATCCACACAATATGCATATCATTTGATAGATCTCCTCATCCTGAACAACTTTGCCTCAAGAACCATTGCTGTCAATCAAACTGTTCATTAATTATTCATTAATATGTTAAAAAACTACTTTTGCGAACTAGTCCTAGGTTTTTTGCCCGATCGGAACCAGACCAGTCTAGGACAATTCTCTGGACTCTCTAGATCAATAATTATCAAAAAAAAGTTGAACTTTTGCATTTGGATGGCTGTAATAGGGTCATTTATAAAATGGGCGTGGCAAAATACACTAAAAACCCTATAAATCCTAAATAAAAACTCAGAACTTCACAAAAATTGGTCAGCATATGTGACATAACATCATTAACAAGCATGAAAAATTCTATGGAGATCGGACGATAGGTGGCGCTATAACTGTTAAAAAGCTTTAAAATCATATATTTCCTATGGTAAACTGCCTGTATTGGCTGTAAATGGTCTTTTCCATCTCTGATCATATAATTTTCATATCATAATGTTCAAAACTAGTGCAATACAATTCTCTGGACTCACTAGATCAATAATTGTCAGAAAAAGTTGAACTACTTCATTTGGATAGCTATAATAGGTTCACTTCAAAATCTGGCCTTTACCAAGTGTCCCCGAAAGCCTATATCTCTTTAATCAATGCTCAGACCTTCTTAAAAACAAGTCAGAACGTGTGAAATATTACCCTGAACTAGCATGAAAATTTTCAGACAGATCGGACAAAATTTGCCTCTATAACAGTTAAAAAGGTGAAAATGATATGAATTAATGGCATGTTAAGCCAATAAGTGGTATTTTACTGCCCCCTGCTGTTTAAAATAGTCATTTTCTCATATTGGTATTGGTATCAGCCATGGTAAATCATGATAAATGATGGTGTGTGTGTGTGTGTGTGTGTGTGTGTGTGTGTGTGTGTGTGTGTGTGTGTGTGTGTGTGTGTGTGGTACAAATATAACAAAGGTTTTATTTTCCAACATGAAAACAAACATAACAGAGTGCTAGTGCACAAACAATAACCGACAATGATAATGGATGAGAGGGGAACTTAAATACACAGATCAAGACAAGGACAACAGGTGACGGTTATGATGATGAGGAGCAGGTGATGATGAGGAGGGTGATGAGGAGCAGGTGCAGGTGATGACGACAGATGGTGAATGTGATGAAGACAGAAGGTGAATGTGATGAAGGTGAATGTGACACTAATATCACTGAAACATTTGTGTGTGTGTGTGTGTGTGTGTGTGTGTGTGTGTGTGTGTGTGTGTGTGTGTGTGTGTGTAGCATTCGTGTGTGTAGCATATGTAGCAAGTATGCATTATTGAGTTAACATGGAAACACTGGTTTGCTTTAGTGCAGAAAACTGGTCAAAATCATGAGGTTTAAAGTGAAAGTGAGCCAATAAGTGGTCTTCTACTGCCCTCTGCTGGCCATTCTACTTATTAATTAAATTTTTCCACATGTGCTTGCATTTATACTTGAATACACACTAAAAATCACTTATATAGCAATAACTATTATAACACAATCATATTTTGTCAGTGTTAATCACTTTATTTGCACTGACACTTCAAATAATTGCTAGTAATGTGGTAAATCATGGTAAATCATGGTTAACTATGCTGTGTGTGTGTGTGTGTGTGTGTGTGTGTGTGTGTGTGTGTGTGTGTGTGTGTGTGTGTGTGTGTGTGTGTGTGTAAGCATGCATTGAGTTAACATGGATAAACTGGTTTGCTTTAGTGCAGAAAACTGGTTTAAAGTGAAAGTGAGCCAATAAGTGGTCTTCTACTGCCCTCTGCTGGCCATTCTACTTATTAATGAAATATTTCAACATGTGCTTGCATTCATACTTGAATACACACTAAAAAAATCACTTATATAGCAATAACTATTATAACACAATCATATTTTGTCAGTGTTAATCACTTTATTTGCACTGACACTTCAAATAATTGCTAGTAATGTGATAAATCAGGCTAGAAACATGGTAAATCAAAGTAAATAATACTAGATTGTCGTTTATCTCCTGGTAAATAATACTAGAACGTGGTATATCATGGTAAATCATGGTTAACTATGCTGTGTGTGTATGTGTGTGTGTGTGTGTGTGTGTGTGTGTGTGTGTGTGTGTGTGTGTGTGTGTGTGTGTGTGTGTGTGTGTGTGTGTAAGCATGCATTGAGTTAACATGGAAAAACTGGTTTGCTTTAGTGCAGAAAACTGGTTTAAAGTGAAAGTGAGCCAATAAGTGGTCTTCTAGTGCCCTCTGCTGGCCATTCTACTTAATAATGAAATATTTTACAAGTGCTTTTGCATTCATACTTGGACACACACTAAAAATCACGTATATAACTAACTATTATAACACAATAATATTTTGTCAGTGTTCATCACCTCATTTGCACTGACACTTCACATAATTGCTAGTAATGTGGTTAATCATGCTAGAAACATTGTAAATCATAGTAAATAATACTGAAATGAGGTGTATCAAGGTAAATCATGCTAGAATCCTAATAAATCATTCTGGAACATGGTATATGATAGTAAATCATGCTAGAATCATATTAAATAATTCTAGAATGTGGCAAATCGTTGTGGGAGGAGCCTATTTTACTCAAATGGCTATAACTCAAGAAGTAAATGAGATATCTTCACCAAACTCAGTACACATGTGTATGGGTTCAATTTGAGGTCACAGTAAACAATTTTATGGAGATCGGACCATAGGTGGCGCTATAACTGTTAAAAAGCTTTAAAACCATATATATCCCATGGCAAATTGCCTGTATTGGCTGTAAATGGTCTTTTCCATCTATTATGTCAGTGGTTACATGCTTGCTAAATAAATCTTAATAACTTTTGATGCTTTTGTGCTTAAATGCCTTAAAGGCCTTAACTGCTTGAACCCCGATAAATGCTGCTTGCAGCTTTAATTATTATTATTATTATTATTCCGCCGTAAAACGCATCGTGCAGCCCAAACCGTAAGGGCTAGAGCTTTGAAACTTTGCCATATGGTAGTACAAAAATCGAGGAGAGGTTATCAAATTATGACCCCGATTGGCCCATAGGTGGCGCTATAGCAACCAAAAGCGCGAAACTGCTCATAACTCCTAGACCGTAAGTCATAGACTCAAGTGTCTTATATCATTGGAAAGCTGGACGCCTGACGAACAAAACGTATATCTCCGATTTTATTTCCGCCATGATAGATTTTCCGCCATTTTGAATTTTGTCGAAAATCTACTTTTGCGAACTAGTCCCTGGTTTTTCGCCCGATCGGAACCAAACCAGTGCAGAATTGTTCTCTGGAGTCTGAAGATCAATAATTATCGAAAAAAAGTTGAAATTTCGATTCACGGTCGCTAGGGGGTGCAAAATTAACGTTGTGGGAGGAGCCTATTTTACTAAAATGGCTATAACTCCAGAAGTAAAAGAGGTATTTTAACCAAACTTGGTACACATGTGTAAGAGGTCACTCTGAGGTCACGGTAAAAAAATCGCGGCGATTGGCCACATGGTGGCGCTATAACATGAAAAAAACATAAAACAGGCTATAACCACCTGACCGTTAGTCCGATTGACTTGAAAATTGGTATGCAGTGTCTTGGTCCAAGGTGCCGTGTATGTCTATGAGGACATTGGCGTATCTCAAAAAACATGGCCGCCATCGGCCAATGAAGTTTGAGCACCGATTAGACAAGGTTAACGGAGGCCGATCGGAACGAAACTCGATGGGCATGTTCGTCTCATGGCCCTAGAGGTCTGTAAGAATTTTGAAAGAAATCGGCCACTAGTTGGCGCTAACGAGTTTTATGGCTCTGTAATCACGTGGTGTTACACTCATCCACACAATATGCATATCATTTGATAGATCTGCTCATGCTGAACAACTTTGCCTCAAGAACCATTGCTGTCAATCAAACCGTTCATTAAATATTCATGAATATGTCTAAAACCTACTTTTGCGAACTAGTCCTAGGTTTTTCGCCCGATCGGAACCAGACCAGTCTAGGACAATTCTCTGGACTCTCTAGATCAATAATTATCAAAAAAAAGTTGAACTTTTGCATTTGTATGGCTGTAATAGGGTCATTTATAAAATGGGTGTGGCAAAATACACTCAAAAGCCTATAAATCCTAAATGAAAACTCAGAACTTCACAAAAATTGGTCAGCCTATGTGTCATAACATCATTAACAAGCATGCAAAATGATATGGAGATCGGACGATAGGTGGCGCTATAACTGTTAAAAAGCTTTAAAACCATATATTTCCTATGGTATGTTGCCTGTATTGGCTGTAAATGGTCTTTTCCATCTCTGATCATATAATTTTCATATCATAATGTTCAAAACTAGTGCAATACAATTCTCTGGACTCACTAGATCAATAATTGTCAGAAAAAGTTGAACTACTTCATTTGGATAGCTATAATAGGTTCACTTCAAAATGTAGCCTTTACCAAGTGTCCCCGAAAGCCTATATCTCTTTAATGAATGACTCAGACCTTCTTAAAAACAAGTCAGAACATGTGAAATATCACTCTGAACATGCATGAAAATTTTCAGACAGATCAGACAAAATTTGCCTCTATAACAGTTAAAAAGGTGAAAATGATATGATTATAATGGCATGTTAAGCCAATAAGTGGTATTTTACTGCCCCCTGCTGTTCAAAATAGTCATTTTGTCATAATTGTTCTATAATTTATATTTAGACTTTATAAAATCACTATTTTAACATTTACAATTACATTTAGTCAAAATCCATCTGTTAAAGTATTAGTATTGACAGTTTGATCACATCATACATTTCAAATGTCTGTATCTACAACATAATGTGTGTGTGTAGTCTTAGGTTTCTGAATAAATTCTGAATCATCTGATTAATAGCTTGCAAAGACTTTGTGAAATGTTTATAGACCATTCAAATATATTTTCATAATGACATATCCCAATAGCATTGAAAAAACAACAACAACATTTGTCTTTGTGTGTGTGTGTGTGTGTGTGTGTGTGTGTGTGTGTGTGTGTGTGTGTGTGTGTGTGTGTAAACATGCATTATGGAGTTAAAATGGAAAAACTGGTTTGCTTTAGTGCAGAAAAATGGTGAAAATCAAGAAGTTTAAAGTGAAAGTGAGCCAATAAGTGGTCTTCTACTGCCCTCTGCTGGCCATTCTACTTATTAATGAAGTCTACTCACATATGCATTAGACACTAAAAATCACTTATATAACAATAAAACACTAAAAAATCACTTACATAACAATTACTATTGTAGCACAATCATATTTTGTCAGAGTTTATCACTTCATTTTTACTGATACTTCACATAATTGCTAGCAATGTGGTAAATCATGGTAAATCACAATAAAACATGGTAAATCATAATAAATAATACTAGAATGTGGTGTATCAAGGTAAATCATACTACAATCCTGGTACATCATTCTAGAACATGGTATATCATGGTACATCATGCTAGAACATGGTAAATCATGGTAAACTATGCTAGAACAGGGTAAATCATGGTAAGCCATGATAAATCATAATAAACTATGGTAAATCATGTTAGAATGTGGTATATCATGGTAAATCATGCTAGAACATGGTAAATCATGGTAAACTATGCTAGAACAGGGTAAATCATGGTAAACTATGATAAATCATGGTAAACTATGATAAATCATGATAAACTATGGTAATCCATGCTAGAATCACAGTAAACAATGGTAAATCATACTAGAATGTAGTATATCATGGTAAATTATGCTAGAATATGGCAAATTATGCTAGAATCATAGTAAATAATACTAGAATATGCTAAATTGTTGTGGGAGGAGCCTATTTTACTAAAATGGCTATAACTCAAGAAGTAAATGAGATATCTTCACCAAACTCAGTACACATGTGTATGGGTTCAATTTGAGGTCACAGTAAACAATTCTATGGAGATCGGACCATAGGTGGCGCTATAACTGTTAAAAAGCTTTAAAACCATATATATCACATGGTAAATTGCCTGTATTGGCTGTAAATGGTCTTTTCCATCTATTATGTCAGTGGTTACATGCTTATTAAATAAATCTTAATAACTTTTGATGCTTTTGTGCTTAAATGCCTTAAAGGCCTTAACTGCTTGAACCCCGATAAATGCTGCTTGCAGCTTTAATTATTATTATTATTATTATTCCGCCGTAAAACGCATCGTGCAGCCCAAACCGTAAGAGCTGGAACTTTGAAACTTTGACAGATGGTAGTACAAAAATCGAGGAAAGGTTCAGAGATTATGACCCCGATTGGCCCATAGGTGGCGCTATAACAACCAAAAGCGCGAAACTGCTCATAACTCCTAGACCGTATGTCGTAGACTCAAGTGTCTTATATCATTGGAAAGCTGGACGCCTGACGAACAAAACGTATATCTCCGATTTCATTTCCGCCATGATAGATTTTCCGCCATTTTGAATTTTGTCAAAAATCTACTTTTGCGAACTAGTCCCTGGTTTTTTGCCCGATTGGAACCAATCTAGTGCAGAAATGTTCTCTGGAGACTGAATATCAATAATTATCGAAAAAAAGTGGAAATTTCGATTCACGGTCGCTAAGGGGCGCCAAAACGTACGTTGTGGGAGGGGCCTATTTTACTAAAATGGCTATAACTCCCGATGTAAATGAGGTATCTTCACCAAACTTGGTACACATGTGAAAGAGGTCAATCTGAGGTCACAGTAAAAAAATCGCGGCGATTGGCCACATGGTGGCGCTAAAACATGGAAAAAACATAAAACAGGCTATAACCACCTGACCGTTAGTCCGATTGACTTGAAAATTGGTATGCAGTGTTTTGGTCCAAGGTGCCATGTATATCTATGAGGACATTGGTGTATCTCGAAAAACATGGCCGCCATCGGCCAATGAAGTTTGAGCACCTATTAGACAAGGTTAACGGAGGCCAATCGGAACGAAACTCGATGGGCATATTCGACTCATGGCCCTAGAGGTCTGTAAGAATTTTGAAAGAAATCGGCCACTAGTTGGCGCTAACGAGTTTAATGGCTCTGTAATCACGTGGTGTTACACTTATTGTCACAAAATGCATATCATTTGATAGATCTGCTCATGCTGAACAACTTTGCCTCAAGAACCATTGCTGTCAATCAAACCGTTCATTAAATATTCGTAATTATGTTAAAAACCTACTTTTGCGAACTAGTCCCTGGTTTTTCGCCCGATCGGAACCAAACAAGTCTAGAACAATTCTATGGACTCTCTAGATAAATAATTATCAAAAAAAAGTTGAACTTTTGCATTTTTCGCATGGGTATATTGGGTTATAAAGAAAATGGGTGTGGCCTATAAATCCTAAACGAAAACACAGAACTTCACAAAAATTGATGTGCATATTTGTCATAACATGCTAAAGAAGCCTGGAAATTTGTATTGAGATCGGACCAAAGGTGGCGCTATAACTGTTAAAACGCTTTAAAATCATATATTTCCTATGGTAAATTGCCTGTATTGGCTGTGAATGGTCTTTTCCTATGAAAAATTCCATAGGAAATAATTTGATCAAAATGAAATAATTTTCATATAATAATGTTCATGACTCTTAATAAGCATGAAACTTTTCAGACAGATCAGACAAAATTTGCCTCTATAACAGTCAAAAAGGTAAAAATGATATAACATGTCATTAAGCCAATAAGTGGTATTTTACTGCCCCCTGCTGCCATTTCATCATACTGCTCCCTAATATTGTCATATAATTCATATTTAGACTTTATAAAATCATTATTTTAACATTTTCAATCATATTTTGTCAAAACTCATCTATTGGAGTATTACTTGACAATTGTGTCACACTGAGATATGGAAATGGACGAAAGTAAATGAATGAAATGAAACGAAAGTAAAACGGCATTTAAGCCACGCCCCCGAATACAAATTCACTAATAACTCGAAAACGGAAAGTCGTTGCACGTTCAAATTTTGATGGTAAGGTCCTCTCCAGGCTCTTGATCGAAACGTGTCGTCGCGGGCCTCCGTGGGCCTCCGTCGAGGGCTACTCGAGCACTATCTATGCTCTGAGTTTCAGAATTTTTCGCGTTCTGGTTACCGAGATATAATTGAAAAACCAAATTCCCATTCATTCACTCATTCATTCAAACACTTCAATTGTAAAATGCAAGCTATAATACCACTTTTGTCCACTTGAGGGAGCAGCAGAATTGCACATTACCTTTTCATTAGCTTTCAGTATTGGGAAACAAACAAATGCTTTAAAAAGCAATCTTTTTATTATGATAGGGCTTTAGCTTTCGATTATTTTAGTAATCGAGTATTCTATTCGAGTAATCGGATAAAAAAAATTGTGGTAAAAAATAGATTCAAGTTAACAACAGCCTTTAAAATGACTTAAAATACAAATATATAATAACAAGCAACAATAATTGGTTCAAGTAAAGTATCAAAGTAAGTAATTATATTGGTTTTATTGAAGAACACTGTTAAAATATACCCATGTAAAATGAATTATATAAACTAATATAAACATAACTTATGTACATAAATAACAAATGCCTGCAGAGGGCGCCAGCGGCCTGGTTGTTGTTACACTAAGCCTGGCATTATCAAATCCTTGTTTAATATTGTCCAAACAATTAATTCAAATGTCAACTTAACCTTTAATATTTGGCCACTTCTGTACGATAGAAATGCTACAGTCACTGTAATTTCTTGAATGATAACATGTGCTCATCAAAACATGCAAACTCAGAGCAAGATAACTTATATTTTGAAATCGCAATGTTTAAACTTTTATTTTGAAATCGCGATGAACAGCAGTTTGAGAAACCCAGATGTGCTCCACAAATGATAACAGTGCAACTATGAAACACAAACTGCGTCCGACTTGTGTTCCCATATTTGCACGTTATTGGAAACCTAAACAAACAGCACTGCAGAGACTGAGTTTGCTTGGAGCAGCGTTTACTGTGGACGGAGCTGAGGTAATTTTAACATGTAACGTTAGGCTAATCTGCACTCATGTAATTGAAGCGTCTTCTCTGTGAAAAAAACAAACAAACAAAAAACAGAGGATATATTTATTTAACTGAATCACAGCCTTTGTGATTTCACAATGGCACTATGCTTTATTATGACTGTAAATGGTTTTAAATATCGCGTTGTCCTAGAAAACTGTAATTCTGCGGTTGTTGGATTCTCGTCTGTGGAATGCACCACTTTCGGTATTTTGCCAATTACTCGAGGGGTAAATTGCAATCAAGGATTTTTTTAAATCGAGTACTTTACTATAATCGAGGAATCGTTACAGCCCTATACTGGTAACATAGTTTTATATTATTAGATCACAAAGAAATGCCTATAGACAAATAAATATATTTTCTCAATAACATATCCA
The DNA here is from genome assembly GCF_949319135.1 of Squalius cephalus. Lineage (NCBI taxonomy): Eukaryota > Metazoa > Chordata > Actinopteri > Cypriniformes > Leuciscidae > Squalius > Squalius cephalus. The sequence goes on from NC_137130.1 coordinate 31,703,794, forward strand.
AAAAACATATTTGTGTGTGTGTGTGTGTGTGTGTGTGTAAGCATGCATTATTGAGTTAACATGGAGAAACTGGTTTGATTTAGTGCAGAAAACTGGTGCAAATCATTAAGTTTAAAGTGAAAGTGAGCCAATAAGTGGTCTTCTACTGGCTTCTGCTGGCCATTCTACTTATTAACTAATTCGGAGTCTTGGGCTATTTTGGCCGTTTTTGAGTACTTTTTACACAGCACAACATCACCTATATGAACAGACAATTCGTTTTTCACTTTGATGTACTTTATCAACATACTGGACCCAAAATCACACAAAAAACACAAAATCCGAATAGAAAAATTATAGTTTTTTACTACAAAAAACACAAACATGCTCAATGAAGCATTTTAAAAGGTTTAAAATGTTAACACAAGTTGTAAATGTCAACATATACAGGTACAATTCAGATATAATCAAGCTATATACAAAAAAAATATGATTTACAAAAAAAAGCAGGTGTAGCCATGGGCTTTTTTTTTTTTCTTTTTAGCTTTGCCACTTTTTAAAACAGTTCATGCACACAATTATACAGAGAGCTATATTTAAGGCCTTGCATTCCCAGAGTATGAGGGTTCCCAAATAGTGCAAATACAACATAAAAAAGGTAAAATTGAGATAAAATCAAACTATATACAGCAAAAAGCAGGTGTGGCAATAGGGTTTTTTTCTTTTCTTTTTTGCTTAGAAACTCTACAAAACACAATGTACAATTACACAGACAGCTACATTACAGGGCTTTCATGAGCTTGAGTAAGAGGTGTTCCTAAAAAGTGCAAATATACCATACAAAAGGTAAAATGAATACAAAATCAATATCAGGATCACTCTCGGTTTTCCAGGGCTCAGAGTTGTGGTGTGGCTGTCCTGACTTTGCTGGAGATCTTGATCTGGTTTGACTCTTCCTTCCACCCCATCTCTTTGTAGGCCTCTGTCTGCTTGTTGTCGAAGTGGTAGATGACCCAGGCTGCTCATCATCTCTGTACATGTCAAGACACACGCAAAAAGATTAAAGATTGTACATCAAAGTTCAAGATGCTCATTGGCACATATGCACAACAATTACAGTGAAGCAGTCATTGGCAATGAAATTCTTGTTCACACAACCACACACACACACACACACACACACACACACACACACACACAGACAGACAGACACACACAGAAACACACACGCACAGACAGACAGACAGACAGACAGACACACACACACACACACACACACACACACACACACACACACACACACACAGACAGACAGACAGAGACACACACACACACACACACACACACACACACACACACAGATAATATAATATACAATAAGCTAAAAGTTTGTCTCACCCCTCGTTGTGAACCACAAAAGCCGAGTCGTCAATCTCATCATCGCCACTTTCTGATTCCGTCGATGAACTGTAAACAACATCGTCCAGTTGGTAGAACAAGTCGAGGGCTTGTTCAACCAAAAATTTTCCTTCCACAAAAAATACCTAAACTATCTACACTACTCCTAAACTACTCTCAAAATCTACTCAAACTCTTCCAAAAACTAGCAATAACATCTCTGTCTTTCTGTCTATTCCGTCAATATCCCATCGGCGCCTTTCAATTTCGCTTCTTTGCACAGTTGGCTCCTCCTCCACTCCGTAAAATGTGCAGCATGAAGAGCAGAGTCAGCAGATTCACACATTTTTCTCCGTTTTGTTTTATGACAAAAACCGACGAAGTTATTGGAATAAATGCGACGCCTGTCGCATCCCATCGTGCGTTCTTTTACGAATGCGTCAATATTTTCAATATTTTTTTTATATAAAGTTTAAATGATCATATCTCCGTTTTTACTTGGTCTAGCAACACAAAACAAAAAGTAGAATAGAGTTTCAAGCCAGCACTTTCGACAGAAGTGGACGGCAGTGCTCGACGTGACTTTGTTTTTATAATTCAACGTCTTAAACCTGTCATGTGATTTGATCACGCCGGTGTGATCGGCGACTCGGAAGAGTTGATGAAGTCTTTTCACATGTGCTTTTGGATTCACTTGTATAACAATAACTATTATAACACAATCATATTTTGTCAGTGTTTATCACTTCATTTGCACTGACACTTCACATAATTGCTAGTAATGTGGTAAATCATGGTAAATCACGCTAGAAACATGGTAAGTCATAGTAAATAATAGTAGAATGTGGTGTATCAAGGTAGATCATGTAAGAATCCTGGTAAATAATTCTAGAACGTGGTATATCATGCTAGAACATGGTAAATCATGGTAAACTATGATAAATCATGATGAACTATGTCAAATCATTTTAGAATGTGGTATATCATGATAAATCATGCTAGAACATGATCTTTTCCATCTATGATGTCAGTGGTTACATGCTTGCTAAATAAAACTTAATAACTTTTGATGCTTTTGTGCTTTAAGGCCTTAAAGGCCTTAATTGCTTGAACCCCGATAAATGCTGCTTGCAGCTTTAATTAGGGCCCAAGCCCTGAAAGGGCGAAGGCCCTATTGTTTTTGTAAGGATTATTAGGGCCCAAGCCCTGAAAGGGCGAAGGCCCTATTGTTTCCGGTAGGATTATTTATTATTATTATTATTAGGGCCCAAGCCCTGAAAGGGCGAAGGCCCTATTGTTTCCGGTAGGATTATTTATTATTATTATTATTATTATTATTATTAGGGCCCAAGCCCTGAAAGGGCGAAGGCCCTATTGTTTTCGGTAGGATTATTGTTTATTAGGGCCCAAGCCCTGAAAGGGCGAAGGCCCTATTGTTTTCGGTAGGATTATTTATTATTATTATTATTATTAGGGCCCGAGCACCGATGGTGTGAGGACCCTCTTGGAATTGCTCTGTTTATTATTAGGGCCCAAGCCCTGAAAGGGCGAAGGCCCTATTGTTTTCGGTAGGATTATTAGGGCCCAAGCCCTGAAAGGGCGAAGGCCCTATTGTTTTCGGTAGGATTATTATTATTATTATTATTATTATTATTATTATTATTTTGTCAACCTTTCGGGCACTTTTGGGGCCCTTAACATGCTCGAAAACTCTTGAAATTTTGCACACAGGTCAGAACCCGCAGCCATCAGGGCCGGGCTGAAGCTGGTACCCGGGCGTGGCAGGGGGCCTCGACAGCGCCCCCTGGAACGGGATCCGAACACTTGTCCATAAATCAGACACGCTTGCATGTAATAATATGAAACTCGGTACACATATAGACCTCATCGGGCCGAACAACTTTCGTGCTCTAAGTTTTACGCCAGACCAACGGGAAGTCAGCTATTATGGGTTGTTTGGAAACGCATGCTGTGGAATTTGATGTACTCCTCCTAGGAAATTCATCCATTCAGGCCAAACTCGGTCGGCATTAAGTCAAGACATTGAGGATGCTAAATTGCGGACGGATTTTTGATATCTCGAACGGTTTGGCCGTGGCAAGGAAACGTATTTATGGCGAATAATTCAAACAGGAAGTGTGTTATAACTTCTGCATTCATTAACTGATCTTGATGAAACTTCAGCAGTGTGTTAGTTGTAAGAGGCCGATCACATGGATGTGACATTTGTGAGTCAAAGTTATAGCGCCACCAACTGGCAACAGGAAGTGTGTCACTTTCAAAATGCTTTGAAATCACCCTCTTATTTTTACCCGATTTGCTTAAAACTTTATGTGTATAATGTAGACACACGGCAGATGGAGACCTGTGAAAGGATTATTGATATCTTAGATACTGTTGCCGTGGCAACGCATTAAACTTTAATATTCTTTTCGGATGCTTTTGAGACTCTTCACATGCTTGAAAATGCATGAAACTCGACAGACACATCACATTTATTATCCAGTAGACATGTGCAAAGTTTCAGAAACGGGCGTGGTAAAATGGCTCAGTAGCGCCACCTTTAGTCAAAAATGGGGGCTTAGTTTTTCCTAGAATCACAAAACTTGGTAGGTGTATTGTTCTCATCAAGCCGGACAACTTTCTAATTTACAGTCATAACCTCAGACCACCAGGAACTCAGATATTTTGGTTTGAATGTGGATTTTCTGGAGAATTTTCTCTCTCTCTGTCTGTCTCTGTGTTTGTGAGGGGTGGGAGGGATTTGTCTGTTGAGTTTAATGTTTGTTTTCAAGGTTTCAGGGGCTTTTGGGACCCTTAACGTGCTCGAAAACTCTTGAAACTTTGCACACAGGTCAGAACCCACGGCCATCAGGGCCGGGCTGAAGCTGGTACCCGGGCGTGGCTGGGGGGCTCAACAGCGCCCCCTTGAACGGGGTTCTAAAACTTGGTCCATATATCAAACACGCTTGCATGAATTAATATGAAACTCGGTACACATATAGATCTCATCGGGCCGAACAACTTTCCCCCGGTCAAGTTTTACGCCAGCTCAACAGGAAGTCGGCTATTATGGGTTGTTTGGAAAACGCTTGCTGTGGAATGTGAAATACTCCTCCTAGAAAATTCACTGTGTCCCCTCCAAACTCGGTATGCATGTAGTCAAGACTTTGAGGATGCTAAATTGCGGACGGATTTTTGATATCTCGAACGGTTTGGCCGTGGCGAGGAATCGAATTTATGGCGAGAAAAGAGAAACACGAAGTGGAATAACTTCTGCATACATTAACTGATCTTGATGAAACTTCAGCAGTGTGTTCGTGGTAAGAGGCCGATCAGATGGATGTAACTATTGTGAGTCAAAGTTATAGCGCCACCAACTGGCAGCAGGAAGTGTGTCACTTTCAACATGCTTTTGACAAAAGTGGGGGGGTTAGTTTTAACTACAGTAAAAAAAAATAGTACGTATATTGTTCTCATCAAGCCGGACAACTTTCTAATTTACATTCATTAGCTCCAGCCATCAGGAAGTCAGATATTTTGGTCTGAATGTGGATTTTTTTGCAAAATCAGCCTCTGAATTTTTAGCCACTCCTCTTAAACTATTTATTTTATTCCCACCAAACTTTTTCAACATGATGAAAATACATTAAATATGCTAAATTGTGAATGGATAATAAATATCTCAAACGGTTTTGCTATAGTGAGGGACTAAAGTAATGTACAAAAAGGAAACTAAAAGCCTCATCTTCTAAAAATGTAATTAAAAACCATTTATTTCTATATAAAAGTATACAAATATCACAACTAAACCCATTTTATTCTTTTTTTTTTTCAATTTAATAATAATTTATAAGTTTAAAAATAGTAATTGTACTATTTAGTCCCATAAAAGTCAAGTCATACATAGGGCTATACTGCCCTCTTGTGTTCAAAATCAGGTAGGCCTATTGTATCTACATAAAAATATACTAGGTTTGTGACAGTGAGAATATTTTACCACTGGTTAATCTATGTGTGACACCGCTGGGGGCTTTTGAATCGCCAACTTAAAAACGAAAGTAAAATATGCTCGTCCGCACTGACATTGATAGTGGTTGAGCGAGCGTTTCAAATGAATTCCTATGGAAGTAGGAATTAACTGAAAAACGTTCACTCTGTTCTGCTCGTTCCTCGCCGTGGATGCGCACCGTTATGAATGCCCGTGCAGCCATGAGCATTTTAGTTTAATTTTACAATTAGTGCCTTTCGGGGGGTGGATTGCTTGAAATTATTTTACAAAAGCACAATGTTGTGTTTTATTGCGACTGTACACACATATAAGTTAACACTTTGCAGTTTGAATGTCGTCCTGTATAATGACGGAGTATGTTTTTATGTGTCCACTCTTCAATCGCGCCCACGCCACACACACACACACACACACACACACGGTTTACTATCTTTGTGGGGACTCTCCATAGACTTAATGGTTTTTATACTGTACAAACTGTATATTCTATCTCCTCACACTAACCCTACCCCTAAACCTACCTATCCCAGAAAACTTTCTGCATTTTTACATTTCCAAAAAAACTCATTCTGTATGATTTATAAGCTTGTTTACCCATGGGGACCTCTATTTAGGTCCCCACTGTGACACAAGTCCCCATGAGTCTGTGTGCATTCAGGTTGAAGTCCCCACCGGGATAGAAAAACATGAACACACACACACACACACACACACACACACACACACACACACACACACACACACACACACACGCACACACACACACACACACACACACACATTCCAGCATTGCAATCTTGACATCGCAGCCTGTTCATTATAGCCTTAATTTAGCACCGATGGTGTGAGGACCCTCTTGGAATTGCTCTGTTTATTATTATTATTATTAGGGCCCGAGCACCGATGGTGTGAGGACCCTCTTGGAATTGCTCTGTTTATTAGGGCCCGAGCACCGATGGTGTGAGGACCCTCTTGGAATTGCTCTGTTTATTATTATTATTATTATTCTTCTCCGCATTTAATTGCATTTTTGAGGGCCTAAACATGCTCGAAAACTCACGAAACTTTGCACACGCGTCAGAACTGGCGAAAATTTACATCTGATATAGGTTTCAGAATTGGGCGGGGCAAAATGGCTCGATAGCGCCACCTATAAAAGTTCAACAGAGTGCGCCTCCCGCTGTGTTCCACGTACGTGTACGAAATTCGGTACATATGTGTAATGACCTAATACCTACAAAAAAGTCTCTTGGAGCATAGCTCTAAACACAACAGGAAGTCAGCCATTTTCAACTTCCTCTCTGATTTTTGTGCACTTTTTGCCATTTTCAGGCCTCGTACTTTAACGAACTCCTCCTACAGTTTTAATCTGATCATCTTCAAATTTGGTGAGTGTAATCTTAAGGCCTTTGCGACGTTAAATTGCGAAGATCTTGAGTTTTCGTCGAAGGGCGGGCCCTCGGCGGCCTGACAAATTTTGATGTTTCGCCATGAAACAGGAAGTTGCTGTAACTCAGGCATGGAATGTCCAATCTGCCCCAAACTTCACACTTTTGATAAGCGTTCTGTCCTGAACACATGACCATGCTCATATTCAGTTACAGTCATAGCGCCACCTGCTGGCAACAGGAAGTGACATGTTTAACACTCTTGTGGACTCCTGATAACATATAAAAAAGTGCCAGCAAGTGCTAAACATGCTAACAACTTACTAGAAACATGCTAAAACATGCTAGCAAACACTTAGCTAAGTGCTAAAGCATGCTATTACTGCAATTAAATAGGAATTTGCTGTAACTCAGGCACGGAATGTCCAATCTGCCCCAAACTTCACACGTTTGATAAGAGTCATGGCCTGAACACATCTACATGAGAATATTCAGTTATAGTAATAGCGCCACCTACTGGTAACAGGAAGTGTCATGTTTAACACGTTGATGCCGTTCTAGCAACATGTTAAAAATGCCATTGACTTCTAAAAATGCTAGAAACATGTTAAAACATGCTAGCAATACTTAGCTAAGTGCTAAAGCATGCTAATTCAATGAAACAGGATGTTGTTGTTACTCAAGAAGGCAATGTCCAATCTGCGCCAAACTTCACACTTTTGATAAGCGTTCTGTCCTGAACACATGACCATGCTCATATTCAGTTACAGTCATAGCGCCACCTGCTGGGAACAGTAAGTGACGTTTAACACTGTTCTTGACTCCTAATAACATATAAAAAAATGGCAGTAGGTGCTAAACATCCTACCAACATACTAGAGACATGTTAAAACATACTAGCAAACACTTAGCTAAGTGCTAAAGAATGATATTACTGCAATTAAATATGAATTTGCTGTAACTCAGGCATGGAATGTCCAATCTGCGTCAAACTTCACACTTTTGATAAGCGTTCTGTCCTGAACACATGACCATGCTTATATTCAGTTACAGTCATAGCGTCACCTTCTGGCAACAGGAAGTGACATGTTAACACTGTTATGGACTCCTAATAACATATAAAAAAGTGCCAGCAAGTGTTAAACATGTTAACAACATACTAGAAACATGCTAAAACATGCTAGCAAACTCTTAGCTAAGTGCTAAAGCATGCTATTATTGCAATTAAATAGGAATTTGCTGTAACTCAGGCATGGAATGTCCAATCTGCCCCAAACTTCACACTTTTGATAAGAGTCATGGCCTGAACACATCTGCATGAGAATGTTCAGTTATAGTAATAGCGCCACATACTGGCAACAGGAAGTGACATGTTTAACACGTTGATGCCGTTCTAGCAACATGTTAAAAATGCCATTGAGTTCTAAACATGCTAGAAACATGTTAAAACATGCTAACAATGCTTAGCTAAGTGCTAAAGAATGCTAATTCAATGAAACATGACTTTGTTGTTACTCAAGAAGGCAATGTCCAATTTGCACCAAACTTCACACGTTTGATAAGAGTTCTGTCCTGAACACACATCCATGGTCATATTCAGTTATAGTCATAACGCCACCTACTGGCAACAGAAACTGACATGGTTAACACAGTAATGCAGTACTAACCACATCATTATTGTGTACTGAGCATGCTAGAAACAGACTAAACATGCTAGCAACACTTAGCTGAGTCATGAAGCATGCTATTATCACCATTATACAAAACATTTTGTTACTGACTTTGACATACTCTTACTATATATACCTCCTTAAATGTACATTTCCCAACCATGCTCTGTCTTCCTAAAGCCACCGAGTGTTGATGGCACGGGTGCGAGGGCCCTTTCATCGCTGCTTGCAGCTTTAATTAGGGCCCGAGCACCGATGGTGTGAGGACCCTCTTGGAATTGCTCTGTTTATTATTATTATTATTATTCTTCTCCGCATTTAATTGCATTTTTGAGGGCCTAAACATGCTCGAAAACTCACGAAACTTTGCACACGCGTCAAAACTGGCGAAAATTGACATCTGATATAGGTTTCAGAATTGGACGGGGCAAAATGGCTCGATAGCGCCACCTATAAAAGTTCAACGGAGTGCGCCTCCCGCAACGTTCCACGTACGTGCACGAAATTCGGTACATACATGTAATGACCTAATACCTACAAAAAAGTCTCTTGGAGCATAGCCCTAAACACAACAGGAAGTCAGCCATTTTGAACTTCCTCCCAGATTTTTGTGCAGTTTTTGACATTTTCAGGCCTCGTACTTTAACGAACTCCTCCTACAGTTTTAATCTGATCATCTTCAAATTTGGTGAGTGTAATCTTAAGGCCTTTGCGACGTTAAATTGCGAAGATCTTGAGTTTTCGTCGAAGGGCGGGTCCTCGGCGGCCTGACAAATTTTGATGTTTCGCCATGAAACAGGAAGTTGCTGTAACTCAGGCATGGAATGTCCAATCTGCCCCAAACTTCACACATTTGATAAGAGTTCTGTCCTGAACACATGACCATGCTCATATTCAGTTATAGTCATAGCGCCACCTGCTGGCAACAGGAAGTGACATGTTTAACACTGTTATGGACTCCTAATAACATATAAAAAAGTGCCAGCAAGTGCTAAACATGCTAACAACATACTAGAAGCATGCTAAAACATGCTAGCAAACTCTTAGCTAAGTGCTAAAGCATGCTATTATTGCAATTAAATAGGAATTTGCTGTAACTCAGGCATGGAATGTCCAATCTGCCCCAAACTTCACACTTTTGATAAGCGTTCTGTCCTGAACATATCTACATGAGAATATTCAGTTATAGTAATAGCGCCACCTACTGGTAACAGGAAGTGTCATGTTTAACACGTTGATGCCATTCTAGCAACATGTTAAAAATGCCATTGACTTCTAAACATGCTAGAAACATGTTAAAACATGCTAGCAATACTTAGCTAAGTGCTAAAGCATGCTAATTCAATGAAACAGGATGTTGTTGTTACTCAAGAAGGCAATGTCCAATCTGCGCCAAACTTCACACTTTTAATAAACGTTCTGTCCTGAACACATGACCATGCTCATATTCAGTTACAGTCATAGTGCCACCTGCTGGCAACAGGAAATGACATGTTAAACACTGTTGTGGACATATAAAAACATATAAAAAAAGTGCCAGAAAGTGCTAAACATGCTAACAACATACTAGAAACATGCTAAAACATGCTAGCAAACACTTAGCTAAGTGTTAAAGCATGCTATTGCTGCAATTAAATAGGAATTTGCTGTAACACAGGCATGGAATGTCCAATCTGCCCCAAACTTCACACGTTTGATAAGAGTCATGGCCTGAACACATCTACATGAGAATATTCAGTTATAGTAATAGCGCCACCTGCTGTCAACAGGAAGTGACATGTTTAACACTGTTGTGGTCTCCTAATAACATATATAAAAGAGCCAGCAAGTGCTAAACAGGTTAGCAACATACTAGAAACATGCTAGCAAACACTTAGCTAAGTGCTAAAGCATGCTATTACTGCAATTAAATAGGAATTTGCTGTAACTCAGGCATGGAATGTCCAATCTGCCCCAAACTTCACATGTTTGATAAGAATCATGGCCTGAACACATGTCTATGCTCAAATTCAGTTATAGTAATAGCGCCACCTACTGGCAACAGGAAGTGACATGTTTAACACGTTGATGCCGTTCTAGCAACATGTTAAAAATGCCATTGAGTTCTAAACATGCTAGAAACATATTAAAACATGCTAGCAATACTTAGCTAAGTGCTAAAGCATGCTAATTCAATGAAACAGGACTTTGTTGTTACTCAAGAAGGCAATGTACAATCTACCCCAAACGTCACACGTTTGATAAGAGTTATCTCTTGAACACATGTCCATGCTCATATTTAGTTATAGTCATAGCGCCACCTGCTGGCAACAGGAAGTGACGTTTAACACTGTTCTTGACTCCTAATAACATATAAAAAAATGCCAGTAGGTGCTAAACATCCTACCAACATACTAGAGACATGCTAAAACATACTAGCAAACACTTAGCTAAGTGCTAAAGAATGATATTACTGCAATTAAATATGAATTTGCTGTAACTCAGGCATGGAATGTCCAATCTGCCCCAAACTTCACACTTTTGATAAGCGTTCTGTCCTGAACACATGACCATGCTTATATTCAGTTACAGTCATAGCGCCACCTGCTGGCAACAGGAAGTGACATGTTTAACACTGTTATGGACTCCTAATAACATATAAAAAAGTGCCAGCAAGTGTTAAACATGCTAACAACATACTAGAAACATGCTAAAACATGCTAGCAAACTCTTAGCCAAGTGCTAAAGCATACTATTATTGCAATTAAATAGGAATTTGCTGTAACTCAGGCATGGAATGTCCAATCTGCCCCAAACTTCACACTTTTGATAAGAGTCATGGCCTGAACACATCTACATGAGAATGTTCAGTTATAGTAATAGCGCCACCAACTGGCAACAGGAAGTGACATGTTTAACACGTTGATGCCGTTCTAGCAACATGTTAAAAATGCCATTGAGTTCTAAACATGCTAGAAACATGTTAAAACATGCTTAAATGCTTAGCTAAGTTCTAAAGAATGCTAATTCAATGAAACATGACTTTGTTGTTACTCAAGAAGGCAATGTCCAATTTGCACCAAACTTCACACGTTTGATAAGAGTTCTGTCCTGAACACACATCCATGCTCATATTCAGTTATAGTCATAACGCCACCTACTGGCAACAGAAACTGACATGGTTAACACAGTAATGCAGTACTAACCACATAATTATTGTGTACTGAGCATGCTAGAAACAGACTAAACATGCTAGCAACACTTAGCTGAGTCATGAAGCATGCTATTATCACCATTATACAAAACATTTTGTAACTGACTTTGACATACTCTTACTATATATCCCTCCTTAAATGTACATTTCCCAACCATGCTCTGCCTTCCTAAAGCCACCGAGTGTTGATGGCACGGGTGCGAGGGCCCTTTCATCGCTGCTTGCAGCTTTAATTATTATTATTATTATTCTTCTCCGCATTGAATTGCATTTTTGAGGGCCTAAACATGCGCGAAAACTCACGAAACTTTGCACACGCGTCAGAACTGGCGAAAATTTACATCTGATATAGGTTTCAGAATTGGACGGGGCAAAATGGCTCGATAGCGCCACCTATAAAAGTTCAACGGAGTGCGCCTCCTGCAACGTTCCACGTACGTGCACGAAATTCGGTACATACGTGTAATGACCTAATACCTACAAAAAAGTCTCTTGGAGCATAGCCCTAAACACAACAGGAAGTCAGCCATTTTGAACTTCCTCTCAGATTTTTGTGCAGTTTTTGCCATTTTCAGGCCTCGTACTTTAACGAACTCCTCCTACAGTTTTAATCTGATCATCTTCAAATTTGGTGAGTGTAATCTTAAGGCCTTTGCGACGTTAAATTGCGAAGATCTTGAGTTTTCGTCGAAGGGCGGGTCCTCGGCGGCCTTACAAATTTCGATGTTTCGCCATGAAACAGGAAGTTGCTGTAACTCAGGCATGGAATGTCCAATCTCCCCCAAACTTCACACGTTTGATAAGAGTTCTGTCCTGAACACATGGCCATGCTCATATTCAGTTATAGTCATAGCGCCACCTGCTGGCAACAGGAAGTGACATGTTTAACACTGTTATGGACTCCTAATAACATATAAAAAAGTGCCAGCAAGTGCGAAACATGCTAACAACATACTAGAAGCATGCTAAAACATGCTAGCAAACTCTTAGCTAAGTGCTAAAGCATGCTATTATTGCAATTAAATAGGAATTTGCTGTAACTCAGGCATGGAATGTCCAATCTGCCCCAAACTTCACACTTTTGATAAGCGTTCTGTCCTGAACACATCTACATGATAATATTCAGTTATAGTAATAGCGCCACCTACTGGCAACAGGAAGTGTCATGTTTAACACGTTGATGCCATTCTAGCAACATGTTAAAAATGCCATTGAGGTCTAAACATGCTAGAAACATGTTAAAACATGCTAGCAATACTTAGCTAAGTGCTAAAGCATGCTAATTCAATTAAACAGGATGTTGTTGTTACTCAAGAAGGCAATGTCCAATATGCGCCAAACTTCACACTTTTAATAAACGTTCTGTCCTGAACACATGACCATGCTCATATTCAGTTACAGTCATAGTGCCACCTGCTGGCAACAGGAAGTGACATGTTAAACACTGTTGTGGACATATAAAAACATATAAAAAAAGTGCCAGCAAGTGCTAAACATGCTAACAACATACTAGAAACATGCTAAAACATGCTAGCAAACACTTAGCTAAGTGCTAAAGCATGCTATTGCTGCAATTAAATAGGAATTTGCTGTAACACAGGCATGGAATGTCCAATCTGCCCCAAACTTCACACGTTTGATAAGAGTCATGGCCTGAACACATCTACATGAGAATATTCAGTTATAGTAATAGCGCCACCTGCTGTCAACAGGAAGTGACATGTTTAACACTGTTGTGGTCTCCTAATAACATATATAAAAGAGCCAGCAAGTGCTAAACAGGTTAGCAACATACTAGAAACATGCTAGCAAACACTTAGCTAAGTGATAAAGCATGCTATTACTGCAATTAAATAGGAATTTGCTGTAACTCAGGCATGGAACGTCCAATCTGCCCCAAACTTCACATGTTTGATAAGAATCATGGCCTGAACGCATGCCTATGCTCAAATTCAGTTATAGTAATAGCGCCACCTACTGGCAACAGGAAGTGACATGTTTAACACGTTGATGCCGTTCTAGCAACATGTTAAAAATGCCATTGAGTTCTAAACATGCTAGAAACATATTAAAACATGCTAGCAATACTTAGCTAAGTGCTAAAGCATGCTAATTCAATGAAACAGGACTTTGTTGTTACTCAAGAAGGCAATGTACAATCTACCCCAAACGTCACACGTTTGATAAGAGTTATCTCTTGAACACATGTCCATGCTCATATTTAGTTATAGTCATAGCGCCACCTGCTGGCAACAGGAAGTGACGTTTAACACTGTTCTTGACTCCTAATAACATATAAAAAAATGCCAGTAGGTGCTAAACATCCTACCAACATACTAGAGACATGCTAAAACATAATAGCAAACACTTAGCTAAGTGCTAAAGAATGATATTACTGCAATTAAATATGAATTTGCTGTAACTCAGGCATGGAATGTCCAATCTGCCCCAAACTTCACACTTTTGATAAGCGTTCTGTCCTGAACACATGACCATGCTTATATTCAGTTACAGTCATAGCGCCACCTGCTGGCAACAGGAAGTGACATGTTTAACACTGTTGTGGACTCCTAATAACATATAAAAAAGTGCCAGCAAGTGTTAAACATGCTAACAACATACTAGAAACATGCTAAAACATGCTAGCAAACTCTTAGCCAAGTGCTAAAGCATGCTATTATTGCAATTAAATAGGAATTTGCTGTAACTCAGGCATGGAATGTCCAATCTGCCCCAAACTTCACACTTTTGATAAGAGTCATGGCCTGAACACATCTACATGAGAATGTTCAGTTATAGTAATAGCGCCACCAACTGGCAACAGGAAGTGACATGTTTAACACGTTGATGCCGTTCTAGCAACATGTTAAAACATGCTAACAATGCTTAGCTAAGTTCTAAAGAATGCTAATTCAATGAAACATGACTTTGTTGTTACTCAAGAAGGCAATGTCCAATTTGCACCAAACTTCACATGTTTGATAAGAGTTCTGTCCTGAACACACATCCATGCTCATATTCAGTTATAGTCATAACGCCACCTACTGGCAACAGAAACTGACATGGTTAACACAGTAATGCAGTACTAACCACATAATTATTGTGTACTAAGCATGCTAGAAACAGACTGAACATGCTAGCAACACTTAGCTGAGTCATGAAGCATGCTATTATCACCATTATACAAAACATTTTGTAACTGACTTTGACATACTCTTACTATATATACCTCCTTAAATGTACATTTCCCAACCATGCTCTGCCTTCCTAAAGCCACCGAGTGTTGATGGCACGGGTGCGAGGGCCCTTTCATCGCTGCTTGCAGCTTTAATTAGGGCCCGAGCACCGATGGTGTGAGGACCCTCTTGGAATTGCTCTGTTTATTATTATTATTATTATTCTTCTCCGCATTGAATTGCATTTTTGAGGGCCTAAACATGCTCGAAAACTCACGAAACTTTGCACACGCGTCAGAACTGGCGAAAATTTACATCTGATATAGGTTTCAGAATTGGACGGGGCAAAATGGCTCGATAGCGCCACCTATAAAAGTTCAACGGAGTGCGCCTCCCGCAACGTTCCACGTACGTGCACGAAATTCGGTACATACATGTAATCACCTAATACCTACAAAAAAGTCTCTTGGAGCATAGCCCTAAACACAACAGGAAGTCAGCCATTTTGAACTTCCTCTCAGATTTTTGTGCAGTTTTTGCCATTTTCAGGCCTCGCACTTTAACGAACTCCTCCTACAGTTTTAATCTGATCATCTTCAAATTTGGTGAGTGTAATCTTAAGGCCTTTGCGACGTTAAATTGCGAAGATCTTGAGTTTTCGTCGAAGGGCGGGTCCTCGGCGGCCTTACAAATTTCGATGTTTCGCCATGAAACAGGAAGTTGCTGTAACTCAGGCATGGAATGTCCAATCTGCCCCAAACTTCACACGTTTGATAAGAGTTCTACCCTGAACACATGGCCATGCTCATATTCAGTTATAGTCATAGCGCCACCTGCTGGCAACAGGAAGTGACATGTTTAACACTGTTATGGACTCCTAATAACATATAAAAAAGTGCCAGCAAGTGCTAAACATGCTAACAACATACTAGAAGCATGCTAAAACATGCTAGCAAACTCTTAGCTAAGTGCTAAAGCATGCATATTATTGCAATTAAATAGGAATTTGCTGTAACTCAGGCATGGAATATCCAATCTGCCCCAAACTTCACACTTTTGATAAGCGTTCTGTCCTGAACACATCTACATGAGAATATTCAGTTATAGTCATAGCGCCACCTACTGGCAACAGGAAGTGTCATGTTTAACACGTTGATGCCATTCTAGCAACATGTTAAAAATGCCATTGAGGTCTAAACATGCTAGAAACATGTTAAAACATGCTAGCTAATGTTAAAACATGCTAGCAATACTTAGCTAAGTGGTAAAGCATGCTAATTCAATGAAACAGGATGTTGTTGTTACTCAAGAAGGCAATGTCCAATCTGCGCCAAACTTCACACTTTTAATAAACGTTCTGTCCTGAACACATGACCATGCTCATATTCAGTTACAGTCATAGTGCCACCTGCTGGCAACAGGAAGTGACATGTTAAACACTGTTGTGGACATATAAAAACATATAAAAAAGTGCCAGCAAGTGCTAAACATGCTAACAACATACTAGAAACATGTTAAAACATGCTAACAAACTCATAGCTAAGTGCTAAAGCAGGCTATTGCTGCAATTAAATAGGAATTTGCTGTAACACGGGCATGGAATGTCCAATCTGCCCCAAACTTCACACGTTTGATAAGAGTCATGGCCTGAACACATCTACATGAGAATATTCAGTTATAGTAATAGCGCCACCTGCTGTCAACAGGAAATGACATGTTTAACACTGTTGTGGTCTCCTAATAACATATAAAAAAGAGCCAGCAAGTGCTAAACAGGTTAGCAACATACTAGAAACATGCTAGCAAACACTTAGCTAAGTGCTAAAGCATGCTATTACTGCAATTAAATAGGAATTTGCTGTAACTCAGGCATGGAATGTCCAATCTGCCCCAAACTTCACACGTTTGATAAGAATCATGGCCTGAACACATGTCTATGCTCAAATTCAGTTATAGTTATAGCGCCACCTACTGGCAACAGGAAGTGACATGTTTAACACGTTGATGCCGTTCTAGCAACATGTTAAAAATGCCATTGAGTTCTAAACATGCTAGAAACATGTTAAAACATGCTAGCAATACTTAGCTAAGTGCTAAAGCATGCTAATTCAATGAAACAGGACTTTGTTGTTACTCAAGAAGGCAATGTACAATCTACCCCAAACTTCACACGTTTGATAAGAGTTATCTCTTGAACACATGTCCATGCTCATATTTAGTTATAGTCATAGCGCCACCTGCTGGCAACAGGAAGTGACGTTTAACATTGTTCTTGACTCCTAATAACATATAAAAAAATGCCAGTAGGTGCTAAACATCCTACCAACATACTAGAGACATGCTAAAACATACTAGCAAACACTTAGCTAAGTGCTAAAGAATGATATTACTGTAATTAGGGCCCGAGCACCGATGGTGTGAGGACCCTCTTGGAATTGCTCTGTTTATTATTATTATTATTATTCTTCTTCTTCTTCTTCTCCGCATTTAATTGCATTTTTGAGGGCCTAAACATGCTCGAAAACTCACGAAACTTTGCACACGCGTCAGAACTGGCGAAAATTTACATCTGATATATGTTTCAGAATTGGACGGGGCAAAATGGCTCGATAGCGCCACCTATAAAAGTTCAACGGAGTGCGCCTCCCGCAACGTTCCACGTACGTGCACGAAATTCGGTACATACATGTAATGACCTAATACCTACAAAAAAGTCTCTTGGAGCATAGCCCTAAACACAACAGGAAGTCAGCCATTTTGAACTTCCTCTCAGATTTTTGTGCAGTTTTTGCCATTTTCAGGCCTCGTACTTTAACGAACTCCTCCTACAGTTTTAATCTGATCATCTTCAAATTTGGTGAGTGTAATCTTAAGGCCTTTGCGACGTTAAATTGCGAAGATCTTGAGTTTTCGTCAAAGGGCGGGTCCTCGGCGGCCTGACAAATTTCGATGTTTCGCCATGAAACAGGAAGTTGCTGTAACTCAGGCATGGAATGTCCAATCTGCCCCAAACTTCACACTTTTGATAAGCGTTCTGTCCTGAACACATGACCATGCTCATATTCAGTTACAGTCATAGCGCCACCTGCTGGCAACAGGAAGTGACATGTTTAACACTGATATGGACTCCTAATAACATATAAAAAAGTGCCAGCAAGTGCTAAACATGCTAACAACATAATAGAAGCATGCTAAAACATGCTAGCAAACTCTTAGCTAAGTGCTAAAGCATGCTATTATTGCAATTAAATAGGAATTTGCTGTAACTCAGGCATGGAATGTCCAATCTGCCCCAAACTTCACACTTTTGATAAGCGTTCTGTCCTGAACACATCTACATGAGAAAATTCAGTTATAGTAATAGCGCCACCTACTGGTAACAGGAAGTGACATGTTTAACACTCTTGTGGTCTCCTAATAACATATAAAAAAGAGCCAACAAGTGCTAAACAGGTTAGCAACATACTAGAAACATGCTAGCAAACACTTAGCTAAGTGCTAAAGCATGCTATTACTGCAATTAAATAGGAATTTGCTGTAACTCAGGCATGTAATGTCCAATCTGCCCCAAACTTCACACATTTGATAAGAATCATGGCCTGAACACATGTCTATGCTCAAATTCAGTTATAGTAATAGCACCACCTACTGGCAACAGGAAGTGACATGTTTAACACTTTGATGCCGTTCTAGCAACATGTTAAAAATGCCATTGAGTTCTATACATGCTAGAAACATGTTAAAACATGCTAGCAGTACTTAGCTAAGTGCTAAACCATGCTAATTCAATGAAACAGGACTTTGTTGTTACTCAAGAAGGCAATGTACAATCTACCCCAAACTTCACACGTTTGATAAGAGTTATCTCTTGAACACATGTCCATGCTCATATTTAGTTATAGTCATAGCGCCACCTGCTGGCAACAGGAAGTGACGTTTAACACTGTTCTTGACTCCTAATAACATATAAAAAAATGCAAGTAGGTGCTAAACATCCTACCAACATACTAGAGACTTGCTAAAACATACTAGCAAACACTTAGCTAAGTGCTAAAGAATGATATTACTGCAATTAAATATGAATTTGCTGTAACTCAGGCAAGGAATGTCCAATCTGCCCCAAACTTCACACTTTTGATAAGCGTTCTGTCCTGAACACATGATCATGCTTACAGTCATAGCGCCACCTGCTGGCAGCAGGAAGTGACATGTTTAACACTGTTATGGACTCCTAATAACATATAAAAAAGTGCCAGCAAGTGCTAAACATGCTAACAACATACTAGAAACATGCTAAAACATGCTAGCAAACTCTTAGCTAAGTGCTAAAGCATGCTATTATTGCAATTAAATAGGAATTTGCTGTAATTCAGGCATGGAATGTCCAATCTGCCCCAAACTTCACACATTTGATAAGAATCATGGCCTGAACACATGTCTATGCTCAAATTCAGTTATAGTAATAGCGCCACCTACTGGCAACAGGAAGTGACATGTTTAACACTTTTATGCCGTTCTAGCAACATGTTAAAAATGCCATTGAGTTCTAAACATGCTAGAAACATGTTAAAACATGCTAACAATGCTTAGCTAAGTGCTAAAGAATGTTAATTCAATGAAACATGACTTTGTTGTTACTCAAGAAGCCAATGTCCAATTTGCACCAAACTTCACACGTTTGATAAGAGTTCTGTCCTGAACACACATCCATGCTCATATTCAGTTATAGCCATAACGCCACCTACTGGCAACAGAAACTGACATGGTTAACACCGTAATGCAGTACTAACCACATAATTATTGTGTACTAAGCATGCTAGAAACAGACTAAACATGCTAGCAACACTTAGCTGAGTCATGAAGCATGCTATTATCACCATTATACAAAACATTTTGTAACTGACTTTGACATACTCTTACTATATATACCTCCTTAAATGTACATTTCCCAACCATGCTCTGTCTTCCTAAAGCCACCGAGTGTTGATGGCACGGGTGCGAGGGCCCTTTCATCGCTGCTTGCAGCTTTAATTAAATATGAATTTGCTGTAACTCAGGCATGGAATGTCCAATCTGCCCCAAACTTCACACTTTTGATAAGAGTTCTGTCCTGAACACATGACCATGCTTATATTCAGTTACAGTCATAGCGCCACCTGCTGGCAACAGGAAGTGACATGTTTAACACTGTTATGGACTCCTAATAACATATAAAAAAGTGCCAGCAAGTGTTAAACATGCTAACAACATACTAGAAACATGCTAAAACATGCTAGCAAACTCTTAGCTAAGTGCTAAAGCATGCTATTATTGCAATTAAATAGGAATTTGCTGTAACTCAGGCATGGAATGTCCAATCTGCCCCAAACTTCACACTTTTGATAAGAGTCATGGCCTGAACACATCTACATGAGAATGTTCAGTTATAGTAATAGCGCCACCTACTGGCAACAGGAAGTGACATGTTTAACACGTTGATGCCGTTCTAGCAACATGTTAAAAATGCCATTGAGTTCTAAACATGCTAGAAACATGTTAAAACATACTAACAATGCTTAGCTAAGTGCTAAAGAATGCTAATTCAATGAAACATGACTTTGTTGTTACTCAAGAAGGCAATGTCCAATTTGCACCAAACTTCACACGTTTGATAAGAGTTCTGTCCTGAACACACATCCATGCTCATATTCAGTTATAGTGATAACGCCACCTACTGGCAACAGAAACTGACATGGTTAACACAGTAATGCAGTACTAACCACATAATTATTGTGTACTAAGCATGCTAGAAACAGACTAAACATGCTAGCAACACTTAGCTGAGTCATGAAGCATGCTATTATCACCATTATACAAAACATTTTGTAACTGACTTTGACATACTCTTACTATATATACCTCCTTAAATGTACATTTCCCAACCATGCTCTGTATTCCTAAAGCCACCGAGTGTTGATGGCACGGGTGCGAGGGCCCTTTCATCGCTGCTTGCAGCTTTAATTATTATTATTATTATTCTTCTCCGCATTGAATTGCATTTTTGAGGGCCTAAACATGCGCGAAAACTCACGAAACTTTGCACACGCGTCAGAACTGGCGAAAATATACATCTGATATAGGTTTCAGAATTGGACGGGGGAAAATTGCTCGATAGCGCCACCTATAAAAGTTCAACGGAGTGCGCCTCCTGCAACGTTCCACGTACGTGCACGAAATTCGGTACATACGTGTAATGACCTAATACCTACAAAAAAGTCTCTTGGAGCATAGCCCTAAACACAACAGGAAGTCAGCCATTTTGAGCTTCCTCTCAGATTTTTGTGCAGTTTTTGCCATTTTCAGGCCTCGTACTTTAACGAACTCCTCCTACAGTTTTAATCTGATCATCTTCAAATTTGGTGAGTGTAATCTTAAGGCCTTTGCGACGTTAAATTGCGAAGATCTTGAGTTTTCGTCGAAGGGCGGGTCCTCGGCGGCCTTACAAATTTCGATGTTTCGCCATGAAACAGGAAGTTGCTGTAACTCAGGCATGGAATGTCCAATCTCCCCCAAACTTCACACGTTTGATAAGAGTTCTGTCCTGAACACATGGCCATGCTCATATTCAGTTATAGTCATAGCGCCACCTGCTGGCAACAGGAAGTGACATGTTTAACACTGTTATGGACTCCTAATAACATATAAAAAAGTGCCAGCAAGTGCGAAACATGCTAACAACATACTAGAAGCATGCTAAAACATGCTAGCAAACTCTTAGCTAAGTGCTAAAGCATGCTATTATTGCAATTAAATAGGAATTTGCTGTAACTCAGGCATGGAATGTCCAATCTGCCCCAAACTTCACACTTTTGATAAGCGTTCTGTCCTGAACACATCTACATGATAATATTCAGTTATAGTAATAGCGCCACCTACTGGCAACAGGAAGTGTCATGTTTAACACGTTGATGCCATTCTAGCAACATGTTAAAAATGCCATTGAGGTCTAAACATGCTAGAAACATGTTAAAACATGCTAGCAATACTTAGCTAAGTGCTAAAGCATGCTAATTCAATGAAACAGGATGTTGTTGTTACTCAAGAAGGCAATGTCCAATATGCGCCAAACTTCACACTTTTAATAAACGTTCTGTCCTGAACACATGACCATGCTCATATTCAGTTACAGTCATAGTGCCACCTGCTGGCAACAGGAAGTGACATGTTAAACACTGTTGTGGACATATAAAAACATATAAAAAAAGTGCCAGCAAGTGCTAAACATGCTAACAACATACTAGAAACATGCTAAAACATGCTAGCAAACACTTAGCTAAGTGCTAAAGCATGCTATTGCTGCAATTAAATAGGAATTTGCTGTAACACAGGCATGGAATGTCCAATCTGCCCCAAACTTCACACGTTTGATAAGAGTCATGGCCTGAACACATCTACATGAGAATATTCAGTTATAGTAATAGCGCCACCTGCTGTCAACAGGAAGTGACATGTTTAACACTGTTGTGGTCTCCTAATAACATATATAAAAGAGCCAGCAAGTGCTAAACAGGTTAGCAACATACTAGAAACATGCTAGCAAACACTTAGCTAAGTGATAAAGCATGCTATTACTGCAATTAAATAGGAATTTGCTGTAACTCAGGCATGGAACGTCCAATCTGCCCCAAACTTCACATGTTTGATAAGAATCATGGCCTGAACGCATGCCTATGCTCAAATTCAGTTATAGTAATAGCGCCACCTACTGGCAACAGGAAGTGACATGTTTAACACGTTGATGCCGTTCTAGCAACATGTTAAAAATGCCATTGAGTTCTAAACATGCTAGAAACATATTAAAACATGCTAGCAATACTTAGCTAAGTGCTAAAGCATGCTAATTCAATGAAACAGGACTTTGTTGTTACTCAAGAAGGCAATGTACAATCTACCCCAAACGTCACACGTTTGATAAGAGTTATCTCTTGAACACATGTCCATGCTCATATTTAGTTATAGTCATAGCGCCACCTGCTGGCAACAGGAAGTGACGTTTAACACTGTTCTTGACTCCTAATAACATATAAAAAAATGCCAGTAGGTGCTAAACATCCTACCAACATACTAGAGACATGCTAAAACATAATAGCAAACACTTAGCTAAGTGCTAAAGAATGATATTACTGCAATTAAATATGAATTTGCTGTAACTCAGGCATGGAATGTCCAATCTGCCCCAAACTTCACACTTTTGATAAGCGTTCTGTCCTGAACACATGACCATGCTTATATTCAGTTACAGTCATAGCGCCACCTGCTGGCAACAGGAAGTGACATGTTTAACACTGTTGTGGACTCCTAATAACATATAAAAAAGTGCCAGCAAGTGTTAAACATGCTAACAACATACTAGAAACATGCTAAAACATGCTAGCAAACTCTTAGCCAAGTGCTAAAGCATGCTATTATTGCAATTAAATAGGAATTTGCTGTAACTCAGGCATGGAATGTCCAATCTGCCCCAAACTTCACACTTTTGATAAGAGTCATGGCCTGAACACATCTACATGAGAATGTTCAGTTATAGTAATAGCGCCACCAACTGGCAACAGGAAGTGACATGTTTAACACGTTGATGCCGTTCTAGCAACATGTTAAAACATGCTAACAATGCTTAGCTAAGTTCTAAAGAATGCTAATTCAATGAAACATGACTTTGTTGTTACTCAAGAAGGCAATGTCCAATTTGCACCAAACTTCACACGTTTGATAAGAGTTCTGTCCTGAACACACATCCATGCTCATATTCAGTTATAGTCATAACGCCACCTACTGGCAACAGAAACTGACATGGTTAACACAGTAATGCAGTACTAACCACATAATTATTGTGTACTAAGCATGCTAGAAACAGACTGAACATGCTAGCAACACTTAGCTGAGTCATGAAGCATGCTATTATCACCATTATACAAAACATTTTGTAACTGACTTTGACATACTCTTACTATATATACCTCCTTAAATGTACATTTCCCAACCATGCTCTGCCTTCCTAAAGCCACCGAGTGTTGATGGCACGGGTGCGAGGGCCCTTTCATCGCTGCTTGCAGCTTTAATTATTATTATTATTATTATTTTGTCAACCTTTCGGGCACTTTTGGGGTCCTTAACATGCTCAAAAACTCTTGAAATTTTGCACACACGTCAGAACCCGCGGCCATCAGGGCCGGACTGAAGCTGGTACCCGGGCGTGGCAGGGGGGCTCGACAGCGCCCCCTGGAACGGGATCCGAACACTTGTCCATAAATCAGACACGCTTGCATGTAATAATATGAAACTCGGTACACATATAGAACTCATCGGGCCGAACAACTTTCGTGCTCTAAGTTTTACGCCAGCCCAACAGGAAGTCGGCTATTTAGGGTTGTTTGGAAACGCATGCTGTGGAATTTAAAGTACTCCTCCTAGGGAATTCATCGATTCGCCTCCAAACTCGGTGTGCATGAAGTCAAGACATTGAGGATGCTAAATTGCGGACGGATTTTTGATATCTCGAACGGTTTGGCCGTGGCGAGGAAACGAATTTATGGCGAAAAAATGAAACAGGAAGTGTGTTATAACTTCTGCATACATTAACTGATCTTGATGAAACTTCAGCAGTGTGTTCGTTGTAAGAGGCCGATCGCACAGATGTGACTATTGTGAGTCAAAGTTATAGCGCCACCAACAGGCAGCAGGAAGTACATCACTATTAAAATGCTTTGAAATCACTGTCTTATTTTTACCAGATTTGCTTCAAACTTTATGTGTACAATGTAGACACACGGCAGATGTAAACCTGTGAAAGGATTATTGATATCTTAGATACTGTTGCCGTGGCAACGCATCAAACTTTAATATTCTTTTTTTATGCTTTTGAGACTCTTAACATACTTGAAATTGCATGAAACTCGACAGACACATCACATTTATTATCCAGTAGACATGTGCAAAGTTTCAGAAACGGGCGTGGTGAGGGGCTCAGTAGCGCCACCTTTAGTCATAAGTGGGGGTGTTAGTTTTATCAACAGCAACAAAACTTGGTATGTGTATTGTTCTCATCAAGACGGACAACTTTCTAATTTACATGAACCATCTCTGACCAACAGGAAGAGAGATATTTTGGTTTGAATGTGGATTTTCTGAAGAATTTTCTCTCCCTCTCTGTGTCTGTGTGTGTGTGAGGGGAGGGGGGGATTTGACTATTGCTTTTATATTGTTAATCAAGGTTTCAGGGGCTTTTGGGGTCCTTAACGTGCTCAAAAACTCTTGAAACTTTGCACACAGGTCAGAACCCACGGCCATCAGGGCCGGGCTGAAGCTGGGACCCGGGCGTGGCAGGGGGGCTCAACAGCGCCCCCTTGAACGGGGTTCTAAAACTTGATCCATATATCAAACACGCTCGCATGAATTAATATGAAACTCGGTACACATATAGATCTCATCGGGCCGAACAACTTTACCCCGGTCAAGTTTTACGCCAGCCCAACAGGAAGTCGGCTATTATGGGTTGTTTGGAAAACGCTTGCTGTGGAATGTGAAATACTCCTCCTAGAAAATTCACCGTGCCCCCTTCAAACTCGGTGTGGATGTAGTCAAGACATTGAGGATGCTAAATTGCGGACGGATTTTTGATATCTCGAACGGTTTGGCTGTGGCGAGGAATCGAATTTATGGCGAGAAAAGAGAAACACGGAAGTGGAATAACTTCTGCATACATTAACTGATCTTGATGAAACTTCAGCAGTGTGTTCGTGGTAAGAGGCCGATCAGATGGATGTAGCTATTGTGAGTCAAAGTTATAGCGCCACCAACTGGCAGCAGGAAGTGTGTCACTTTCAACATGCTTTTGACAAAAGTGGGGGGGTTAGTTTTAACTACAGTAAAGAAAAAATAGTTTGTATATTGTTCTCATCAAGCCGGACAACTTTCTAATTTACATTCAATAGCTCTGGCCATCAGGAAGTCAGATATTTTGGTCTGAATGTGGATTTTTTTGCAAAATCAGCCTCTGAATTTTTAGCCACTCCTCTTAAACTATTTATTTTATTCGTACCAAACTTTTTCAACATGATGAAACTACATTAAATATGCTAAATTGTGAATGGATAATAAATATCTCAAACGGTTTTGCTATGGCGAGGGATTAAATAATGTCCAAAAAGGAAACACTAAAAATCTTCTAAAAATGTAATTATATACCATTTATTTCTATATAAAAGAATACAAATATCACAACTAAACCCATTTTATTCTGTTTTTGCAATTCAAGAAGAATGAAAAAGTTAAAACAGGCTATTTAGTGCTATTTGGTTCAACAAAAAAGCAAACATAGGGCTATACTGCCCTCTTGTGTCCAAAAGGACATCAAAATAGTATATAAAACTTTTTACCAGGTAGGCCAATATTGTATTTAAATATACATGTATTAGGTATGTGTCTGAGGATATTTTCCCACCGGTTAATCGACGTGTGACACGAGTGGGTGCTTTTAAATCGCTAATATAATAGTGTAAGAAAAATAATGATAATGTTGCACACACAAATCACACACATGTGGGAAAGAATGATGCTTTTAAACAACACTAAACCGCCATTAGGTGTCGCCAGGCATCCATCTTAATAAGCGAGTCATTGATTCATTCGTTCAAACGATTCGTTCGAATGAGTCGATCATGATTAAGACAGATGTTTATGGATTGATCATTCAATCTTTGAGTCAACCGATTCGTTAAAAATGCTGAATCGTTCAGTTATGAGAAAACACGTGATGCGTGATGGTTCTGCCGTGATCTTTGTTTAACTATTTTCGCTGCTGAAACAGAACAAAAACAGTCAACATTGCATCTAAAATGTAAGTGACTTAATTGTAACTGTTTATTAACCTGTTGTATGAAATCTAGGGGTGGGAGAAAAAATTTATTCTTAGATGCATCGCGATGCGGACGTGGACGATTCTGAATCGATTTACAAATGTCAAAAAATCGATTCTCTAAAAAAAATATTTTCTAATAACGTAATATTGACGGAAGGCAAAAGGCGGAACTCTAAGCGGACGTGCGTGCAGTCTGTGGTGCGCACATAACAGAGAAGTTTCTTCTGCTCACCAAGGCTGCATTTATTTGATTAAAAATACAAACAAAAACAGTAATATTGTAAAATATTATTCCAATTTAAAACAGCTGCTTTCTATTTTAATATATTTTAAAGCTGAGTTTTCAGCATCATTACTCCAGTCGTCACTGTCACAAGATCCTTCAGAAATAATTCTAATATGATGATTGATACTCAAGAAACATTCATTATTATTTTAAATGTCGAAAACAGTTGTGTACAGTCTTTGATGAATAGAAAGTTCAAAAGAACAGCATTTATCTGAAATCTAAAGCTTTTGTAACGTTAAACACTACCGCTCAAAAGTTTTGGGTTAGTAATAATTAAAATTTAATTTTTTGGGGAAATAAATAAAATAAATCAGTACTTTTATTTATGAAGGATGAGTTAAACTGATCAACAGTTACAGTAAAGACATTTATAATGTTAAAAATATATATATTTGAAATATATGCTGTTCTTTTGAACTTTACATTCATCAAAGCATTTTGAAAAAAAAAAAAAATCTGTACACAACTGTTTTCAACATTGAAAATAATAATGAATATTTATTGAGCATCAATCATCATATTAGTATGATTTCTGAAGGATCATGTGACACTGAAGACTGGAGTAATGATGCTGAAAACTCAACTTTGATCACAGAAATGAATTACTATGTAAAATATTTAAAAATTGAAAACAGCTGTTTTAAATTGGAATAATATTTCACAATATTACTGTTTTTGTTTGTATTTTTAATCAATAAATGCAGCCTTGGTGAGCAGAAGAGACTTCTCCTCAAAACATTAAAAATCTTACTGACCACAAACTTTTGAACAATAATATATATATATATATATATATATATATATATATATATATATATATATATATATATATATATATA
The DNA here is from genome assembly GCF_949319135.1 of Squalius cephalus. Classification (NCBI taxonomy): domain Eukaryota; kingdom Metazoa; phylum Chordata; class Actinopteri; order Cypriniformes; family Leuciscidae; genus Squalius; species Squalius cephalus. The sequence continues at coordinate 31,731,634 of NC_137130.1, forward strand.
TACATATATATATATATATATATATATATATATATATATATATACATATATATGAATTTGTGTGTACGTATGTATGTATGTATGTATATATATATATATATATATATATATATATATATATATATATATATATATATATATATATATATATATATATATATAGCTGCGAGCAGCGATGGAGGGCCAAAGCCGGCGGTACCGCCACCCGGTGCCTTTAGGTAACTAAAGGCACCGGGGTTGCGGTGCCACCGGCTTGGGCCCGTAATCGCTGCTCGCAGCTATATTTATATATATATATATATATATATATATATATATATATATATATATTTATTATTATTATTTTGTCAACCTTTCGGGCACTTTTGGGGCCCTTAACATGCTCGAAAACTCTTGAAATTTTGCACACAGGTCAGAACCCGCGGCCATCAGGGCCGGGCTGAAGCTGGTACCCGGGCGTGGCAGGGGGCCTCGACAGCGCCCCCTGGAACGGGATCCGAACACTTGTCCATAAATCAGACACGCTTGCATGTAATAATATGAAACTCGGTACACATATAGACCTCATCGGGCCGAACAACTTTCGTGCTCTAAGTTTTACGCCAGACCAACAGGAAGTCGGCTATTATAGGTTGTTTGGAAACGCATGCTGTGGAATTTGATGTACTCCTCCTAGGAAATTCATCCATTCGCCTCCAAACTCGGTCGGCATGAAGTCAAGACATTGAGGATGCTAAATTGCGGACGGATTTTTGATATCTCGAACGGTTTGGCCGTGGCAAGGAAACGAATTTATGGCGAATAATTCAAACAGGAAGTGTGTTATAACTTCTTCATACATTAACTGATCTTGATGAAACTTCAGCAGTGTGTTAGTTGTAAGAGGCCGATCACATGGATGTGACATTTGTGAGTCAAAGTTATAGCGCCACCAACTGGCAACAGGAAGTGTGTCACTTTCAAAATGCTTTGAAATCACCCTCTTATTTTTACCCGATTTGCTTCAAACTTTATGTGTATAATGTAAACACACGGCAGATGTAGACCTGTGAAAGGATTATTGATATCTTAGATACTGTTGCCGTGGCAACGCATCAAACTTTAATATTCTTTTCGGATGCTTTTGAGACTCTTCACATGCTTGAAAATGCATGAAACTCGACAGACACATCACATTTATTATCCAGTAGACATGTGCAAAGTTTCAGAAACGGGCGTGGTGAAATGGCTCAGTAGCGCCACCTTTAGTCAAAAGTGGGGGGGTTAGTTTTATCAACAGCAACAAAACTTGGTATGAGTATTGTTCTCATCAAGACGGACAACTTTCTAATTTACAGTAACTAGCTCGGACCAAGAGGAAGAGAGATATTTTGGTTTGAATGTGGATTTTCTGGAGAATTTTCTCTCCCTCTCTCTGTGTCTATGTGTGTGTGAGGGGAGGGGGGGATTTGACTATTGCTTTTATATTGTTAATAAAGGTTTCAGGGGCTTTTGGGGTCCTTAACGTGCTCAAAAACTCTTGAAACTTTGCACACAAGTCAGAACCCCCTGGCATCAGGGCCGGGCTGAAGCTGGTACCCGGGCGTGGCAGGGGGGCTCAACAGCGCCCCCTTGAACTGGGTCTGAAAACTTGGTCCATAGATCAAACACGCTTGCATGAATTAATATGAAACTCGGCACACATATAGATCTCATCGGGCCAAACAACTTTTCCCCCGTCAAGTTTTACGCCAGCCCAACAGGAAGTTGGCTATTATGGGTTGTTTGGAAAACGCTTGCTGTGGAATGCGAAGTACTCCTCCTAGAGAATTCATCCAATCCCCACCAAACTCGGTGTGCATGAAGTCAAGTCATTGAGGATGCTAAATTGCGGAAGGATTTTTGATATCTCGAACGGTTTGGCCGTGGCGAGGAAACAAATTTATGGCGAGAAAAGAGAAACACGAAGCGGTATAACTTCTGCATACATTAACTGATCTTGATGAAACTTCACCAGTGTGTTCGTGGTAAGAGGCCGATCAGATGGATGTAACTATTGTGAGTCAAAGTTATAGCACCACCAACTGGCAGCAGGAAGTGTGTCACTTTCAAAATGCCTTTGACAAAAGTGGGGGGGTTAGTTGTATATACAGTAACAAAAATCAGTACGTACATTGGTCTCATCGAGCCGGACAACTTTCTAATTTAAAGTAATTTGCTCCGACCAACAGGAAGTCAGATATTTAGGTCTGAATGTGGATTTTTGGGATATTTCAGACTCTGAGTTTTTAGCTACTCCTCCTAACTGGTTTATTTTTTTCACACCAAACTTTTTCAACACGATGAAAATACATTAAATATGCTAAATTGTGAACGGATATTAAATATTTCAAACAGTTTTGATATAGTGAGGGATTAAAGTAATGTACAAAAAGGAAACGCTAAAAGCCTCATCTTCTAAAAATGTAATTATACACCATTTATTTCTATATAAAAGTATACAAATATCACAACTAAACCCATTTTATTCTTTTTTTTTTTCAATTTAAGAATTACTTATACGTTTAAAAATAGCAATTGTACTCTTTAGTCACATAAAAGTCAAGTCATACATAGGGCTATACTGCCCTCTTGTGTTCAAAATCAGGTAGGCCTATTGTATCTATATAAAAATATACTAGGTATGTGACGGTGAGAATATTTTACCACCGGTTAATCAACGGGTTAATCAACGTTAATCAATGTTGTGGAATATTTTGAGTGTATAAAATCAGAATAAAGTAAGACAATATTTTCTGTCTTCTATATATATATATATATATATGTATGTATGTATGTATGTATGTATGTATGTATATATATATATATATATACCATATTTTCCGGACTATAAGTCGCTCCGGAGTATAAGTCGCATCAGTCAAAAAATGCGTCATGAAGAGGAAAAAAACATATATAAGTCGCACTGGACTATAAGTCGCATTTATTTAGAAATTTATTTCACAAAATCCAAGACCAAGAACAGACATTTAATCTGGAAAGGCAAGTTATTCAACTACACAGAACAACAGGCTGAATAACGTTAGGTGTCCGGTATGTTAACGCAACACATTAACAGTTATTCAGCTACACGATAACATTAAGAACATATACCTGGGAGGCTGAATAGGCTAAATTAACATAAGCCAGCGAGCCCAACAAGCAAGTTACCAATAAACAAGTTCACCAAGCTCCCGCAATCTCATTCCACATCATTTTCTTCATCCTTGGTGTCGCTTTTGAACAACTCCGCCAACTAGAGCGCCCTCTCACGGCTGTAGACGGTAATGTTTTCTCTTGGTTCATCTCAGTCTGAATTAATTTTGATATATAAGTCGCACCTGAATATAAGTCGCAGGACCAGCCAAACTATGAAAAAAAGTGCGACTTATAGTCCGGAAAATACGGTATATATATATATATATATATATATATATATATATATATATATATATATAAATATAGCTGCGAGCAGCGATGAAGGGCCAAAGCCGGCGGCACCGCCACCCCGGTGCCTTTAGGGAACTAAAGGCACCGGGGTTGCGGTGCCACCGGCTTGGGCCCGTAATCGCTGCTCGCAGCTATATTTATTATTATTATTATTCTTCTCCGCATTGAATTGCATTTTTGAGGGCCTAAACATGCGCGAAAACTCACGAAACTTTGCACACGCGTCAGAACTGGCGAAAATTTACATCTGATATAGGTTTCAGAATTGGACGGGGCAAAATGGCTCGATAGCGCCACCTATAAAAGTTCAACGGAGTGCGCCTCCTGCAACGTTCCACGTACGTGCACGAAATTCGGTACATACGTGTAATGACCTAATACCTACAAAAAAGTCTCTTGGAGCATAGCCCTAAACACAACAGGAAGTCAGCCATTTTGAACTTCCTCTCAGATTTTTGTGCAGTTTTTGCCATTTTCAGGCCTCGTACTTTAACGAACTCCTCCTACAGTTTTAATCTGATCATCTTCAAATTTGGTGAGTGTAATCTTAAGGCCTTTGCGACGTTAAATTGCGAAGATCTTGAGTTTTCGTCGAAGGGCGGGTCCTCGGCGGCCTTACAAATTTCGATGTTTCGCCATGAAACAGGAAGTTGCTGTAACTCAGGCATGGAATGTCCAATCTCCCCCAAACTTCACACGTTTGATAAGAGTTCTGTCCTGAACACATGGCCATGCTCATATTCAGTTATAGTCATAGCGCCACCTGCTGGCAACAGGAAGTGACATGTTTAACACTGTTATGGACTCCTAATAACATATAAAAAAGTGCCAGCAAGTGCGAAACATGCTAACAACATACTAGAAGCATGCTAAAACATGCTAGCAAACTCTTAGCTAAGTGCTAAAGCATGCTATTATTGCAATTAAATAGGAATTTGCTGTAACTCAGGCATGGAATGTCCAATCTGCCCCAAACTTCACACTTTTGATAAGCGTTCTGTCCTGAACACATCTACATGATAATATTCAGTTATAGTAATAGCGCCACCTACTGGCAACAGGAAGTGTCATGTTTAACACGTTGATGCCATTCTAGCAACATGTTAAAAATGCCATTGAGGTCTAAACATGCTAGAAACATGTTAAAACATGCTAGCAATACTTAGCTAAGTGCTAAAGCATGCTAATTCAATGAAACAGGATGTTGTTGTTACTCAAGAAGGCAATGTCCAATATGCGCCAAACTTCACACTTTTAATAAACGTTCTGTCCTGAACACATGACCATGCTCATATTCAGTTACAGTCATAGTGCCACCTGCTGGCAACAGGAAGTGACATGTTAAACACTGTTGTGGACATATAAAAACATATAAAAAAGTGCCAGCAAGTGCTAAACATGCTAACAACATACTAGAAACATGCTAAAACATGCTAGCAAACACTTAGCTAAGTGCTAAAGCATGCAAATGCTGCAATTAAATAGGAATTTGCTGTAACACAGGCATGGAATGTCCAATCTGCCCCAAATTTCACACGTTTGATAAGAGTCATGGCCTGAACACATCTACATGAGAATATTCAGTTATAGTAATAGCGCCACCTGCTGTCAACAGGAAGTGACATGTTTAACACTGTTGTGGTCTCCTAATAACATATAAAAAAGAGCCAGCAAGTGCTAAACAGGTTAGCAACATACTAGAAACATGCTAGCAAACACTTAGTTAAGTGCTAAAGCATGCTATTACTGCAATTAAATAGGAATTTGCTGTAACTCAGGCATGGAATGTCCAATCTGCCCTAAACTTCACACGTTTGATAAGAATCATGGCCTGAACACATGTCTATGCTCAAATTCAGTTATAGTAATAGCGCCACCTACTGGCAACAGGAAGTGACATGTTTAACACGTTGATGCCGTTCTAGCAACATGTTAAAAATGCCATTGAGTTCTAAACATGCTAGAAACATATTAAAACATGCTAGCAATACTTAGCTAAGTGCTAAAGCATGCTAATTCAATGAAACAGGACTTTGTTGTTACTCAAGAAGGCAATGTACAATCTACCCCAAACTTCACATGTTTGATAAGAGTTATCTCTTGAACACATGTCCATGCTCATATTTAGTTATAGTCATAGCGCCACCTGCTGGCAACAGGAAGTGACGTTTAACACTGTTCTTGACTCCTAATAACATATAAAAAAATGCCAGTAGATGCTAAACATCCTACCAACATACTAGAGACATAATAAAACATACTAGCAAACACTTAGCTAAGTGCTAAAGAATGATATTACTGCAATTAAATATGAATTTGCTGTAACTCAGGCATGGAATGTCCAATCTGCCCCAAACTTCACACTTTTGATAAGCGTTCTGTCCTGAACACATGACCATGCTTATATTCAGTTACAGTAATAGCGCCACCTGCTGGCAACAGGAAGTGACATGTTTAACACTGTTATGGACTCCTAATAACATATAAAAAAGTGCCAGCAAGTGTTAAACATGCTAACAACATACTAGAAACATGCTAAAACATGCTAGCAAACTCTTAGCTAAGTGCTAAAGCATGCTATTATTGCAATTAAATAGGAATTTGCTGTAACTCAGGCATGGAATGTCCAATCTGCCCCAAACTTCACACTTTTGATAAGAGTCATGGCCTGAACACATCTACATGAGAATGTTCAGTTATAGTAATAGCGCCACCTACTGGCAACAGGAAGTGACATGTTTAACACGTTGATGCCGTTCTAGCAACATGTTAAAAAAGCCATTGAGTTCTAAACATGCTAGAAACATATTAAAACATGCTAGTAATGCTTAGCTAAGTGCTAAAGAATGCTAATTCAATGAAACATGACTTTGTTGTTACTCAAGAAGGCAATGTCCAATTTGCACCAAACTTCACAAGTTTGATAAGAGTTCTGTCCTGAACACACATCCATGCTCATATTCAGTTATAGTCATAACGCCACCTACTGGCAACAGAAACTGACATGGTTAACACAGTAATGCAGTACTAACCACATAATTATTGTGTACTAAGCATGCTAGAAACAGACTAAACATGCTAGCAACACTTAGCTGAGTCATGAAGCATGCTATTATCACCATTATACAAAACATTTTGTAACTGACTTTGACATACTCTTACTATATATACCTCCTTAAATGTACATTTCCCAACCATGCTCTGTCTTCCTAAAGCCACCGAGTGTTGATGGCACGGGTGCGAGGGCCCTTTCATCGCTGCTTGCAGCTTTAATTATTATTATTATTATTATTATTATTCTTCTCCGCATTGAATTGCATTTTTGAGGGCCTAAACATGCGCGAAAACTCACGAAACTTTGCACACGCGTCAGAACTGGCGAAAATTTACATCTGATATAGGTTTCAGAATTGGACGGGGCAAAATGGCTCGATAGCGCCACCTATAAAAGTTCAACGGAGTGCGCCTCCCGCAACGTTCAACGTACGTGCACGAAATTCGGTACATACGTGTAATGACCTAATACCTACAAAAAAGTCTCTTGGAGCATAGCCCTAAACACAACAGGAAGTCAGCCATTTTGAACTTCCTCTCAGATTTTTGTGCAGTTTTTGCCATTTTCAGGCCTCGTACTTTAGCGAACTCCTCCTACAGTTTTAATCTGATCATCTTCAAATTTGGTGAGTGTAATCTTAAGGCCTTTGCGACGTTAAATTGCGAAGATCTTGAGTTTTCGTCGAAGGGCGGGTCCTCGGCGGCCTTACAAATTTCGATGTTTCGCCATGAAACAGGAAGTTGCTGTAACTCAGGCATGGAATGTCCAATCTGCCCCAAACTTCACACGTTTGATAAGAGTTCTGTCCTGAACACATGGCCATGCTCATATTCAGTTATAGTCATAGCGCCACCTGCTGGCAACAGGAAGTGACATGTTTAACACTGTTATGGACTCCTAATAACATATAAAAAAGTGCCAGCAAGTGCTAAACATGCTAACAACATACTAGAAGCATGCTAAAACATGCTAGCAAACTCTTAGCTAAGTGCTAAAGCATGCTATTATTGCAATTAAATAGGAATTTGCTGTAACTCAGGCATGGAATGTCCAATCTGCCCCAAACTTCACACTTTTGATAAGCGTTCTGTCCTGAACACATCTACATGATAATATTCAGTTATAGTAATAGCGCCACCTACTGGCAACAGGAAGTGTCATGTTTAACACGTTGATGCCATTCTAGCAACATGTTAAAAATGCCATTGAGGTCTAAACATGCTAGAAACATGTTAAAACATGCTAGCTAATGTTAAAACATGCTAGCAATACTTAGCTAAGTGGTAAAGCATGCTAATTCAATGAAACAGGATGTTGTTGTTACTCAAGAAGGCAATGTCCAATATGCGCCAAACTTCACACTTTTAATAAACGTTCTGTCCTGAACACATGACCATGCTCATATTCAGTTACAGTCATAGTGCCACCTGCTGGCAACAGGAAGTGACATGTTAAACACTGTTGTGGACATATAAAAACATATAAAAAAAGTGCCAGCAAGTGCTAAACATGCTAACAACATACTAGAAACATGCTAAAACATGCTAGCAAACACTTAGCTAAGTGCTAAAGCATGCTATTGCTGCAATTAAATAGGAATTTGCTGTAACACAGGCATGGAATGTCCAATCTGCCCCAAACTTCACACGTTTGATAAGAGTCATGGCCTGAACACATCTACATGAGAATATTCAGTTATAGTAATAGCGCCACCTGCTGTCAACAGGAAGTGACATGTTTAACACTGTTGTGGTCTCCTAATAACATATATAAAAGAGCCAGCAAGTGCTAAACAGGTTAGCAACATACTAGAAACATGCTAGCAAACACTTAGCTAAGTGATAAAGCATGCTATTACTGCAATTAAATAGGAATTTGCTGTAACTCAGGCATGGAACGTCCAATCTGCCCCAAACTTCACATGTTTGATAAGAATCATGGCCTGAACGCATGCCTATGCTCAAATTCAGTTATAGTAATAGCGCCACCTACTGGCAACAGGAAGTGACATGTTTAACACGTTGATGCCGTTCTAGCAACATGTTAAAAATGCCATTGAGTTCTAAACATGCTAGAAACATATTAAAACATGCTAGCAATACTTAGCTAAGTGCTAAAGCATGCTAATTCAATGAAAAAGGACTTTGTTGTTACTCAAGAAGGCAATGTACAATCTACCCCAAACGTCACACGTTTGATAAGAGTTATCTCTTGAACACATGTCCATGCTCATATTTAGTTATAGTCATAGCGCCACCTGCTGGCAACAGGAAGTGACGTTTAACACTGTTCTTGACTCCTAATAACATATAAAAAAATGCCAGTAGGTGCTAAACATCCTACCAACATACTAGAGACATGCTAAAACATAATAGCAAACACTTAGCTAAGTGCTAAAGAATGATATTACTGCAATTAAATATGAATTTGCTGTAACTCAGGCATGGAATGTCCAATCTGCCCCAAACTTCACACTTTTGATAAGCGTTCTGTCCTGAACACATGACCATGCTTATATTCAGTTACAGTCATAGCGCCACCTGCTGGCAACAGGAAGTGACATGTTTAACACTGTTGTGGACTCCTAATAACATATAAAAAAGTGCCAGCAAGTGTTAAACATGCTAACAACATACTAGAAACATGCTAAAACATGCTAGCAAACTCTTAGCCAAGTGCTAAAGCATGCTATTATTGCAATTAAATAGGAATTTGCTGTAACTCAGGCATGGAATGTCCAATCTGCCCCAAACTTCACACTTTTGATAAGAGTCATGGCCTGAACACATCTACATGAGAATGTTCAGTTATAGTAATAGCGCCACCAACTGGCAACAGGAAGTGACATGTTTAACACGTTGATGCCGTTCTAGCAACATGTTAAAACATGCTAACAATGCTTAGCTAAGTTCTAAAGAATGCTAATTCAATGAAACATGACTTTGTTGTTACTCAAGAAGGCAATGTCCAATTTGCACCAAACTTCACATGTTTGATAAGAGTTCTGTCCTGAACACACATCCATGCTCATATTCAGTTATAGTCATAACGCCACCTACTGGCAACAGAAACTGACATGGTTAACACCGTAATGCAGTACTAACAACATAATTATTGTGTACTAAGCATGCTAGAAACAGACTGAACATGCTAGCAACACTTAGCTGAGTCATGAAGCATGCTATTATCACCATTATACAAAACATTTTGTAACTGACTTTGACATACTCTTACTATATATACCTCCTTAAATGTACATTTCCCAACCATGCTCTGCCTTCCTAAAGCCACCGAGTGTTGATGGCACGGGTGCGAGGGCCCTTTCATCGCTGCTTGCAGCTTTAATTATTATTATTATTATTATTATTCTCCGCATTGAATTGCATTTTTGAGGGCCTAAACATGCGCGAAAACTCACGAAACTTTGCACACGCGTCAGAACTGGCGAAAATTTACATCTGATATAGGTTTCAGAATTGGACGGGGCAAAATGGCTCGATAGCGCCACCTATAAAAGTTCAACGGAGTGCGCCTCCCGCAACGTTCAACGTACGTGCACGAAATTTGGTACATACGTGTAATGACCTAATACCTACAAAAAAGTCTCTTGGAGCATAGCCCTAAACACAACAGGAAGTCAGCCATTTTGAACTTCCTCTCAGATTTTTGTGCAGTTTTTGCCATTTTCAGGCCTCGTACTTTAACGAACTCCTCCTACAGTTTTAATCTGATCATCTTCAAATTTGGTGAGTGTAATCTTAAGGCCTTTGCGACGTTAAATTGCGAAGATCTTGAGTTTTCGTCAAAGGGCGGGTCCTCGGCGGCCTTACAAATTTCGATGTTTCGCCATGAAACAGGAAGTTGCTGTAACTCAGGCATGGAATGTCCAATCTGCCCCAAACTTCACACGTTTGATAAGAGTTCTGTCCTGAACACATGGCCATGCTCATATTCAGTTATAGTCATAGCGCCACCTGCTGGCAACAGGAAGTGACATGTTTAACACTGTTATGGACTCCTAATAACATATAAAAAAGTGCCAGCAAGTGCTAAACATGCTAACAACATACTAGAAGCATGCTAAAACATGCTAGCAAACTCTTAGCTAAGTGCTAAAGCATGCTATTATTGCAATTAAATAGGAATTTGCTGTAACTCAGGCATGGAATGTCCAATCTGCCCCAAACTTCACACTTTTGATAAGCGTTCTGTCCTGAACACATCTACATGAGAATATTCAGTTATAGTAATAGCGCCACCTACTGGCAACAGGAAGTGTCATGTTTAACACGTTGATGCCATTCTAGCAACATGTTAAAAATGCCATTGAGGTCTAAACATGCTAGAAACATGTTAAAACATGCTAGCTAATGTTAAAACATGCTAGCAATACTTAGCTAAGTGGTAAAGCATGCTAATTCAATGAAACAGGATGTTGTTGTTACTCAAGAAGGCAATGTCCAATATGCGCCAAACTTCACACTTTTAATAAACGTTCTGTCCTGAACACATGACCATGCTCATATTCAGTTACAGTCATAGTGCCACCTGCTGGCAACAGGAAGTGACATGTTAAACACTGTTGTGGACATATACAAACATATAAAAAAGTGCCAGCAAGTGCTAAACATGCTAACAACATACTAGAAACATGCTAAAACATGCTAGCAAACACTTAGCTAAGTGCTAAAGCATGCTATTGCTGCAATTAAATAGGAATTTGCTGTAACACAGGCATGGAATGTCCAATCTGCCCCAAACTTCACACGTTTGATAAGAGTCATGGCCTGAACACATCTACATGAGAATATTCAGTTATAGTAATAGCGCCACCTGCTGTCAACAGGAAGTGACATGTTTAACACTGTTGTGGTCTCCTAATAACATATATAAAAGAGCCAGCAAGTGCTAAACAGGTTAGCAACATACTAGAAACATGCTAGCAAACACTTAGCTAAGTGATAAAGCATGCTATTACTGCAATTAAATAGGAATTTGCTGTAACTCAGGCATGGAACGTCCAATCTGCCCCAAACTTCACATGTTTGATAAGAATCATGGCCTGAACGCATGCCTGTGCTCAAATTCAGTTATAGTAATAGCGCCACCTACTGGCAACAGGAAGTGACATGTTTAACACGTTGATGCCGTTCTAGCAACATGTTAAAAATGCCATTGAGTTCTAAACATGCTAGAAACATATTAAAACATGCTAGCAATACTTAGCTAAGTGCTAAAGCATGCTAATTCAATGAAACAGGACTTTGTTGTTACTCAAGAAGGCAATGTACAATCTACCCCAAACGTCACACGTTTGATAAGAGTTATCTCTTGAACACATGTCCATGCTCATATTTAGTTATAGTCATAGCGCCACCTGCTGGCAACAGGAAGTGACGTTTAACACTGTTCTTGACTCCTAATAACATATAAAAAAATGCCAGTAGGTGCTAAACATCCTACCAACATACTAGAGACATGCTAAAACATAATAGCAAACACTTAGCTAAGTGCTAAAGAATGATATTACTGCAATTAAATATGAATTTGCTGTAACTCAGGCATGGAATGTCCAATCTGCCCCAAACTTCACACTTTTGATAAGCGTTCTGTCCTGAACACATGACCATGCTTATATTCAGTTACAGTCATAGCGCCACCTGCTGGCAACAGGAAGTGACATGTTTAACACTGTTGTGGACTCCTAATAACATATAAAAAAGTGCCAGCAAGTGTTAAACATGCTAACAACATACTAGAAACATGCTAAAACATGCTAGCAAACTTTTAGCCAAGTGCTAAAGCATGCTATTATTGCAATTAAATAGGAATTTGCTGTAACTCAGGCATGGAATGTCCAATCTGCCCCAAACTTCACACTTTTGATAAGAGTCATGGCCTGAACACATCTACATGAGAATGTTCAGTTATAGTAATAGCGCCACCAACTGGCAACAGGAAGTGACATGTTTAACACGTTGATGCCGTTCTAGCAACATGTTAAAACATGCTAACAATGCTTAGCTAAGTTCTAAAGAATGCTAATTCAATGAAACATGACTTTGTTGTTACTCAAGAAGGCAATGTCCAATTTGCACCAAACTTCACATGTTTGATAAGAGTTCTGTCCTGAACACACATCCATGCTCATATTCAGTTATAGTCATAACGCCACCTACTGGCAACAGAAACTGACATGGTTAACACAGTAATGCAGTACTAACCACATAATTATTGTGTACTAAGCATGCTAGAAACAGACTGAACATGCTAGCAACACTTAGCTGAGTCATGAAGCATGCTATTATCACCATTATACAAAACATTTTGTAACTGACTTTGACATACTCTTACTATATATACCTCCTTAAATGTACATTTCCCAACCATGCTCTGCCTTCCTAAAGCCACCGAGTGTTGATGGCACGGGTGCGAGGGCCCTTTCATCGCTGCTTGCAGCTTTAATTAGGGCCCGAGCACCGATGGTGTGAGGACCCTCTTGGAATTGCTCTGTTTATTATTATTATTATTATTATTATTATTCTTCTCCGCATTTAATTGCATTTTTGAGGGCCTAAACATGCTCGAAAACTCACGAAACTTTGCACACGCGTCAGAACTGGCGAAAATTTACATCTGATATAGGTTTCAGAATTGGACGGGGCAAAATGGCTCGATAGCGCCACCTATAAAAGTTCAACGGAGTGCGCCTCCCGCAACGTTCCACGTACGTGCACGAAATTCGGTACATACATGTAATGACCTAATACCTACAAAAAAGTCTCTTGGAGCATAGCCCTAAACACAACAGGAAGTCAGCCATTTTGAACTTCCTCTCAGATTTTTGTGCAGTTTTTGCCATTTTCAGGCCTCGTACTTTAACGAACTCCTCCTACAGTTTTAATCTGATCATCTTCAAATTTGGCGAGTGTAATCTTAAGGCCTTTGCGACGTTAAATTGCGAAGATCTTGAGTTTTCGTCAAAGGGCGGGTCCTCGGCGGCCTGACAAATTTCGATGTTTCGCCATGAAACAGGAAGTTGCTGTAACTCAGGCATGGAATGTCCAATCTGCCCCAAACTTCACACTTTTGATAAGCGTTCTGTCCTGAACACATGACCATGCTCATATTCAGTTACAGTCATAGCGCCACCTGCTGGCAACAGGAAGTGACATGTTTAACACTGATATGGACTCCTAATAACATATAAAAAAGTGCCAGCAAGTGCTAAACATGCTAACAACATAATAGAAGCATGCTAAAACATGCTAGCAAACTCTTAGCTAAGTGCTAAAGCATGCTATTATTGCAATTAAATAGGAATTTGCTGTAACTCAGGCATGGAATGTCCAATCTGCCCCAAACTTCACACTTTTGATAAGCGTTCTGTCCTGAACACATCTACATGAGAAAATTCAGTTATAGTAATAGCGCCACCTACTGGTAACAGGAAGTGACATGTTTAACACTCTTGTGGTCTCCTAATAACATATAAAAAAGAGCCAACAAGTGCTAAACAGGTTAGCAACATACTAGAAACATGCTAGCAAACACTTAGCTAAGTGCTAAAGCATGCTATTACTGCAATTAAATAGGAATTTGCTGTAACTCAGGCATGTAATGTCCAATCTGCCCCAAACTTCACACATTTGATAAGAATCATGGCCTGAACACATGTCTATGCTCAAATTCAGTTATAGTAATAGCACCACCTACTGGCAACAGGAAGTGACATGTTTAACACTTTGATGCCGTTCTAGCAACATGTTAAAAATGCCATTGAGTTCTATACATGCTAGAAACATGTTAAAACATGCTAGCAGTACTTAGCTAAGTGCTAAACCATGCTAATTCAATGAAACAGGACTTTGTTGTTACTCAAGAAGGCAATGTACAATCTACCCCAAACTTCACACGTTTGATAAGAGTTATCTCTTGAACACATGTCCATGCTCATATTTAGTTATAGTCATAGCGCCACCTGCTGGCAACAGGAAGTGACGTTTAACACTGTTCTTGACTCCTAATAACATATAAAAAAATGCAAGTAGGTGCTAAACATCCTACCAACATACTAGAGACTTGCTAAAACATACTAGCAAACACTTAGCTAAGTGCTAAAGAATGATATTACTGCAATTAAATATGAATTTGCTGTAACTCAGGCAAGGAATGTCCAATCTGCCCCAAACTTCACACTTTTGATAAGCGTTCTGTCCTGAACACATGATCATGCTTACAGTCATAGCGCCACCTGCTGGCAGCAGGAAGTGACATGTTTAACACTGTTATGGACTCCTAATAACATATAAAAAAGTGCCAGCAAGTGCTAAACATGCTAACAACATACTAGAAACATGCTAAAACATGCTAGCAAACTCTTAGCTAAGTGCTAAAGCATGCTATTATTGCAATTAAATAGGAATTTGCTGTAATTCAGGCATGGAATGTCCAATCTGCCCCAAACTTCACACATTTGATAAGAATCATGGCCTGAACACATGTCTATGCTCAAATTCAGTTATAGTAATAGCGCCACCTACTGGCAACAGGAAGTGACATGTTTAACACTTTTATGCCGTTCTAGCAACATGTTAAAAATGCCATTGAGTTCTAAACATGCTAGAAACATGTTAAAACATGCTAACAATGCTTAGCTAAGTGCTAAAGAATGTTAATTCAATGAAACATGACTTTGTTGTTACTCAAGAAGGCAATGTCCAATTTGCACCAAACTTCACACGTTTGATAAGAGTTCTGTCCTGAACACACATCCATGCTCATATTCAGTTATAGCCATAACGCCACCTACTGGCAACAGAAACTGACATGGTTAACACCGTAATGCAGTACTAACCACATAATTATTGTGTACTAAGCATGCTAGAAACAGACTAAACATGCTAGCAACACTTAGCTGAGTCATGAAGCATGCTATTATCACCATTATACAAAACATTTTGTAACTGACTTTGACATACTCTTACTATATATACCTCCTTAAATGTACATTTCCCAACCATGCTCTGTCTTCCTAAAGCCACCGAGTGTTGATGGCACGGGTGCGAGGGCCCTTTCATCGCTGCTTGCAGCTTTAATTAGGGCCCGAGCACCGATGGTGTGAGGACCCTCTTGGAATTGCTCTGTTTATTATT
The DNA here is from genome assembly GCF_949319135.1 of Squalius cephalus. Classification (NCBI taxonomy): domain Eukaryota; kingdom Metazoa; phylum Chordata; class Actinopteri; order Cypriniformes; family Leuciscidae; genus Squalius; species Squalius cephalus. The sequence continues at coordinate 31,747,312 of NC_137130.1, forward strand.
ATTATTATTATTCTTCTCCGCATTGAATTGCATTTTTGAGGGCCTAAACATGCGCGAAAACTCACGAAACTTTGCACACGCGTCAGAACTGGCGAAAATTTACATCTGATATAGGTTTCAGAATTGGACGGGGCAAAATGGCTCGATAGCGCCACCTATAAAAGTTCAACGGAGTGCGCCTCCTGCAACGTTCCACGTACGTGCACGAAATTCGGTACATACGTGTAATGACCTAATACCTACAAAAAAGTCTCTTGGAGCATAGCCCTAAACACAACAGGAAGTCAGCCATTTTGAACTTCCTCTCAGATTTTTGTGCAGTTTTTGCCATTTTCAGGCCTCGTACTTTAACGAACTCCTCCTACAGTTTTAATCTGATCATCTTCAAATTTGGTGAGTGTAATCTTAAGGCCTTTGCGACGTTAAATTGCGAAGATCTTGAGTTTTCGTCGAAGGGCGGGTCCTCGGCGGCCTTACAAATTTCGATGTTTCGCCATGAAACAGGAAGTTGCTGTAACTCAGGCATGGAATGTCCAATCTCCCCCAAACTTCACACGTTTGATAAGAGTTCTGTCCTGAACACATGGCCATGCTCATATTCAGTTATAGTCATAGCGCCACCTGCTGGCAACAGGAAGTGACATGTTTAACACTGTTATGGACTCCTAATAACATATAAAAAAGTGCCAGCAAGTGCGAAACATGCTAACAACATACTAGAAGCATGCTAAAACATGCTAGCAAACTCTTAGCTAAGTGCTAAAGCATGCTATTATTGCAATTAAATAGGAATTTGCTGTAACTCAGGCATGGAATGTCCAATCTGCCCCAAACTTCACACTTTTGATAAGCGTTCTGTCCTGAACACATCTACATGATAATATTCAGTTATAGTAATAGCGCCACCTACTGGCAACAGGAAGTGTCATGTTTAACACGTTGATGCCATTCTAGCAACATGTTAAAAATGCCATTGAGGTCTAAACATGCTAGAAACATGTTAAAACATGCTAGCAATACTTAGCTAAGTGCTAAAGCATGCTAATTCAATGAAACAGGATGTTGTTGTTACTCAAGAAGGCAATGTCCAATATGCGCCAAACTTCACACTTTTAATAAACGTTCTGTCCTGAACACATGACCATGCTCATATTCAGTTACAGTCATAGTGCCACCTGCTGGCAACAGGAAGTGACATGTTAAACACTGTTGTGGACATATAAAAACATATAAAAAAAGTGCCAGCAAGTGCTAAACATGCTAACAACATACTAGAAACATGCTAAAACATGCTAGCAAACACTTAGCTAAGTGCTAAAGCATGCTATTGCTGCAATTAAATAGGAATTTGCTGTAACACAGGCATGGAATGTCCAATCTGCCCCAAACTTCACACGTTTGATAAGAGTCATGGCCTGAACACATCTACATGAGAATATTCAGTTATAGTAATAGCGCCACCTGCTGTCAACAGGAAGTGACATGTTTAACACTGTTGTGGTCTCCTAATAACATATATAAAAGAGCCAGCAAGTGCTAAACAGGTTAGCAACATACTAGAAACATGCTAGCAAACACTTAGCTAAGTGATAAAGCATGCTATTACTGCAATTAAATAGGAATTTGCTGTAACTCAGGCATGGAACGTCCAATCTGCCCCAAACTTCACATGTTTGATAAGAATCATGGCCTGAACGCATGCCTATGCTCAAATTCAGTTATAGTAATAGCGCCACCTACTGGCAACAGGAAGTGACATGTTTAACACGTTGATGCCGTTCTAGCAACATGTTAAAAATGCCATTGAGTTCTAAACATGCTAGAAACATATTAAAACATGCTAGCAATACTTAGCTAAGTGCTAAAGCATGCTAATTCAATGAAACAGGACTTTGTTGTTACTCAAGAAGGCAATGTACAATCTACCCCAAACGTCACACGTTTGATAAGAGTTATCTCTTGAACACATGTCCATGCTCATATTTAGTTATAGTCATAGCGCCACCTGCTGGCAACAGGAAGTGACGTTTAACACTGTTCTTGACTCCTAATAACATATAAAAAAATGCCAGTAGGTGCTAAACATCCTACCAACATACTAGAGACATGCTAAAACATAATAGCAAACACTTAGCTAAGTGCTAAAGAATGATATTACTGCAATTAAATATGAATTTGCTGTAACTCAGGCATGGAATGTCCAATCTGCCCCAAACTTCACACTTTTGATAAGCGTTCTGTCCTGAACACATGACCATGCTTATATTCAGTTACAGTCATAGCGCCACCTGCTGGCAACAGGAAGTGACATGTTTAACACTGTTGTGGACTCCTAATAACATATAAAAAAGTGCCAGCAAGTGTTAAACATGCTAACAACATACTAGAAACATGCTAAAACATGCTAGCAAACTCTTAGCCAAGTGCTAAAGCATGCTATTATTGCAATTAAATAGGAATTTGCTGTAACTCAGGCATGGAATGTCCAATCTGCCCCAAACTTCACACTTTTGATAAGAGTCATGGCCTGAACACATCTACATGAGAATGTTCAGTTATAGTAATAGCGCCACCAACTGGCAACAGGAAGTGACATGTTTAACACGTTGATGCCGTTCTAGCAACATGTTAAAACATGCTAACAATGCTTAGCTAAGTTCTAAAGAATGCTAATTCAATGAAACATGACTTTGTTGTTACTCAAGAAGGCAATGTCCAATTTGCACCAAACTTCACATGTTTGATAAGAGTTCTGTCCTGAACACACATCCATGCTCATATTCAGTTATAGTCATAACGCCACCTACTGGCAACAGAAACTGACATGGTTAACACAGTAATGCAGTACTAACCACATAATTATTGTGTACTAAGCATGCTAGAAACAGACTGAACATGCTAGCAACACTTAGCTGAGTCATGAAGCATGCTATTATCACCATTATACAAAACATTTTGTAACTGACTTTGACATACTCTTACTATATATACCTCCTTAAATGTACATTTCCCAACCATGCTCTGCCTTCCTAAAGCCACCGAGTGTTGATGGCACGGGTGCGAGGGCCCTTTCATCGCTGCTTGCAGCTTTAATTATTATTATTATTATTCTTCTCCGCATTGAATTGCATTTTTGAGGGCCTAAACATGCGCGAAAACTCACGAAACTTTGCACACGCGTCAGAACTGGCGAAAATTTACATCTGATATAGGTTTCAGAATTGGACGGGGCAAAATGGCTCGATAGCGCCACCTATAAAAGTTCAACGGAGTGCGCCTCCCGCAACGTTCAACGTACGTGCACGAAATTCGGTACATACGTGTAATGACCTAATACCTACAAAAAAGTCTCTTGGAGCATAGCCCTAAACACAACAGGAAGTCAGCCATTTTGAACTTCCTCTCAGATTTTTGTGCAGTTTTTGCCATTTTCAGGCCTCGTACTTTAACGAACTCCTCCTACAGTTTTAATCTGATCATCTTCAAATTTGGTGAGTGTAATCTTAAGGCCTTTGCGACGTTAAATTGCGAAGATCTTGAGTTTTCGTCGAAGGGCGGGTCCTCGGCGGCCTTACAAATTTCGATGTTTCGCCATGAAACAGGAAGTTGCTGTAACTCAGGCATGGAATGTCCAATCTGCCCCAAACTTCACACGTTTGATAAGAGTTCTGTCCTGAACACATGGCCATGCTCATATTCAGTTATAGTCATAGCGCCACCTGCTGGCAACAGGAAGTGACATGTTTAACACTGTTATGGACTCCTAATAACATATAAAAAAGTGCCAGCAAGTGCTAAACATGCTAACAACATACTAGAAGCATGCTAAAACATGCTAGCAAACTCTTAGCTAAGTGCTAAAGCATGCTATTATTGCAATTAAATAGGAATTTGCTGTAACTCAGGCATGGAATGTCCAATCTGCCCCAAACTTCACACTTTTGATAAGCGTTCTGTCCTGAACACATCTACATGAGAATATTCAGTTATAGTAATAGCGCCACCTACTGGCAACAGGAAGTGTCATGTTTAACACGTTGATGCCATTCTAGCAACATGTTAAAAATGCCATTGAGGTCTAAACATGCTAGAAACATGTTAAAACATGCTAGCTAATGTTAAAACATGCTAGCAATACTTAGCTAAGTGGTAAAGCATGCTAATTCAATGAAACAGGATGTTGTTGTTACTCAAGAAGGCAATGTCCAATATGCGCCAAACTTCACACTTTTAATAAACGTTCTGTCCTGAACACATGACCATGCTCATATTCAGTTACAGTCATAGTGCCACCTGCTGGCAACAGGAAGTGACATGTTAAACACTGTTGTGGACATATAAAAACATATAAAAAAAGTGCCAGCAAGTGCTAAACATGCTAACAACATACTAGAAACATGCTAAAACATGCTAGCAAACACTTAGCTAAGTGCTAAAGCATGCTATTGCTGCAATTAAATAGGAATTTGCTGTAACACAGGCATGGAATGTCCAATCTGCCCCAAACTTCACACGTTTGATAAGAGTCATGGCCTGAACACATCTACATGAGAATATTCAGTTATAGTAATAGCGCCACCTGCTGTCAACAGGAAGTGACATGTTTAACACTGTTGTGGTCTCCTAATAACATATATAAAAGAGCCAGCAAGTGCTAAACAGGTTAGCAACATACTAGAAACATGCTAGCAAACACTTAGCTAAGTGATAAAGCATGCTATTACTGCAATTAAATAGGAATTTGCTGTAACTCAGGCATGGAACGTCCAATCTGCCCCAAACTTCACATGTTTGATAAGAATCATGGCCTGAACGCATGCCTATGCTCAAATTCAGTTATAGTAATAGCGCCACCTACTGGCAACAGGAAGTGACATGTTTAACACGTTGATGCCGTTCTAGCAACATGTTAAAAATGCCATTGAGTTCTAAACATGCTAGAAACATATTAAAACATGCTAGCAATACTTAGCTAAGTGCTAAAGCATGCTAATTCAATGAAACAGGACTTTGTTGTTACTCAAGAAGGCAATGTACAATCTACCCCAAACGTCACACGTTTGATAAGAGTTATCTCTTGAACACATGTCCATGCTCATATTTAGTTATAGTCATAGCGCCACCTGCTGGCAACAGGAAGTGACGTTTAACACTGTTCTTGACTCCTAATAACATATAAAAAAATGCCAGTAGGTGCTAAACATCCTACCAACATACTAGAGACATGCTAAAACATAATAGCAAACACTTAGCTAAGTGCTAAAGAATGATATTACTGCAATTAAATATGAATTTGCTGTAACTCAGGCATGGAATGTCCAATCTGCCCCAAACTTCACACTTTTGATAAGCGTTCTGTCCTGAACACATGACCATGCTTATATTCAGTTACAGTCATAGCGCCACCTGCTGGCAACAGGAAGTGACATGTTTAACACTGTTGTGGACTCCTAATAACATATAAAAAAGTGCCAGCAAGTGTTAAACATGCTAACAACATACTAGAAACATGCTAAAACATGCTAGCAAACTCTTAGCCAAGTGCTAAAGCATGCTATTATTGCAATTAAATAGGAATTTGCTGTAACTCAGGCATGGAATGTCCAATCTGCCCCAAACTTCACACTTTTGATAAGAGTCATGGCCTGAACACATCTACATGAGAATGTTCAGTTATAGTAATAGCGCCACCAACTGGCAACAGGAAGTGACATGTTTAACACGTTGATGCCGTTCTAGCAACATGTTAAAACATGCTAACAATGCTTAGCTAAGTTCTAAAGAATGCTAATTCAATGAAACATGACTTTGTTGTTACTCAAGAAGGCAATGTCCAATTTGCACCAAACTTCACATGTTTGATAAGAGTTCTGTCCTGAACACACATCCATGCTCATATTCAGTTATAGTCATAACGCCACCTACTGGCAACAGAAACTGACATGGTTAACACAGTAATGCAGTACTAACCACATAATTATTGTGTACTAAGCATGCTAGAAACAGACTGAACATGCTAGCAACACTTAGCTGAGTCATGAAGCATGCTATTATCACCATTATACAAAACATTTTGTAACTGACTTTGACATACTCTTACTATATATACCTCCTTAAATGTACATTTCCCAACCATGCTCTGCCTTCCTAAAGCCACCGAGAGTTGATGGCACGGGTGCGAGGGCCCTTTCATCGCTGCTTGCAGCTTTAATTAGGGCCCAAGCCCTGAAAGGGCGAAGGCCCTATTGTTTCCGGTAGGATTATTTATAATTATTAGGGCCCAAGCCCTGAAAGGGCGAAGGCCCTATTGTTTTCGGTAGGATTATTTATTATTATTATTATTATTATTATTTTTCTGTCAACCTTTCGGGCACTTTTGAGACCCTTAACGTGCTCGAAAACTCTTGAAACTTTGCACACGGGTCAGAACCCGCGGCCATCAGGGCCAGGCTGAAGCTGGTACCCGGGCGTGGCAGGGGGGCTCGACAGCGCCCCCTTGAACGGGGTCCGAAAACTTGGTCCATAAATCAGACAAGCTTGCATGTAATAATATGAAACTCGGTACACATATAGATCTCATCGGGCCGAACAACTTTCGTACTTTTACTTTTTACGCCAGCCCAACAGGAAGTCGGCTATTATGGGTTGTTTTGAAATGCATGCTGTGGAATTTAATGTACTCCTCCTAGAGAATTCATCCAATCGCCTCCAATCTCGGTCAGCATGAAGTCAAGACATTGAGGATGCTAAATTGCGGACGGATTTTTGATATCTCGAACGGTTTGGCCGTGGCAAGGAAACGAATTTATGGCGAATAAGGGACACAGGAAGTGTGTTATAACTTCAGCATACATTATCTGATCTTGATGAAACTTCAGCAGTGTGTTCGTTGTAAGAGGCCGAACACAAGGATGTGACTATTGTGAGTCAAAGTTATAGCGCCACCAACTGGCAGCAGGAAGTGTGTCACTTTCAAAATGCTTTGAAATCACTCTCTTATTTTTACCCGATTTGCTTCAAACTTTATGTGTATAATGTAGACACACGGCAGATGTAGACCTGTGAAAGGATTATTGATATCTTAGATACTGTTGCCATGGCAACGCATCAAACTTTAATATTCTTTTTTGATGCTTTTGAGACTCTTAACATACTTGAAATTGCATGAAACTCGACAGACACATCACACTTATTATCCAGTAGACATGGGCAAAGTTTCAGAAACGGGCGTGGTGAGGGGCTCAGTAGCGCCACCTTTAGTCAAAAATGGGGGCTTAGTTTTACCTAGAATCACAAAACTTGGTATGTATATTGTTCTTATCGAGCCGGACAACTTTCTAATTTACACTTATTAGCTCAAAGCAACAGAAAGTCAGATATTTTGGTTTGAATGTGATTTTTTGGAGAATTTTCTCTCTCTCTCTGTCTCTGAGTGTGTGAGGGGTGGGGGTGATTTGTCAGTTGAGTGAGATTTACTTTTTCATTTGTTTTTCAAGGTTTCTGGGGCTTTTGGGTCCCTAAACGTGCTCGAAAACTCTTGAAACTTTGCACACAGGTCAGAACCCGCGGCCATCAGGGCGGGGCTGAATCTGGTAGCCGGGCGTGGCAGGGGGGCTCAACAGCGCCCCCTTGAACGGGGTTCTAAAACTTGGTCCATATATCAAACACGCTTGCATGAATTAATTTGAAACTCGGTACACATATAGATCTCATCGGGCCGAACTACTTTCGTGCTCTAAGTTTTACGCCAGCCCAACAGGAAGTCGGCTATTTAGGGTTGTTTGGAAACGCTTGCTGTGGAATTTAATGTACTCCTCCTAGGAAATACATCGATTCGCCTCCAAACTCGGTCAGCGTGAAGTCAAGACATTGAGGATGCTAAATTGCGGACGGATTTTTGATATCTCGAACGGTTTGGCTGTGGCGAGGAAACAAATTAATGGCGAGAAAAGAGAAACACGAAGTGTTATAACTAATGCATACATTAACTGATCTTGATGAAACTTCAGCAGTTTGTTCATGGTAAGAGGCCTATCAGATGGATGTAACTATTGTGTGTCAAAGTTAAAGCGCCACCAACTGGCAGCAGGAAATGTGTCACTTTCAAAATGCTTTTGACAAAAGTGGGGGGGGTCGTTTTACCTACAGTAGCACAACTCAGTACGTATGTTGATCTCATCGACCCGGACAACTTTCTAATTTAAAGTCATTAGCTCCGACCATCAGGAAGTCAGATATTTTGGTTTGAATGTGGATTTTTTGCAAAATCAGCCTCCAAAAGGCACTAAAAGCCTCAAATCTTCTAAAAATGTAATTTTATACCATTTATTTCTATATAAAAGTATACAAATATCACAACTAAACCCATTTTATTCTGTTTTTAAAAATAATTTTATTCTAATTTTATTCTAAATTTTAAAACAGTAAAGTAAAAAAAAAATTCAAGTCATACATAGGGCTATACTGCCCTCTAGTGTCCAAAAGGACATCAAAATAATATATAAAACTTTTTACCAGCTAGGCCAATAATGTATTTAAATATACATTTATTAGGTATGTGTCTGAGGATATTTTCCCACCGGTTAATCGACGTGTGTGACACGAGCGGGTGCTTTTAAATCGCTAATATAAAAGTGAAAGAAAAATACGGACGTCCGCACGGACATTTATAATGGTGCACACACAAATCACACACACGTTGGAAAGAATTATGCTTTTAAACAACACTAAACCGCCATTAGATGTCGCCAAGTGACCGTCTTAATGAGCGAGTCATTGATTCATTCGTTCAAACGATTCGTAATCCATAAACATATACAGATCCATAAACATGGATCCATAAACATCCAATCCATAAACATAAACAGATGTTTATGGATTGATCATTCAATCTTTGAGTCAACCAATTCGTTCAAAATGCTGAATCATTCAGTTATGAGAAAACACGTTCCTGTGAGATCATGCGTTCTTCTGTGATCTTTGTTTAACTATTTTCGCTGCTGAAACAGAACAAAAACAGTCAATATTGTATCTAAAATGTAAATGACTTCATTTTAACTGTTAATATCCTGTTGTATGAAATCAATGTCACAGTTTCAATTGTGATTGTATTCA